>NC_047095.1:105820556-106128782 GCF_902459505.1 Geotrypetes seraphini | reverse complement strand
AGATGCTTTATGGTTCATGATGGTCTTCTCCAATTGGATATTTGAAGGATAAATAGAAAATGCACGGAAGTAGATTTCTGCATTTACACCAGAGGAAAATGCAGAAAGACAGTAAAATTGAGATGGTGAGGTGACTGCTCTATTTCTAGCTGGGCTCCAACACCTCTGTGGACACTAGATGGTCTCTGTTGTGCCTTGCTGCTCAGAGGTCAAGCCTTAAGGCATATCTGCTCCTGTCATCTGCAATTACTATATAACTATAGGTTGTTGTTTTTAAATATAATCTTTTGGATTTTATGCTTTCATTAACTGGAGACAAACATTAATTTTATTGGAATGCTAGTGCAAGATACAGTGTAATAATATAACAGTGTAATGTAGTTGATGATAACAGGAAAAGATGAAATACCCCATTTACCCTACACAGTTATTGATATTCTGGTCAGATCTGTTATTTTGGGTGGGCCCACAGTTATGTTGGCCTTTTCAAACTACCACCACTGCCAACTCTGCCGCCGCCACAGCATCTTGTTTTCTCTTCTTCTGCCCTTGGATCTGGCTTTTGCTGCCACCCTTTCCTGCCCATGGCCCAACAATTCCCCCTCCTAGCATGCCTCATCTCTTGGGCAGCAGCAATGATATACTTCCGTTACTTGCATCAGCCCCGCAGGCTGTAGCATCCTGCCAGAAAGGAAACAGGAAGTGACATTGGCAAAAGTACGGCACAGCAGAGAGAAGTGTGAAAGGCTGGCGCAGGAAGCAGATGCACATTGTTGTCCCCGCTTGCAAGGGCAATGAGATGTACTGGGAAGAGAGAAGTCGAGAGAGAGAGGGAGTTGCCAGGCTGTGTGGAGAGAGGAGAAACACAACCACTGCTGGTTTGTCTTGGATGGGCTTTAATTGATTAAGAGAGATGAAGAAAGTGAGGGAGAAATGAAAATGACAGAACTTGGTCCCCAGTAGAGGCAGTGGTGGAGATGAGAAGCAGCCTGAGCCTTGATCCATTATTTCTTCCAAAACTTACTGGAAGTCAATATTCAGCTTGCAGGACAATTAGCTCAAGGGGAGGAGTAGCCTAAAATTCAGAATAGCTACCTTAGCATGCTGTGCTGGTTTCAATAACTACTGCAACTCCTTGTGACCTTGGGAAGTCACTTAACACTTCAATGCCCCATGTAAACTGCTTTCAGTAGAAGTAAAACCCAGGTGTCTCAATCCATCCTCCTTTTTCTGGAGCTATACAGCAACCTTATTACTGAGACTGGTTAGGTTATGCCTGAGCAAAGAGGGAGGATCGATGGTTATCTGGAAAAGTTATGGACCTAGTGGATTGACATGTTATGACAGCAAATCATACAGTAAATCTGTTATGTTACAAAATTTGGTTACTGTAAATGACTGACAGTAGGATGTCACTGGTGAAAGAGAGTTGAGTGATTTAAGCACCTGTAGAAGAGAGTATGAGGTCTTTGGTGGCTTGAACCCCTTGCCAGTACCAGTAGGGAGAAGGGAGTTATCCCAGACTGGCATTGCAATTGGGGACTGAGGTAAAAGAAAGGCACTGCCTGCTGATTGAGCAAAGTTTAAGTGAAAGCTTTGGGAGTGGAAGAATGAGCTAATTGAGAGTGATACATGGGGAAACCTGTTCAGGAACAGAGTTGGGTGAGGAAAACTGTAGCTCTGTGTGAGAAAGAACAGATAGGGAGGTTTAATCGTGAGTCATCCCAGTAGCTGGGGAGAATCCAAGTGGGATGCTTGCCTGGTGCGAGTGCAGCAGCCCTGGAATGCCTTGCCAGATGGGATTGGAGGATAATGAAGGACTGTTTGGATTCTTGTTAATAGCCACACATTGAGGATTACCTCTTACATTAGGGACGTCCAATCTTGGCCCTCGCATGGTCGGGTTTTCAGGATTTTCCAGATAAATAGACATGAGATCTATTTGCATACAATGGAAGCAGTGCAATCAAATAGATCTCATGCAAATTCATTGTGGAAATATTGAGAACCCAACTGGATTGCAACCCTCGAGGACTAATGCTGGACAACCCTATCTGACATGAACCATATTGGGGGTTTACTCCAATGAAACACTAACAGGGAAAACAAAGTATCTTGTTCTAAATGTGGTGGAACTCTCTTCCGAAGAAAGGAATAAAGACGATACTCTTCACAGAACACTTAACCAAATAAAGAAACATTTAGGGTGAATAGCAACATGGAGTAAATAGCAGGCTACCCCCCACTTGTGAACTCACAAATAATGCAAAGAAAGAGGAGTACACTTCTCCCTCCCTATTAGCAGTGATTAGGGGCAGAGCCGGCCCGCGAATAGGGAAAATTTGCAAATAACTTTTGGGGCGGCTCTGACCCATCCCCAGACTAACCTGGTGGTCTTGCAGTGACGTGGGGCAGGAGCGATTTTCCTATACTCCTGCCCCAAACAGAGCCGTGCTGTGAGTTCCCTTGGTCTCACGAGACTACAACAGGAACTCCCTGTTCTAGTCTCGTGAGACCACAGGAACTCACAGCACAGCTCTGCACGGGGCAGGAGTGTAGGAAAATTGTTCCTGCTCCGTCTTACTGCTAAACCACCAGGAAAGGTCTGTGCTCCTGGGCAGCTGCTCGCCTTCTCTGCTTCTGCCTCCGATGGCCTCCCTCTGCATCTGATGCCCCCCTCCACTTCCGATGGCCCCCTCCACCTCTCTCCTTGCCCCAATCCAAGTTTTTTATATGGGCTACCAAAAAGCATCTCTCTGGGGGGGAGGGACTGGGGGAAAAAAAGCTATGAATAATTGAAACTGCGAACAACAAAACCGTGAATAGGGAGGGGGAAGTGTATATGATAATACAGAAACAATTATAGTATTCATCGACAGAATACAATTCCAGCTCTTAGTCCAGTCCCTATTCCTAGATCTTCTAGACTACTGCAACATACTCTATCTCCCCTGCCCCACAACCATGATAAAATTACTACAAACAGTTCAAAACACAGCGCTAAGACTTATCTATTCACTGAGGAAACACAACCACATCACGGCGGCATACCTCGACTCACACTGGCTCCAAATACAAGCAAGAGTACTATTCAAATTCTACTGCCTACTATTTAAAACAATAAACTGAGACAGCCCAGCCCAACTAAACAACCGCCTAATCCAAACTACCTCAACCGGACATAGGAGAACCAACAAACTTTTCTCGCACCTCCCAATCAGAGACGTCAAATGAAAAAAAACTGTACAATGGCCTTCTAGCCACACAAGCAGCAAAACTAGACTACCAATGCTCCAATTTACTGATAATGTCCCCAGACTACAAATAGTTCAGAAAAGAAATAAAAACCATGCTATTCAAGAAATCCTTGAAGGCAAAATAACACTGCAAGTCTCGTCCCAATTCTCTGAAGCAACCCGCTCTACTCTTCAATTCCTCTGGAAATGGCCAAATAACTCCTTTTGTAATCTGCTTTGAACCGCAAGGTAATGGCAGAATAGAAATCACTAATGTAATGGTATAAATAGGTAAGATTCACATATATTTAGCTCATGTATTGCAACACCTTTACTGAAGCTCATGCAATCTGCTCCGAATTGACTCCCCATTCATTAATAGTGGTATTAAGCCTTCAATAAACAACCTGTTACCTACGAGTACAGATCTTGTTGTTTGCTGAAGTTCGTCTAGTAAAACATTATAAATTTAAAATCATTCCTGGAATGAGTGCATTTATCTTAAGACTGTTGCATAGAGATGGAGAAGTGGTGCTTAAACCCCACGGCCCACTGGGATTTAACCCAGCCCTGGTCTGCACCAAGCTTGACAATCAGAACTCTGTTTAATATATCCTGGTAGCTGGTACCCATCCCAAAGTGCTTGGCCAATGCCAGAGGACTATCCAGAAGGGACCAGGGTTACACACAGATTATTACATCTGTCCCTCGACTGCACATAACCAGTGAACTGTTCAATGTAGCCTGAGAGCTTGTCTTGATGGGCGTAGGGTAACACGGGGCTGAGAGGCCCGTGTATCACCCGTGGAGACAAGCAGGCAGTGTGTGTGTGTGTGGGGGGGGGGGGGGAGTGCAGGGAGGGCGATAGGTAAGAGAATTGGGCAGGGGAATTTTCCCATTTTAAAGTGGTTAGGGGATTGGTGGTATGCAGTAAGGGATAGTGGGGGGTGGTAAGGTTAAAAAGCCGGGACCTTGGAAGACTCATCTTCTTCCAGGGTCCTCCAGGGTGAGTTTTTCCCATCTTCCCACACATGTTGTATGGTGATGATAGTAGCTCTGAGGGTGAGTCTCCTGAGCTACTGGGTGCTGGGGCTAATCCGGCAATGAGCGGTGGGTCGGCTGGGAGCCGTGCCTTGGGGTTAAGTGACCTGGTTAAAGGAACATGTGATCATGCCACCCCTCAGGCTCTTGTTGATGTGGCAGGGTCGGGAGGAGCTTGGTGATGTTGTTAATTGATGATTAATTTGTGAATTAATGCTTAATATATGCAATGTTATGTTATTTGATTTATTATTATTGATCAATAAATATAGCAGGGGCTATTTTTCCATATCTGAGTGTGTGCTAAATTATTAGTTAGAGAGGCAGTGGGTGAAGGGATGGGGTTGGTTTAAGGGCAACAGCCGGGACTATCCAGATCCCACTGTTATTGAATATCCAGTTAAATCTAAAAACACACAACCTGTGCAGTTGTGTCAACAGAGTTTTCAGCCAAAGGGGTTTCCTGTGAGTTTTTTGCCAGTTTGCAAAAGTCAGCTACCCAGAAAAATGCGTTAGATCAGTGGTTCCCAACCCTGTCCTGGAGGAACACCAGGCCAATTGGGTTTTCAAGCTAGCCCTAATGAATATGCATGAAGCAAATTTGCATGCCTATCACTTCCATCATATGCAAATCTCTCTCATGCATATTCATTAGGGCTAGCCTGAAAACCCGATTGGCCTGGTGTTCCTCCAGGACAGGGTTGGGAATCACTGCGTTAGATAACAAACTTTTGCATGAAACTTTAGAATCATTGTGAAAATCTGACCACCAACTCATTTTTCGTATGCTGCTTTGTCTGTTTTTGCATCCCAGAAAGTCATTAATTCTGCGTTTACACTAGCAGCAGAATAGGCACAAAAGCTTCTTACAGTGATTGTGCAAATTTATTTGAAAAAGTTTGAAAATCTCAAAACACGTCTTTTCTATGGTGATGCATTTTTTGTATGTTACTCGTGTGAGAGATTAACCTCCCGTTTCTCTCAACTCACACTGGACCACCCATCTAATATCTGCACTTGGCTATGTGAAATGCTGAATTGCAGAAAAGCATTAGTGTCCATATCTCTGTTATTTGAATGTTCTGATATATGCTATTAGCTGTTTCGTAAGTATCATGCTGACTCTGTATTATATATATTTTATTTGAATTTCAGTGCTGTTATATTTTTGAAACTGTTTTATGGTTAGGGTGACTAATTCCAGAAGGGAGACCTTTTTTAGCCAGTCCTGGATTTCTGACATAAGAACATAAGAACATAAGAAGCGCCATCTCCGGATCAGACCTTCGGTCCATCAAGTCCGGCGATCCGCACACGCGGAGGCCCTGCCAGGTATACACCTGGTTTATTTTATAGCCAACCATACTTTATATGCCTCTCTCAAGGAGATATGCATCTAGTTACTCTTCCTGGTGCATTATGGGACTTGCAACAGTAATTTCAATGGATAGAATCATGGACTACAAATCCCAAACTGCTTTGGAATGTAATTTTAAAACCAAATCTAACCAAACAACCTCCCTTCTGGAAGGGAGCTGATTTTGAGCTTACCTCACACGTCTTTTTACTACTGTTATGCTTTTAACAAAATTGTAAGCTTTATGTTGAATTGTACTTGCTCTACACTGCTTTGGGTGAATTTCTTCATAAAGGCAGTTAATAAATCCCAATAAATGAATAAATTGGTTGGTGGACCGTATCTCCTTTATGTATGATTAGGCTGGACTGACTCTTCAAGGCCGTATAATACCCCACAATGTGTGGGCTATGGCTGCCTTAGTAATTCACTTCTGCTCTGCTTCTACTGAAGAAATCTACAAAGCAGCTTACTGGTACTCATTACATACATTTATTCCCTTTAATGTTTGGAGCAGAATTCCAGAAAAGACAGTTGGATCGGACAAGCAGTTCTGCAAAAATCTATTCACTTCCTGAGAGGCAACTTTCCTTCCAGTCCTCCTTCATTACGCCAGGCTCATATTTATTGAATGTTTATAGCAGGGGTGTCCAACCTTTTGGCTTCCCTGGGCTGCGTTGGCCGAAAAAAATGTTTCTGGGGCCACATAAATGTGCAAATGCAGCAGCAAGACAGAGGAGGGAGTCAGCAAGACTGTAAACACCCGGGGGCAGCAGAGGAAAACACTGCATCGCCCTCGACCGGGACCGCACAAAATACTTCACAGGGCTGCATGTGGCCCTAAGGCCGCAGGTTGGACACCCCTAGTTTATAGTCTCCTAGAGTAATGTTCCTGGCAGCTAGGGAGTACCACATGTGAAAATATAATGCCTGCTAGTTCTCCGAGAAAATAAAGATACTTACCTGTAGCAGGTGTTCTCTGAGGATAGGAGGCATAGATTCTCACAACCGGCCCACCTCCCCTAGTTGTCTTCTTAGCTTTTTTACTGTACTGAAAGTCCAGTACATTGATGTTGGGCAAGAAGGCAATTGCATGTGTGTGGTGGAGGCACTACCTCAGAAATTTAAAGTGACAGTACACTTGGCAGTGTCTATCCTGGGCTCCATGGATGACATCACCCATATATGAGAATATATGCATGTTGGACTTGGACAACAACTGCTACAAGTAAGTATCTTTGTTTTATCACTAAATTTAGTAACTTTTCTTTTAAGAACTTCAAAGCTGAGTTAAAACTATAGCTTTTTACACAGGCTTACAATGCCTAAACTGGTTTAAAGACTTATATCCTAATCACCATGCTTCTACCCCCTGAATCCCCACTTAATTTCCCTGCTATTGCCCAATTATCTCCTTTATTTTCAATGTATGCACTTAATATTATTTTAAAGGTTTGAAAGAACCTCTCTTCTATCTTATTATTTGGAATTCCTTTCTTATTTTTTTTTTTTAGGTATCATTTTAAGGTCATTTCCAGACTTCCTTGTTTTCCAAGCATGTTTTCAGTTTGTTTCATACATTCATGCTAATAAAATCTTTAAAGTTCTTTAGAATGTTTTATTCTATGTTAATAGACATGAAGGCCATTTTGTATCTAGATTTCTGAGAAAAGAACAGAACCTTTGGTTAAATACAATAGATTTAGAATAAGGTTGTACTGGAGTACTTGTAGACTTGCCACCATGCATGGTGGGACAGCCATTTTGATCACATTGACATGAACAGCACTTAGAAGTGGAAATGGTGATTTCATGACTTACCAAAATCCCTTAAGAGAGACTCTTTGGAAAGCAGAGAATGCAATCTAGCTAAACACGGGAAACAGTAGAAATGAATGGGCAATTATCTGCATGGAGAAGAGTCACTAGTGGAGTCCTTCAAGGGTCTTTACTGGGATTTGTGTTGAATAATGGGGAAATGTTAAGGTGATCCATCATTTCTACAAATAGTAATCATTCTAGTTTTTTGTTAGGTATTTCCTGTTGTTCCTATCAGGTTTTAGCAGAATAATATAGCACTTGGGCATAAAGATACAGCCCAGCAATCCAGCACTAGAGGCCAGAATAGCAAATATCTCCACTTCTACTGTATACTTGCCCTTGGTGCTCAGGTATGTCGGGATGAAGGAGATCCAGACGCTGCAGAAGACCAGCATGCTGAAGGTGATGTACTTGGCCTCATTGAAACTGTTGGGTAGATTTTTTGCTAGGAAAGCTACGATGAAGCTGACACCAGCCAGAAATCCCAGGTAACCCAGGACACAGTAAAATGCTACTATTGACCCTTCATTACACTCAATTAATATTAATCCAATTTCTGATCTCATATTAAGATATGGAAATGGGGGAGCAATGAATAACCAGACAAGACACAAAAGGGTTTGTATAAGGAAGCAGAAAAGAATTATAGAGTTAGAGACACTGGAATCCATCCATTTCCGGAGCTTGCTGCCAGGTTTGGTGGCTTGGAAGGCTGTGACCACAGTGATAGTTTTTGCTAGTATGGAGGAGAGAGAGATGGAAAAAGTGATTCCAAAAATAGATTGTCGGAGAAGACAAGTCACTTTTTTAGGACGTCCAATGAATACCAAGGTGCAGAGGAAGGAGAGCATAAGGGAGATAAGGAGAATGTAGCTGAGGTTCCGGTTGTTGGCTTTCACTATGGGAGTATCTCGGTAATAAATAAAGATCCCCAGAATGACAGCAGTGATAAGAGTCAAAGCTAGGCCCAAAGGCTCTTCATAGGATAGGAAGGTTATAATTTTGGGGATGCAGGTATCTCTGTTTGAACTGGACCATTGGTCCTCTGGGCATGTTGTACAGCTATCCATATCTGAGAATGAAAAATATAGTCTCATTATCTCATTATCTCATAAATAACATCAGTTACAGGACTGCAAATGAACACTTTCCCCTTATTTTAAAGGAGATTTCAAAATCAATTTTTAGCAGACAGTAACAAACATTAAACAAGTAACAATGAGCTTCCTGCAAATCTTATCCTGCATTATCTATTAGAAGTGCTTGAGCCTGAAATGTTCAACTTTAAAGGATTCGATATATCTTATACAAGGAAGGTTTAGTTTCATTGGCGGTATCCAGCTCATGTTTTTAGATTTGGCATAGGGTGTTCCACCAGGACATGGGAAGGTCCATGTGAAATAGGCCACTGAGATCGCAACTCAGATAGACCGATCAGAACATGCTTAACTTTAACAGAGTTTTATAGAAAACTCTGCAGGAGACAGACATGAGAGAAATCACTTCTTGTCCTGGATTGGTAGCATGGAATATTGCTACTATTTGGGGATTCCAGAATCTTTCTACCCTTTGAGGATTCCACATGGATTGTTGCTACTCTTTGGGAATTCTGCATGGAATGTTGCTACTATTTAAGGATCCTTGAATCTTTCTTATCTTTGGGGATTCCCTGAGGAATGTTGCTACTATTTGTAGATTCTGGAATCTTTTTACTATTTGGGGATTCACTATGGAATGTTGCTCCTAGTTAGAGATTCTGGAATTTTTCAACCTTTAAGGATTCTGTATGGAATGTTGCGAATATTTGGGGATTCCACATGGTATGTAGCTACTATTTGGAGATTCTGGAATCGTTCTTATCTTTGGGGATTCTGCATGGAATGCTGTTAGTATTTGAGGATTCTTTTATCTTTCTACTCTTTGGGGATTCTGTATGGAGTGTTGTCACTATTTGGAGATTCTGGAATCATTCTCCTCTTTGAGGATTCTGCATGGAAAGTTGCTACTATTGGGGATTCTGAAATAATTATACCTTTGGGAATTCTGCATGGCACCATGCATCTCAAGCTTGCAGATAGCTGAGCAGCCTCGGGGAAAGCAGAAATCCTGCTGAGCTTCATAAGGCCAGGGAGATATGATGGAGATATTTAAATATCCACATGACATAAATCTACATGAGGTGAATCTCTTTCATCTGAAAGGAAACTCCACAGTAAGAGACATGGGATGAAGTTAAGAGGTAATAGGCTCAGGAGCAATCTAAGGAAATACTTTTTTATGGAAAGGGTTGTACATGTGTGGAATAGTTGCTGGGTAGAGATGGTGGAGATAAAGACTGTGTCTGAATTCAAGAAAGCATGGCACATGTGATCTCTTACGGAGAGGAGGAAATTGTGGATGCTGTGGATGTGCAGACTGGATGGGCATTTGGCCTTTGTCTGCCAAAATGGTTCTATGTTCGATGTATCTCTTAGAGGGTTGGGTTTTGGCCTACAGGCCATAGGTCGGACCAGGGTTACTATATGGTTCCAGAAAAAGGAGGATGGATTGAGACATCTGGGTTTTACTTCCATTGCTTTCAGACAGTAGCAAACAAGCCTGGTTTTTATAATATACTAGCCTTTAAGCCCATTACAGCAGCAGCAGTACCAAATGATCGGGAGTAAACCACCAGTGAGCAGGACTCGGGAGCAACCTGCTAGCACTGGGTTATGGGTTATCTGGTTGCCCGTGGATCCCCTGGAACCTTGCAGCTTCCCTTATTCCTCCAGCTTCGGTTCCAGTGCCAGATGAGTGATGAAGCCACGTTCCCGGAGCAGCAGCGTGGCTGCATGAAGCGGTGTCTTCGCAGCTGGAGCGATTTGTCATCTCTTCCCCCTTTCTTGCATCTCTGGTGCTGGTGGGCTTTATGTCTTCTCCCTCCCCCTACATCATGCCTCAAGAATTGAATAGAGGATGTGTCCTAGATATGGTGTATTTAAATTTTAGCAAAGCCTTTGACAGTGTTCCATACCAATATCTTATAAATAAACTGAGTGCCCTCAGGATGGGTCCCAAAGTGACGGGCTCGATCAGGAACTGGTTGAGTGGAAGGCAACAGAATGTTGTGATCAATGGAGATCATTTTGAGGAAAGGGATGTTTCCAGTTGTGTGCCTCAAGGTTCTGTTCTTTTTAACATTTTTATAAATGATTTTGCTAAAGGGTTGTCGGATAAGATATGATTCTTTGTGGATGAAACCAAAATCTGCAATAGAGTAGACATGCTGGATGATGTGAATAACATGAAGAAAGTCCTGGCAAAGCTTGAAGAATGGTCTGAAATTTGGCAGCTAAAATTTAATGCTAAGAAATGCAAAGTCATGCATTTGGCCTGCAAAAACCCAAGGGCACAGTACAGTTTAGGGGGTGAAGAACTTATGTGCATGATGGAAGAGCAGGACTTGGGTGTGATTGTATGTGATCATCTTAAGGTGGCCAGACAGGTTGAAAAGGTGACGATGAAACCTAGGATGCTAGGTTGCATAGGGAGAGGTATGGCCAGTAGCAAAAAGGAAGTATTAATGCCCCTGTATTAGACTGGTGAAACTTCATTTATAATATTGTGTAGAATTCTGGAGGTTGCACCTTCAAAAAGATATAAAAAGGATGGAGTCTAGTGCCTCTGCAGGGATAAAATGGGGCAGAAAATGTATTTATACAAATCCCTGTAGAGGGTGCAGTGTACAAGACTTTAACCAGATTTACAAATTCTACTGGAAAAACATACCAACTCATAACTGCAAATATGAAGGCCCACTCCACGCAATCAAAAGCTTTCTCTGCATCTAATAGCTAAATATTGTCACCTGATATTACCCTGCGCATACATTAACACATGGGTAAACATTCTCGTGTTATTACAAGAAAGCCTTCCTGTCCTAAAACCATTTTAATCAGGATGGATAATAGAAGGTAAACAATTTTGCAAACAATTCACCAAAATTTTAGCATAAACTTTAGTTTCAACATTTATAAGAGAAATTGGCCAAACGTTCTTCACATGAAGATGGTCTTTACCTGGTTTAGGTAATACAATAATGCTGGCTTCTGTAAATGTGCCCATCATGACTTTAGAATAGAGGAGGTATAAAAAAATAGGTTAACAAAAGCAGAATGAACAATTCCTTAAAAGTCAAATAATATTATAGAGTTAATCCATCAGGACTTATAGACTTTTATTTAGCCATACCAATCTTTTTTTTTTAAACAACATCCTACAAATCATTCAGGTGCTAAAGCATTTTTCTCTAATTGTCCTGGTGGGCTCCCACTCTATCTAATGTACCTGGGGTTTGGGGATTAAATGACTTACAAAGGGTCACAAGGAACATTTTTTAATCAATAGATCAGTATGATTGTTAAAGGATAGTGAACGATCTAATGTAGCACCTAGTATTTTGATTGTGGTGGTTATTGGATAGTTTTGTCCATTAAGATGGAGTTCTTTTTCATTGATTTTATCATTAGGACTAGCTAGAAAAACTTTGTTTTTTTCAGGATTAAGCTTAAGTTTAAATTTAATTGTCCATAAATCTATTTGGGCCAGAAGAGATGAAATCTATTTTTTTATTTCTGTCGTAAAAGATGTTGGGGAATGAGTATAGTTATATCATCGGCATAGATGTAAACTTTAACTTGCAGACTATGTAATAGATAACCCAGTTCAGTTTTGGCACATTTTTCTTATGCAACCATTGTCCTGAAAAGTGGCTCTCTCAATTCTGCTTTAAATGATTTTGATGCTGTATTGTTTGATTCTTTAATAATTACTACATTAAAAACCATTTATGGATCTCACAAGTTACCTATGCTAGATGGTGGAACCAGATTTGTTTGTTCTACAGATATGAGCTTTATATTGCCAAAAATCCAACTCTTGTATTTATTTTAACAAAAATGGTTTACTCTACAGTCACATGAATAAATGTCTTTTTGTTTAATCATATTTTATTGTTGGTTTAAATAAACTAAGACTTAAAAACAATCAAAACAGTTAGAAGTAATTGCTGCTTTTTATGGGGACAGGTAACTTTTATGGGGGGAATGGGCAGGGACAGAGGAGAATACACACGGCGATGGGCGGGAATGGAGTGGATTCCACATGGAGTTGGGCAGGGACGGCAGGGATTCTGGCAGAAACAGGTTGGATACTGGTGGGGTCGGGTGGGGATGGGCATGGTTTCTGTTCTCGCACAACTCTCTATTGTAGACTTGCCACCATGTACACAGGGGCAGCCATTTTGAAAATATAAGCATGAGCAGCACTTACAAGTGGAAATGGTTCATAGCTTGCCAAATCCCTTATGCGAGATTCCTTAGGACAGTAGAGTTTTGAAATGCAATGCTGTGTGTCCTGCTGTTAATTACAAACTAGATAAGGAAACAGAGTAGAACTAAATGGGCAATTATCTAATTCAGGGGTGTTAAAGACCCTCCTCGGGGGCCGCAATCCAGTCGGGTTTTCAGGATTTCCCCAATGAATATGCATGAGATTAGGATACAATGAAGCAGTGCATACAAATAGATCTCATGCATATTCATTGGAAAAATCCTGAAAACCCAACTGAATTGTGGCCCTCGACTAAGGATTTTGACGCCCCTGATGTAGATGGAGAAGGTTCATTAATGGAGTGCCCCAAGGGTTTGCACTGGGATCTGTGTTGAATAATGAAGAAACATTGAGATGATCCATCATTTATACAAATACTAATCATTCTAGTTTTTTGTTAGGTATTTCTTGTTATTCCTATCAGGTTTCAGCAGAATAATGTAGCACTTGGGCATAAAAATACAGCCCAGCAATCCAGCACTAGAGGTCATAATAGCAAATATCTCCACTGCCACCATGTACTTGCCTTTGGTGCTCAGGTACGCTGGGATGAAAGAGACCCAGACGCTGCAGAACACCAGCATGCTAAAGGTGATGTACTTGGCTTCATTGAAACTGTCAGGTAGATTTCTTGCTAGGAAAGCTACGATGAAGCTAACACCAGCCAGAAATCCCAAGTAACCCAGAACACAGTAAAATGCAACTATTGACCCTTCATTACATTCAATTAATATTAATCCAATTTCAGATTTCATATTAAGATATAGAAATGGGGGAGCAGTGAACAACCAGGAAACACACAGGAGGGTTTGCACAAGGATGCAGAAAAAGAATTATAGAGTTAGAGACCCTTGAACCCATCCCATTTCCGGAGCTTGCTTCCAGGCTTGGTGGCATGAAAGGCCATGACTACAGTGATAGTTTTTGCTAGAATGGAGGAGAGAGAGATGGAAAAAATTATCGCAAAGACAGTCTGTTGGAGAAGACAAGTCACTTTATCAGGACGTCCAATGAATAAAAAGGTGCAGAGGAAGGAGAGCATGAGGGAGATAAGGAGAATATAGCTGAGGTTCCAGTTGTTGGCTCTCACTATGGGAGTGTCTCGGTAATAAATAAAGATTCCCAGAATGACAGCAGTGATTAAAAAGAAGACAATGTTGATAAGAGTCAAAGTTATGCCTAAAGGCTCTTCATAGGATAGGAAGGTTATAATTTTGAGGATGCAGGCATCTCTGTTCGAATTGGACCATTGGTCCTCTGGGCATGTTGTACAACTATCCATATCTGAGAATGAAAAATATTGTCTCATTATTTCATAAATAGCATGAGTCACAGGACTGCAAATGAACACTTTTCCCTTATATTAGAGCATATTTCAAAAAAATCAATATTTAGCAGACAGTATCAAACATTAAAGTAACAATGAGCTTCCTGCAAGTCTTATCCTGTCTTATCTGTTAGAGGTGCTTGAGCCTGAAATATTTGATTTTAAAGGATTCCATATCTTGTACACAGGGGAGATGTAGTTTCATTGGTGGTATCCAGCTCATAGTTTTTTTTTTAATTAGACATAGGGTGTTCCACTATGACAAGGGCATGTTCATTTTAAAGAGACCATTGAGATTGCAACTGACACAGACAGATCAGGACATGCTCAACTCTAGTAGGATTTTACAGAAAGCTCTGCAGGAGACAGACATGGGGGAAGCTACTGCTTGCCCTGGATTGGTAGCATGGAATGTTGTTACTATTTGGAAATCTCACTCCAATGGGAAAATTTCTATCACTTATGCTGTGATTAATTCTTAATTAGTTGATTAAATTTCACAGAATTTCCAAAATTAATTAAACAGTTAAATGACTGTTAATTATTGTTATAAAACCTTATAGTTAAGTGATTTGATGTGCTCACACCCTTTACCCTATTTGAATTGTGAAACTAAAAGTTCACCAGCACGGGTAATGTTGGGACCATCATGGCGTCACAAGTCCTACCGCATCAGATAACAGCAATAGAATGCTTTTTAAACATATTCAAAAGCATGCACTTACCTTCTTATGCTGAAACGCACTGTAGGCGGGCTAATGTTTGAATCCCATGCTTAGAAGTTATATAATATCTCATATTACACCCTCCAAGCTGGCCCCTTTAACTCTAGTTTCACCCTAACAATGGCTTCCTCATTGACTCTTGGTCTTCTTATCTGGGAGAGCACAACCACCTGGCATAGCTATGGTTGTGCTCTCCCAAATAGAGAATTAGAAGGGGAATGATGAGGTGGATAGGGTGAGGGACTATGGAGGGCATAACCAGCAGAAAAGGGTGCTTTAGAAGTTGGTTAGGACCTAACCGCAGTTTCAAAAAAAGGTTGGCTATCAACCTGGATTTTAATACTGCCAGAGATAGAGCCTGACACACTAAACCAAGCAAGTTGTTCCAGAGTCGGGAGCTGGCCATAGAGGAGACGCCTGAGAATTGGAGTTCTCAGGGCAGATTGTAGGAAGAGATAAAAGAGGAGCTGTAGAGTGAATACATTTGTACAAGACATTAAGAGAAGTTTGAACTGTATGTGGACACGGACAGTGAGCCAGTGAAGCAATTTGAGGAAAGGGGTAACATGAGCATAGCGACACTGGTGGAATAAGATATGTGCAGCAGAATCTGCTTAACCTTGTTAGAGCCTCTCCCACCCAGTTAAGTAGCACTGAATCTTGTGCATATTTTGTATCTATCAGGGTTCACATTTTATATTTTGGGGTGGAGGAGCAACCAGGGACCTGGGTTGGCCAATGTTAGAAACAGGATGCTGGGCATGATGGACCTTTGGCAGTGGTGTACCTAGGGTATGTGGCACCCGGGGCCCATCATTTTTTGACACCCCCCCCCCCCCTCATGGAAAAATTTTTTTTTTTTTTTTTTGCAATAACCATGAAATGGAATAAATGGTCAGAATAGAAACAGGCAGTGAAAATTTTCTTTTATTGAACCTCATTTATGTAACCATTATTCCAAACATAACATAACATAAATTATGTCGGAATTGTCATGACATCAGAAGTACATATGGAGTAGTTGCAGGTGATGCTTGGGACAGTTCTGATTATGTTAGTTTGGTTTTATGTGTTTTTTGAATAGAAGGGTTTTTATTTCTTTTCTTAAGGTTTTGTAGTTTGTGGTCGAGGTCAATAGGTTGTAGAGTTGGGGGTCAAGTGTTGCAGCTCGAATGGCTAGGAGGTTGTCGAACAGTTTTTTTCTTTTGACGTTTTTGGTTGGAGGGTGTGTGAATGGTGCGTGAGTTCTCCTATGTCTGTTTGAAGTGGATTGAATTATTTAGCTGAAGAAATTAGTTACCCCCCCATTCCACACACATTAATTCTCTTCCATTTTTGTTCCCATTATAAAAAAACACTGATAAGTTCCCAGGAAAAAAATACATTAAAATAAGAAGTGAAAACAAAGGCCCCTACAGATGAGAACATAACATAAGAATAGCCTAACTGGGTCACACCAATGGTCCATCATGCCCAGTAGCCCATTCTCATGGTAGCCAATAGTGCTGCCCGATTCAGAGAAAAATATTTCATTCGATTCGATTCACCCTGTTGAATCGATTTTTCGATTAGATTCACTGTTAATGATACCACTTTTTAAGTTTAAACAAAGTATAACAATAAATTTCACAACAACAATAAATTTCACAAAGTACTTAAAAAAAAAAAATCACATTTTTCCATTAAAGCAGTTCTGGAGACATTTGCTTGAACAGTCTTTTTTCCCAGTCCATAAGTAAGCAATATGAAAAAGATTTCCTTAATTATCTACTCAAACATTTTTGCTATTTACTTTCATTGTACCTAGACTATTATTCAGTAGAAAAAATTTAGTTTGTTCAATCAAGCAGAACATTCACTCATAGAAGTCCAATGTCCACACAGGATTTGATTGAACAAACCATATTTTTTCTACTGAATAATAGTTTAGGTATACTGAATAGCAAAAATGTTAAAGCCACACAGAAAAGCAGTAAAAGTCAATAGGTTCTCCAAGTGGGAACAACCTGATGTCTCAGCACTTGAGGAAAAGACCACGTAATAATGTTTATAAGATAAATCATATAAATGATTATACTGAAGCAGGGTGTCCTCAGCGTGAGAGGTAAGCGAGAGGAGAGAATTCTCCAGTGCTTTACACAATAAGGCTCCTCTGCCTGCAGTGCACACCATCATAGGACACCTCAGGTGTGCTCAAATTAATCAATGTGATAAATTAAACAGTGATAAACAATTGGTCAATCACAAGAGTGCAAGATCAAACAGGTTGTTCCCACTCAGAGAACCTATTGACTTTACTGCTTTTCTGTGTGAGTAGATAATTAAGCAAATTTCTGATAGCCTACAGAACTGATTCTCACCTTCCATCCCCAGCCCCCAAGACTTACCAGACCCCCCCTGCCGATGCATTTACTTACTGCCTGAACTGGATATTAAATCGTGGGGAAGAGAGGAGAAATGCGGGGAAAGAGCCAGCCAAAACTAGTATTTGTTGCTGCTGAGTGCACCAATCCAGGGCTATGCAGACGCTTCCCCCATGTCTTAATAACAGACAATGGACTTTTCCTCCAGGAATTTGTCCAAACCTTTCTTAAAACCAGCTACGCTATCTACTTTTAACATAACTTCTGGCCACTTCATTTTTAAGCTTAGATCTTTCCTTCCAAACAGAGACCTTGCTAGATGTCAAATACAGCACAAGGTAACTTCACATGGACTTAACTGTGCAGGAAATGAATCTCCTCATACACCCACCATATAGTGCAAAAATGTGCAAAGGTCTGTTTTTTTCTTTCGATCACTACATAGCCTAATGCCACACAAGCAGCGCTGTTACAAACATATTCTGAAGGTCAATGCTAAGGTTGACAAAGTTTCCTTCCTTGGACCAGAAGGAGATACTGACAAACCACTGGAAGAGATTCTAAACAACTACCCAGAAATAACACCCAAAGACCCACTCAGTGTGTGAACCAGTTGAGTGGAGTGGACTAACTGGGGGTGGAAATGGGCCCAGAGTTTGCTCAGCAGAATTTCCCAGACTACCTCTTCCTCTCAACACACTGACATGCTACCACCACCACCAACACTAGGAACACCTCACCGAGTATGCCAGCAATGCTTATAAACTTTATAAAACACATTATTATATTTTCTTATAAAGCATATATTTTAACTGAACTCAGCCTTGCCATTCACAAAAATAGAAAAGTTCCCATTTCAAGCTGTCTCATGTACACTTTTCAAATCTAACATATTGTAATCACAAAACAGAAAATAAAATTATTTTTTCTACCTTTTGTTCTCTGATCAATATTCAAATCTTGTTGGTCCCAGGCTCTTGTTGTCTTGCTTGCCAGGGTCTCCTTTCTCCGTGCTAACCATCCGTCTGCCATCTCTGTTCTCCCCTTCCGTTTCCCTTCCCTCTCCCGGAGATCTGGCATCTTTCCTTTTTTTTGTCTCCATCCACAGATTCACCTTTTCTCAACTCCCCACCACCCCAGGATCCACCATCTCTCCCTTTCTGTTCCCAACTATCCTCCTATCCAGTATCTCTATCCCCCCTCCACACCATCCCCTGTTTCCAAGTTCTCTCCCTTTCTGTTCCTTCCCTCCCTAAATCCCATTATGCACCATCTCTCTCCCACTCCTCTGTTTTTAGACCCATTATTTCTAACCCCCAAAGTCTGGCATATGCACGTATCTTTGAACCCCCCCCTTCCCTCTCTCCCTCTGTGTACTTTTACACCAGGACCCCCCTCCCCCGAAGGTCTGTCCCCCCTCAGAAGGGCTACACCCCCACCCCTGAAGACCTGCACCCCCCGAAGGACTTTACCTCCCACCCGAAGGTCTGTCCCCCTCTGAACGCCTAAACCCCACCCCTGAAGGCCTGCACCCTCCCCGAAGGATTGTACCCCCCACCCGAAGGTCTGTCCCCCCCTGAAGGCCTGCACCCATCCCGAAGGCCTGCACCCACCCCGAATGCCTGCACCCACCCCGAAGGCCTGCACCCACCCCGAAGGCCTGCACCCCAGAAGGCCCTGTCCCCCCCCCTTGAAGGCCTGACCCCCCCTTGAAGGCCTGCCTGCTTGTCCCCCCTTGAAGGGCCTATCCCCCCTTAAAGGTCTGCCTGTCCCACCCCCCTTTGTAGGCCTGTCCCCCCTTAAAGGTCTGCCTGTCCCACCCCCTTGTAGGCCTGTCCCCCCCTTTGAAGGCCTGACCCCCCCCTTGAAGGCCTGCCTGCTTGTCCCCCCTTGAAGGCCTGTCCCCCCCTTGAAGGTTGGCACCCCCCCAAAGGCCTGCACCCCCTTGAAGGCCTGTCCCACCCCCTTGTAGGCCTGTCCCCCCCTTGAAGGCCTGCCTGCTTGTCCCCCCTTCAAGGGCCTGTCCCCCCCCCTTTGAAGGCCTGCACCCCCCCTTGAAGGTTGGCACCCCCCCAAAGGCCTGCACCCCCTTGAAGGCCTGTCCCACCCCCTTGTAGGCCTGTCCCCCCCCTTGAAGGCCTGCCTGCCTGTCCCCCCCTTGAAGGCCTGCACCCCCCTTTGAAGGTCTGCACCCCCCCGAAGGCCTGCACCCCCCCGAAGGCCTGTCCCCCCCACTTGAAGGCCTGCCTGCCTGTCCCCCCCTTTGAAGGCCTGCACCCCCTTGAAGGTCGGCACCCCCCCTGAAGGCATTGCACCCCCCCTGAAGGCCTGTCCCCCCTTGAAGGCCTGTCCCCCCCCCTTTTGTAGGCCTCTGCACCCCCTTGTAGGCCTGTCCCCCCCCCATTGTAGGCCTGTCCCCCCCTTGAAGGCCTGCCTGCCTGTCCCCCCCTTGAAGGCCTGCACCCCCTTGAAGGTCTGCACCCCCCCCCCCCGAAAGACCTGCACCCCCCCCTTGAAGGCCTGCCTGCTGCCTGTCACCCCCCTCCCCCTTGAAAGTCTGCCTGCCCCGCCCACCCGCCCCACCCTGAAGGCCTGATGCCCCGACCCACCCCGAAGGACCATTCGCCCCCCTGGCCTCCCCGCACTACCTATGAAGCAGCCGCAGCAGGATCGCGACGTCAGCTATCTTTGCGCTGCTTAGGAGCTGCTTTCCTGCGCCGGGCTACCTTAAGCTACTGCCCCCCCACGCCCGAAGGACCGCTCGCCCACATGACCTTCCAGCACACCTATGAAGCAGCCCGCAGCAGGATCGCGACGTCAGCAATCCCTCAGCTGCTTGGGCGCTGCTTCCTGCGCGCGGTCCCGCCCCCTCCTCTGACGTCAGAGGAGGGACGGGACCGCGGCGCAGGAAGCAGCGCCCAAGCAGCTGAGGGATTGCTGACGTCGCGATCCTGCTGCGGGCTGCTTCAAAGGTGTGCTGGAAGGTCAGTGGGAGGCGAGCGGTCCTTCGGGCGTGGGGGGGGACTGAGCGGCAAGGCCGGGAACACCCCCTCAGGGCTGGTACCCGGGGCGGCCCGCCCCCCCCCCCCCCCCCCCCTAGGTACGCCACTGACCTTTGGTCTGTCCCAGTATTACAATTCTTTGATCACAGGTAACTGGGTTCAATTCCCACTGCAGCTCCTTGTGATTCTGGCCAAATTACTTAGCACTACATTGCTCCAGGTACAAAAAAACAAAAAACAATGTTTATAGCACTGTATACATCTAGTAACACTATAGAAATATTAGTAGTATTAATATTCAGAGGGCCAAGCCATGCATGATTACATGAACTCACACTCTCCTTTTGAGAATCACACACTGTGAGAACTGCCCCAGCCTTCACCCAATCTCACTCTCTTTCTTATAGTCGCCCTTAACCCCCCCCCCCCCAGCCTTTGACCAGTTTCTTTCCCCTCACCTGGTAGAATTCTTGCTGCCCCCAGTGACTCTGCTGACTGCAAACTTGGGCAATGGGTTGTTGGATGTTTGGGCTGGTCTTGTAGCTTCAAGTCTAGTGAGAGTTGGAAGCACAAGTTCAATCCAAACTTCTGGCACAAAGCAGCTCAAGCTTGCAGATAGCTGAGCTGCCTCAGGGAAAGAAGAAATCCTGCTGAGCTTCAAAAGGCCAGAGAGTTATGATAAAGATGTTTAAATACCAATGTGACATAAATGTGCAAGAGGTGAGTCTCTCTCATTTGAAGAAAGTTCTGGAATGAGTAGGGCATAGGAAGAAATTAAGAGTTGATAGGCTCAGTAGTAATCAAAGGAAATATTTTTTACAGAAAAGATGGTAGGTGCGTGGAATAGGCTCTCAGTAGAGGTGGTGGAGACAAAGACTGTGATTGGATTCAAGAAAGCATTGGACAGGCACATGAGATCGCTTAGGGAGAGGAGGAGATAGTGTATGGGCAGACTGGATGGGCCATTTAGACTTTGGCTGCAATCATGTTTCTATGTTCTATGTAGTTCTTGGAGAGTCAGAATTTGTCCCATAGGCCCTAGGTTGGACATTATCTTGATGCCAGCCTTGAATATCTGGATTTTATAGTCATGGCAGCCAGTGTTTAAAAAAAAAAGCATTAACTGTCAAGGATGAATATTGACCCAGTAACGAATAATCAGTGCCCAAGGGCTTGTTACATTATAATGATATCACTCACCAGTTTGGTTGGAAACCTCTCCCTCTGGACAAGGGATACAGTAATAGCAGCAGACAGGTTCTCCTTTCCTGGTTAATCTCCTGAACCCAGGAAGGCAACTTTGGCTGCATCTGGACTGTGGAGGTGTCTGAGGATTTAAAAAAATCTGAATAACTTGCAGTATCCCTAGGTTGTGACTTTCAAATGCAGCATTACATTTCTCTCTAAATATGAAACAATTCTGTCCACTTAGGGATCAATATTCAGCCCATATCAGTGATCTTTTATTCACCGCCAATTCAGTAATTGTTGGATATTCAAATTTGAACCATGTTCAGGCTTTAACTTTGAAAATCTGTTTATTTTTGAGCCTGCTAAGTCATATGTAGCCGCTTAAAGGGATAATTCATCAAGGGGCACTTGCTAATGATTAGTGAGCGTTAAACGCTAAGATAACCATAGCAATATAATGAAAGTCTCAGTGTTTAGCACAGGCTAATGGATATCACACACTAAACTGGTTAGCGCCTCTTCATGAATTCCCACAAATCAATACTCCGCACCTAAGCAGTCATGGGTTAGCACATACAGATAGGACAGTCTTTTATGCGCTATACTTGGCCACTTGAGGGCTGAATATCAGCCCTTAAGTGGCCAAGTGCTGACTCCTCCCCCAGAACACCCCAACATAGCTGACTTTCAGATCACTGGTAACAGCAAAATTTCAGCAGCACTTTATAAGCATTGCTGAAAATTAACATCTAGTCCCAACTAAGTAATATGACCAGTCAGTGGTTGGCTAATTGCTTTGAATATGAAACGATTAGTTTCTTGAGACTTTACCAAACAATTCCATAGAATGTATGGGTGAGGAATGAGCAAAATTTTAATTGGAAATATAAATAAAATATGAAACAAGTTTGATTTGGAATCAGTGATTTCCCGTTGATTGGGGAATGTCATGAGCAATGTTGTTTCATGCAACTTTTAACCCAAAACAAATTTGAAAAATATATCAGCAATTTTATTTCTTCTATCATCAGTAGTGGGCACTTAACCTTGGGATCACTTTAGTTAGACTGTACCCTCACTTTCCTAAGCATTATTAGAGTTGGCTCTCATATGATCATATGGCTGTTGATGTGTTAGGATGAGCAAGATCTATGTCAGAAAAATAGCAAAGAGAGATCATAATGGCCTAGAGTGAGCTTCAAAGGCAGTTACAATAATTGGGATGTAATGGTGCGTGCTAGACAGACTACTGTAATTTGATCTATGCTGGTATCACCACCACTCAACTTAAACACATAAAGACTGTATAGAACATTGCTATTTGCTTGCTCTGTCATGCTCATTGCTTCGACCATCTTAGCCCACTCTTCTTATGTCTACACTAGTTGCCTTTCTAAATACTTTGCCTTACCCATAAAATGCTTCATTACAGTCAACCGCCATATCTTTCATGCCTGGTCATCTTTTACTTCCTTTCCAGAGTCTTAATTTCCCTGGGTGCAAACTATTTGATTCTTTCTAACCCAGAAGCATTTACCTTGCTGGCCCATGGTAGAAACCTCCAGAGCACATGTTGGATTGTAGATGGAAACTTCAGCTTTTGCTCAAGGTTATGAATACAGCAAATAAAGTGTGAATAATCTGTTGCATGATACACCCCATTCCCAACTCCCAGGAAAAGATTATCAGAGAGAACACTCAGGTTTGCTGTTCATCAAACAAAGTAACTATTTTGGGTCCCACTACCCTGACATCACTGGCTTTTACATGTGGCTCACTGACATGTAGAAGACTGGAGACTCTAGCCATCTGTATTAAAATACAATCTCCACTTTAGACAATGGAAATGGTACAGTGCAGATGCAAATGACAAAGTCCTCTTGATGACTGTTAGATACCTGTTTTATTAGGTAGAATTCAACCTACCACCTGGGGAACACACAGCAGCTAAAGTTGATTGCTGAGCCACATCAGCTATGTGCTCTGTTTGGCTGCTTTTTCTAAGCTATAATTCTTCCATGTAGTTTCACAACCACTTCCTTACCATATGTCACTGAGCCACATCTAGAAGCAAGTTCCTGTGGCTCACTAGCTAAGGCTGCTTGCCTTGTGTCAAGTCTCTTTCATTTAAAAGGAAGCCATGGAATGAGAGGATATAGAATTAATTTAAGAGGTGATAGGTTCAGGAGTAATCTAAGGAAATATTTTTTAATAGAAAGAGTGGTAGATTCATGGAACAGTCTCCCAGTAGAGGTGGTGTAGATGGAGGCTGTGTCTGAATTCAAGAAATCTTTGGATAGGCACATGGGATCTCTTAGAGAGAAGAATAGATAATGGTTACTGCAGATAGTCAGACTGGATTGGCCATTTGGCCTTTATTTGCCATCATGTTACAATATTTCTATACCACACACAATATATTTAGAAAAACCCCACTGTACCAGATGTAATCCGAGACAGTTACCTATTTTTTTTAACAGAGAAAAGACCTCAGTTCTTTCCAGGGATTGTTGTCACCTGGAAAAACTCTATGTTAGCTGTACTATACAGTTACATAGGAAAAAACATCCTTGGTCTACAAAAACTCCGTATGAGAAACTGATATATTCTTTAAATAATATTTTTTAAAATTAGTATTCTCATTTAAAAACTCAATCACAGTTAACAGGAAAATGTATCTTCAAGAGTACTCTATCCTCTGAATGTGGTATAAATCACCACACTATAAAGTTCTATGATCTCACAATACAGTAGTAAAGAGCTTTAGCCAATAGGGAGAGGAGGAGATAGTGTATGCTGCAGATGGGCAGACTGGATGGGCCATTTGGCCTTTATCTGCTATCATGTTTTTATGTTTCTAGGGGAGTAACAGCTGGCACACTGCATCCAGGACCACCCAACTTTGTTGCTTTCCCAAACCAGCAGCAGTAAACTTTTAATTCAACCATCGTGGACCTTCCTGCATGTCCCTATGTCTGCTAATCTACCCCTCTTTGATGTCATTTTTTGTTACATAACAGAGCCGGCAGCCATAGGGAGGTGCAGAAAGGTCCCACGATGGCTGCATTTAAGTTTACAGCTGCAGCTGCTGCTGCTGCTGCTTTGAGACGCATACAGCAGTGTTGGGGATGTGAGTAGGCAGGAAACTGGGTGGCATTGGAGTGGAGGTAGAAGGAGGATAGATGCTGATACAAGCGGGGTGAAGGGAAACAGATGGGATAGATGCAGGATGAAAGTAGATTGGACAGAGAGGAGAAGATGCTGGATGAAAGGGGTGGAGAAAGAGGGTACATGATAGAAGTAGAAAAGAAATTAAAAAAGCCACATGCTGGATGGAGGAAGAGAATAGAGTTAGAGAGATAATAGAGGGGGTGAGGGAAAGAGATGGCAAGAGAGTAATTGAGGACTGGATAGGAAGAAAGAATGCCATCTAGAGAGATGCAGAAAATACATTTAGAAGGAAGCTGAGGGAATAAAAGGGAAGGAAAGTAGAGAAATGCCAGACCAACCCCTAGGGGAGACACACACACACATGATGTAAAATTTTATGAGACATCTCAGGGACACACTCTCTCCCCCTCACTGACCCCTATGATGACTATATGTGATTATAGGAATCATGGAAATAAAGGTCAATTATTGGCATGTTCCCAGAAATACAAGTCCATTCAAGTTCCTCCAGAGTACATACTGGCCATTCCCTTACACATATCCAGAGTAAGGTAGAGTTGGTGGTGGATCAATGCAGAGGCAGTCCGGCAGAGTCACAGGGTCCATGGTGACACAACTACCTTTGAGAGGGAGGCAGAAGCTTTAAAGGGCCCTAATGAGACCCCTGCCATGCCCATGGCTTTGACTAGATGTACTAGGGTGGAGCATTGGCTGGTAGAGGTCTGCCTGGAAAAGGCTTGAAGGGTGGGTTGAGCTGTAGGATCACCAGGGAGGTGACCCTAGGTGATGAGCTGGCCAAGAAGCTCTCTAAGCATGGCCTGCATATTCTCATGAGACTGCTAGGTGGCAGCATGCTCCCCTACCGGATTAGCAAGATGCTGATTCATAATATCTGCCTTCCTGGTGAGAGCATCCAGAGCCGTACTATCTGCTGTTGTGGCTTCTAGGAGCCCCACAATTTTCTCCCATGAGCTGTACCTGGTCCCTGATAGATGGTGTTGGCAATATCCACCAGGTACTGGATATCCAGCTCAAGGGGGCCAGGTTGGTTAAGGCATGACTTGATCTTCACCCAGCTCATCACCCTCAACATCCCCCTGGTATCCCTATTCATTACCATCTCCTCACTCATGTCCCCCTCCACTGCTGCCCTGATGGGATATACCTAAGTTGCAGAGGAGGGGCTGTGCTACACCTGATGTTCTGGGATGAGGAAGGGCTGGCTGAGATGGCCTTTGTATGTGTCCTTCTGCCTCCCATTCATCTCTGGCAGCAGCAAGCAGTTAGAGCAAACACATGGTGTCATCTGTAGGAAGGGAGGAAAACACAACATCAATATGGGCAGACAAGTAAGGAAACAGAACAGGGTAGAGAAAGCTACAGTCTAACACAGACATGGTTTCTTTTCTAAGTTCATAGTTATTTTCAGTATTTAATACCTTGATATTGTCATAGCAACCAAGTAGTTTACCATGGTAGAGCACTGGATACATGGTTTAGGAATATATAGAGAGGGAAGGAAAGAGGGTAGAAGATAGGATATAGAGGAAAGCAGAAAAATCAGTCGAAGAAAATATCAAATATCAATGGGAAAGGGTGGGAGAGGAAAAGAAGTGAGTGCAGAAATTGTCCATTTAATAGTTTTGCTAGGATTAGCTATTGGGATTCATGTTAGCATAAACAGGTTCTAGAAGCATAAATGTGAAACAGCCCAGATTCCTGGGTTCTTAGCAAGAATGCATTGGTTTTTTGATCTTATGTAACTTTACAACCGAATCAATTCGAGGATAAGGATCACAAGACAAGTTATATAGCAATTTTAGAGGACATTTCAAGTCAGACCCAGCACATTCATAGTGTGATAATAGGTATGGGTGTATGTGAAATTGTCTTACCTGTGCGTCTGAATGAGGTGTCCATGCCTCCTTCCTGGTCCAACTACATCCAGTAACTCTCTCTCCAGGGCAGTAATATTTAGGTCTCCACAAGGACCCTGTGCAGCTATAAGCTCTGCCTTTCTGCCCGCCGCATTAGCTGCCACCTTTTTTTTCAATGCCTCTATCTCACAGTGCTGGTGATGTATGGCATTAATCTGATTGTAGAATCAGTGCCAGATAGCTCCAATCCTGTCAGCTTGCCTCCCATAAAGGGCATCATAATTAGCCCTTACTTAGTCAACAGGGATCCTTATCTCACCAGGCAAAAAATTAGGCTGCCTTTTAGGATCCATGTTGCTCAAGTAGGAGCAATTTTCAGTGCTGTATATATAAGCCATTTTGGCGGGAAACCATGCTCATCTCAGTGACTATGACATCAGCTCCGATGATCGTGCCTATCTTATAAAAATGCTGAGGTGCACGTGATGTTTATCTTTAGGACTCCCAGAGTGTGTTTGTGCTTCTGGTGATTTTTAGCGACTGTGGTGATTCTGGTGATATTTTGAGATTTTGCTTTGTCTGTGACACTGTTCTATATCCTATACCTTCTATCTCTGCTGCTCCTTCTCACTCCCTTATAACACCCATACTTCTCTCTATCCTTACTACCTTTGTATTTTTGTTCCCTCTCCCTTTGTGAGTAATTCCTGTGTGAACGTTTCTGTGTGAAAGTATGTTTGCAGCTGGTTGTGAGGGGCTGTGTACAAGTTGCTGTCTTTTGTGTCTAGGTGTGTGTGGAGCTGCAGTCATCTGTTGATGTGTGGTATGTCTGTTGATGTGTGGTGATGGCTGAGTTCTTTGCTTTGTTGTTATATGTGGAGGCTAATAGGTTGATGAGAGGAAGAGGCCAGGGCCAAGCTCAGGAGTGACGACATGTCCGAAGGCGAGCCCGATAACACACACCCAGGGTTTATAGGTCCAGGGTCAACTTCTTAGACAAGACAGATGAGAGGAGCCATAGTTCATTTGTGTGAGCAAGTGCAGGAAAAGCTGGAGCCCACCACCATTCAGGGACAAACAATTCTTGTTCATGTTCGGGTTACCTACAGCCCACTAGCATTTCTTGGCCACTGGAAACATTCCAGAGGACCTCTGGAAGCTGCAGCTGGTATCAGCCAATCATCTGCTTCATGTATAATTTCCAACTTTCTGGATGTGTTTCTCAGAAGTATTTCGATGTATATCACTTTTCCAATGCCTGAGGCAGACCAGCACCAGACAATGTGGGACTTTTATAAGCTAACACATTTTACCTCGATCCTGGGAGCAATTGATTGCACACATGTGGCACTCAGACCACCTGCAGAAAGGGAGAGGCCATTCCATAACAGGTGAGCTTATCATTCAATGAATATGCAGATGGTATGTAATGCCTCTGTGGAGATAATGGATGTGTGTGCCAATTTCCCAGGATTGTGCCATGATGCGTACATTCTGGCACGCTCTGGAATCTATGAGCGATTCCACAGGAGAGAGATCTGAGAGGGATGGCTGCTTGATAAGTACAGATTACTATTCTAAAGAAAGCTTTTGATCATTAACTACATTTTGTCTCCCTTTTAGCACAAGCCTGTGGGCAGCATTGGCTCAGTGTTCTGGGGATGTGTACAGTGCTATGTTTGTGGGTGGGGAGAGGGGCTGTCAACTCTTCCCCTGCCAGTTCTACCTCTTCCTTAAGCAGCCCTTATGATCAGTAGTCTACATTCCAAATGTGTTTGACATGCTCTCTCTTGTCCATGTTCAGGTATGTCAGACCTTCATCTTCATGTGACTGTGCATTGGTATCCTTCTTGTGTAGTTTCTGGCACCATGGTTGTTTAGATTAGGGAGGATTAAACATGTGACTGATATTATGTGAAGTTGAATTTGGTTAAAATTAGAAGACCGCATATGCTATAGATTGTTGGTGAGTGGTCTATTTGTGTGTGCAAAATATGGCCTCAGAAAGTCTGAAGGGCACTATTTTGCTTTATGCCCCATGCCGAAACCAAGTTCTGTCAACTGTGTAGAGTTGTACAGTATATTCCCCCTGTTAAATGCCTGAGGTTGGCGACTTCAAGAACACAGTATGTTCTCTTGCCATAGGCCCTCAGGAATAGAATCGAGTTACCAATGTACATGCTCCAACAGGGAACTTTGCGTGACTTTAAGAGATTATTGAAAAGACATCTGTTCTGCAGTATGAAATATGGATGGGTACTGAGTTTATTGTAATGGTGTAAGTGATGGTCACTGAACCATTGGTGTTTAAATATGTATCAGATGTGTTTATATGTTTTAATTATTGTGTATGTTTTATTTGTGAACTGCTCTGTAAAAAAGTGGGTTGTGTATAAATGAATAAACAGAAAACATAAACATGGTGCAGGTGAGTTGGTGTTTTGCATTCTAAGAGTGTGTAGGTTTCAGTGTCTTCTTCCACATACCAGTGTCCTTGTCCCTGAGCACCCCTTAATGTACCATTTAAACTGATTCCACACTGATATTCTTTTCTTCCTCATGTAGTCTGGACCTTCATTTGGACATACAGTAACATTCTTTGTCGCCACCTGGGGGTGACTTCAGCTCCATATCACCCACCTGTTCCCAGGATCCATCTCATCTTGTCTCCAGCTGCATTGTCATTGCTGCATCCTGCTTTCTTGGACTGTGGGGCTAGGATGTATGCTATGCCATATTTTGGGGTGGCTGGGAGCTGTAGGAAGTAGGTAGGAGTTGATGTTTGGGGACCAGTTGACATGTATTTGCTCACATGTAAAGACAGTAATTCTGTCTCCATACATGTGCAGTTTAATGTGATGTTGGAGGACCAATAAACAGCTTAAACATTATTCTGTAACTTTGTGGTCATGTGTAAAATCAGGAACAGGACATTGAAAAGTTGAAGTATGTCTCATTCCAGACCCAAGTTTACACCATCCCTTGAAATACTATGATGATGTGACCCCTGTTTACTTTCCTTTCTGTCCACTTAACATAATTATAACAGAGGAGTCATGAACAGCCAGAGAAAAACACAAAGGACACCTATATAAACCAACTGTTTTACTTAATATAACTGAAGATATAAATTGTTTTTTGAAATAACATAAACAACAAAGATATAACATTTTTAAAAACTAGTAGGAGGAAATATTTTTTGACTCAGAGAATAGTTAAGATCTGGAATGCATTGACAGAAGATGTTAACGTAGTGGGTTATAATAGGTTTCAACAAATTCCTGGAGGAAAAGTCCATAATTTGCTATTGTGACAGACATGGGGGAAGGCATTGCTTGTCTTGGATTGGTAGCATGGAATGTTGCCTCTTTTGGTTTTTATTCCAGGTACTAGTGACCTAGGTTTGCCAGAATTGGAGGGGGGAGGTAGCCCTCAAGAGCAGCTGGAGTTGCTTCAGGAGGGGGGATATTTTTACAGACAGTGGGAGGGGTCTGGCCCTTTAGCTGGAGCTTGGCCTAGGGCAGCTAAAATGCTGGACTGATCATGCTATAGCCTGTCCAGATGCCTTCTACCTCCAGTAGTTGACATTCCAGGGCCTCCTGTATGGTTCCATCCTCTCCAATACATCAGCAATTCCAGGGGCAGGTACATCTGCAACAGCTGCACCTATCTCTGGAACCCTAAAAGTGAACATAAGAACATAAGAATTTCCACTGCTGGGTCAGACCAGTGGTCCATCATGCCCAGCAGTCCACTCCCACGACAGCCCCTAGGTCAAAGACCAGTGCCCTAACTGAGACCAGCCCTACCTGGGTATGTTCTGGTTCAGCAGGAACTTGTCTAACTTTGTCTTGAATCTCTTGAATCTATAACAGCCTCAGGAAGAGGATTCCGGTTTTCCACCACTCTCTGGTTGAAGAAGAACTTCCTTAAGTTTGTATGGAATCTATTTAACTTTAAAGAGTGCCCTCTCATTCTCCCTACTTTGGAGAGGGTGAACAATCTGTCTTTATCTACTAAGTCTATTCCCTTCAGTATCTTGAATGTTTCAATCATGAACCCTCTTAGTCTCCTCTTTTAAAGGGAGAAGAGGCCCATTTTCTCTAATCTCTCACTGTACGGCAACTCCTCCAGCCCCTTAACCATTTTAGTCACTGTTCTCTAGACCCTTTCGAGTAGTACAATGTCCTTCTTCATGTATGGTGACTAGTGCTGGATGTGTACAATGGCCCGGTACAAAGGCATGATAATCTTTTCCGATCTGTTCTTGATCCCCTTCTTAATCATTCCTAGCATCCTATTTGCCATTTTCGCCACCGCGCATTGCCTGGATGGCTTCATCGACCTATCAACCAGCACTCCCAAGTCTCTTTCCTGGGGGTCTTTCCAAGTAATGCCCCAGACATCCTGTATTCATGTATAAGATTTTTGTTACTGTCATGCATCACCTTACACTTATCCATGTTGAACCTCAATTGCCATTTTGCGGCACAAGTGTCGCGTCTCAAGTGTGTTTATGTCACGTTGTCTCTGTATGATGGAGAGGGTGGGGGAGGATGTAGGAGGCCATGGCCCTGTAGCCCAGACCTCAAAGGCCCCTCCTGAGGCTAGTACAGTTCCTCCTGAAGGGGGACAGAGGGGGAAATGGGTTGGATGGGGCAGTCACAGTGGGGGCAGAGGTATCGGAGAAGGGGGTTGAGTGGGGGCAGGGGCAGACACAAGGAGGGGAGAACCTTCCTCCTTTTCCTTATCATCTTCCACCTGTATTATGTTCAGCTCTGCCTCTTCATCTTCTTCTTCCCACTCTACTTTTTCTTCATCTTCCTCTTTCCCCTCCAACTCTTCTTCCTCTTCCACCTCCCCCTCTATTTCCTGCTCTTCAGGACCAGCCACTGGACCTGGTCCAGGGGATGCTAGTTTTACAGCAGCTACACAGGAGATAAACATAGAAAGCAGTTACAGTCAGATATCACTATAGCCCACATTTATGGGAGATAACAGAAACCTAAACATTCTACAATATTAGTTGAGAGTCTGTGGAAAGATGCATTACTGACCAGTGGTGTGGCTCAAGATTCTGTTCTTGGGCCTGTTCTTTTTAACATTTTTATAAGCGATATTGCTGAAGGGCTGTCAGGTAAGATTTGCCTATTAGCAGCTGATACTAAAATCTGCAGAGACCCAAAGGAACAGTACAGTTTAGAGGGTGAAGAACTTATGTGCACGACCAAAGAGCAGGACTTGGGTGTGATTATATATGATGATCTTAAGGTGGCCAAACAGGTTGAAAAGGTGATGTTGAAAGCTAGAAGGATGCTAGGATGCTATGGAAGAGGTATGGAAAGTAGGAAAAAGGAAGTATTGATGCCCCTATATAAGACTCTGGTGAGACCTCAGTTAGAATATTGTGTACAATTCTGGAGACCACACCTTCAAAAAGATACAAAAAGGATGGAGTCGGTCCAGAGGAAGGCTACTAAAATGGTGTGTGGTCTTCATCATAAGGCGTATTGGAACAGACTTAAAGATCTCAAGCTGTATACTTTGGAGGAAAGGTAGGAGAGGGGAGATATGATAGAGACGTTAAATACCTACATATACTACATATATGCTGATGATATCTCTATTTTAATTCCGCTGAATAACATGACCAACGAAACTTTAGAACACATTACCCATATCAAGACTGAAATCGAACAGTGGACAATCAATTTTAAATTGAAATTAAACACAGAATAGACAAAAGTTTTCCTGGCAATTCCAAAGGATAAAATTACCAGAACATCTTTACACCTAAATGGTCACAATTACCCAATAACAAAAACCATAAAAATACTAGGAGTCACATTAGACATCCGCCTGACCATGATCGAACACACAAACCTAGTGGCAAAAAAGTGCTTTTATGCACTATGGAAATTGAAGACCATTAAAAAATATTTAGACCCTCTATCTTTTAGACTTTTGATTCAGACATTGGTCCTTTCCACATTGGACTACTGCAACATCATTTTTGTGGGTTTACCTAAAAAAAATTAAGAATAGTGTAGAACACAACCGTCCGCTTAATATTCGGACTAAAGAAAAGCGAGCATGTTAGCCCCTACTACAAACTGCTACACTGGTTACCAATGGAGGCGCGAATAATGTTCAATTTCTCTTGCCTATGCTTTAAACTGGTGTGGGGAATGGCCCCTACCTTTCTCTTACCACATTTCGAGCTACACATTCCCAGTAGAACAACCAGAAATTCCAATCTTTTTGCCTACCCAATGATCCCTGATTGCAAATACAGATCCTTTATGGACAGAACTTTGAAGTCTCAAGCTAGCAAACAGCAGACCTGGCTAGGCAACTACATCAGCAGAGCTAGGCTGAACTACGTCGCTTTTCGGAAAGAAATTAAAACAGCACAATTCAACAGATTTATCTCCTAATCAGTTACCAGTTCTAAACGATTAACTCCATGCTGATAACTTGAGAAATATGTGTACTGTACAATCTGTATTGTATCGTATCGTATTTTACTAATTGTAATCTGTAATTCACTGACTGTACTGTATCATCCTCGCCATTTGTATTCTGTAATTTGCTGACTGTCCAGCTCTCTTCACCGTGAACCGCCTAGAAGTCATAAGATTATGGCGGTATAGAAGAAATAAAGTTATTATTATTATTATTACATAATGTAAATGTGCATGAGTTAAGTCTCTTTCATTTGAAAGGAAACTGCAATGAGAGGGCATAGGATGAAGTTAAGAGGTGATAGGCTAAGGGGGTAATGTAAGGAAATACTGTTTGATGCATGTAGTGATGCATGTCTAATTCAAGAAAGCATGGGATTGGCATGTGGGATCTTTAAGAGAGAGGAAGAGCTAATTGTTACTGCAGATGGGCAGACTGGATGGGTCATTTGGCCTTTAATAATAATAAATAATAAGTTTATATACCGCAGGTCCATGAAGTTCTATGCGGTTTTCAAAGATTAAAAGATGGTACAAATTGAATGAACTTAACAGAGGTGAAAAACAGTGGTTAACAGTTCAAAGGAACCGTTATTGAAGAAAAAGAATTGTACGGGTCAGCTGTCTAGATACTTCAGGAACAGATATGTTTTTAGGCGTTTCCTAAATTCCCCATAAGTGGAAAGCGTAAGCAATTATTCTAGATTTTTGCCCCATAATGCTGCTTGGTGTGAGCGAAGGTATCGGTTGTGTCTTTTGAGTTTACATCCTCCAACTGGGGGGGAAACGAAGTTCAAGTGTGTGCTTCTCTTATATCTGTTAGCTGAAAAGGAAAAAAGGTCAGTTATATATTTAGGGGCTAGGCCATATAGTACTTTAAAGCAGAAACAGGCAAACTTAAACTTTACGTGTGCCTCCATCGGTAGCCAATGCAGCTGTCGGTAGTAAGGTGTCACGTGGCCAAACTTCCTCAGCCCGAAAATCAGTTTGACTGCTGCATTTTGTATTAATTGGGAAAGAATAAGCTCTACAGGAGTGATGGACTGCACCTGAGCACGACTGGGACGAGGATGCTGGCACGCAACGTCCAGTGCGTCATAGATTTGGCTTTAAACTGAGGAAGAGGGGAAAGCCGACAGTCGGTCTGACACATCGGACAAAAGTACCAAATAAGGATACTGAGCAAGGACGGTGTAAAAGAGGGCTCAGGACTGAGTGAGATTTTTTTGGAAAAGGACCTAAGGAAGCAATACAAGGGCCCAGGGCCAGGGACATTGAGCAAGGACATTGTAAAAGAGGGCTCGGGACTGAGTGGGAATTTTTGGAAAAAAGACCTAAAGAAGCAATACAAGGGCCCAGGGCTAAGGACATTGAGCAAGGACATTGTAAAAAAGGAATCCGGGCTGAGTGGGAAACTTTGGGGAATGGACCCAAGGACGCAATGCAGAGGACCAGGGCCAAGGATATTGAACAAGGGCACTGTAAGAGAGGGCTCAGGACTGAGTTGAAACTTTTAGAAAAAGGACCTAAGGATAAATCGCAGGGGTCTAGAGCACAAATGGAATTGGTAAGCAGGACTAACAGAGAACAACGGAATCCAGAGGGACAACCAAAAATGGGGAAACAGGCTGAGGACGAAACAGATACACCACAGGAGGAGGATGACCGAGATGAGGCTTGGGGACTAACAACTCACGAGGGGGACGCCAGGAGTGCCAAACCGCGAGGAAAACCAGCAGGAAAGGCGAACAACTGGGACTTGCATTGCCTATACACCAATGCTAGGAGCCTAAGGACTAAAATAGGAGAGCTGGAAGTCTTAGCCAGCAAAAAGGGCCTAGACATAATTGAAGTCACAGAAACATGGTGGACTGATGACAATAAATGGGATGTGGCTTTACCAGGGTTCAAACTCTACAGGAGAGATAGGTCACATAAAAAGGGTGGAGGAATAGCACTATATATAAAAGATTCCATACCGTCAACCAGGATGGAAACAACAGTAAGAGCGGATGACTTGGAATCGCTATGGGTTAAGCTACCAGGAGGAACAGGAGCAGACATAAAATTGGGTCTGTACTATCGCCCACCTGGACAATCGGAAGAAATCGACCAGGACCTGGAGGCCGAACTGAGGCAGCTATGCAAAAGCGGAAGTGTGGTGGTGATGGGGGACTTCAACCACCCGGGAATAGACTGGAGCATCAGGCACTCAAACTGTTTGAGGGAGACCAAATTCATGGAGGTCACGAGGGACTGTTTCATGGAACAGCTGGTCAGGGAACCAACACGGGGAGATGCCACTCATGACCTAATTTTCAACGGGCAAGGGGGACATGCTAAGGAGGTGGCAGTACTAGCCCCACTAGGAAACAGCAATCACAACACGATCCAGTACAGGCTAGAAATTGGATCATCAAAGGTGAAAAGAACCACAACGACAGCACTCAACTTCAAAAAAGGGAATTATGATGCCATGAGGAAAATGGTGGGAAAGAAACTCAATGATACCGCAAGGAAGATGGAGTCCGTAGAAAAAGCCCGGACCCTACTCAAGGGCATGGTGCACGAAGCACAGAACCTGTGCGTCACCAAGTTCAGGAAAGGGTGCAAAAAAAATAGAACAAAAAACCCAGTGTGGATAACAAATGAAGTGAAAAAGGCAATGTGACAAGAAGGCATCATTCAAAAAATGGAAAAAGGATCAGAGGACAACCATAAGGAGCATAAAAAACACCAAAAGAGTGTCACCGAGTGGTTAGGAAAGCAAAAAGAGAATATGAAGAGAGACTGGCGGGGGAAGCAACAAACTTCAAATCATTCTTCAGGTACGTCAAGGGGAAGCACCCAGCTAGGGAGGAAGTGGGACCCTTAGATGATGGAGACAGCAAGGGAGCGGTAATAAAGGAAAAGGAGATAGCGGACAGGTTAAATGAGTTATTCACGTCAGTTTTCACGAGGGAGGACACAACCAACATTTCGGAACCCAAGGAGATCGTAAAAGGAGACTAGGATGAAAATCTGGTCCAACTAGAGGTGAGCAAGATGGATGTCCTCAGGCAGATAGACAGGCTAAGGAGCGACAAATTGCCAGGTCCAGACGGCATTCACCCAAGTGTACTCAAGGAACTAAGGAACGAAATAGCTGAGCCACTTTGACAAATATGCAACCTATCCTTAAAAACTAGAGAGATTCCAGAGGACTGGAAAATAGAAAATGTCACGCCCATCTTCAAGAAAGGCTCAAGGGGAGACCCGGGAAACTACAGGCCGGTGAGCTTGACCTCGGTCCCGGGAAAGATGATGGAAGCACTGATTAAAGACAGCATCTGGGAACACATCGAAAACAATGGGCAGCTAAAGTCGAGCCAGCATGGATTCTGCAAGGGCAGGTCATGCCTCACGAACTTATTATACTTCTTTGAGGGGGTAAACATCCAGATGGATAAAGGGGAATCCATAGACATCATTTACCTTGACTTCCAAAAAGCCTTCGACAAGGTGCCACACGAAAGACTGCTAAGGAAGCTATGGAACCACGGGGTGCAAGGGGAGGTCCGCTGATGGATCAAAAACTGGCTGGCGGACAGGAAACAGAGGGTTGGAGTAAAGGGCCATTACTCAGACTGGCAATGGGTCACGAGCGGAGTTTCGCAGGGGTCGGTGCTGGGACCACTTCTGTTCAATATATTTATCAATGACCTGGAGGCGGGAACAAAATGTGAGGTTATTAAATTTGCGGATGACACTAAATTGTACAGCAGGGTCAAAACCATGGAGGACTGCGAAGACCTCCAAAAATATCTGACAACGCTGGAAGAGTGGGCCAAAAAGTGGCAAATGAGCTTCAACATAGGGAAATGCAAGGTCATGCATGTTGGGAAAAAGAACCCGATATTCACATACAAGATGGGGGGATCACCACTAGGGGTGAGCACCCGTGAAAGAGACCTGGGAGTGATGGTAGACACAACATTGAAGGCGTCGACGCAGTGCGCCACAGCCTCAAGGAAAGCAAACAAAATGTTGGGTATCATTTAGAAAGGTATCACGACCAGGACGAAGGAAGTCATCCTGCCATTGTATCGTGCAATGGTGCGCCCACACCTGGAGTACTGTGTTCAGTACTGGTAGCCGTACCTCAAGAAGGACATGGCGGTACTTGAGAGAGTCCAGAGAAGAGCTACTAAGCTAATAAAGGGTATGGGGGACCTCTCATATACTGACAGACTGAAAAAGCTGGGGCTTTTCTCGCTGGAAAAGCGACGACTTAGAGGAGACATGATAGAAACCTTTAAGATCATGAAGGGCATAGAAAAAGTGGACAGGGACAGATTTTTCAAACTATGGGGGGCCACAAGTACAAGGGGACACTCAGAGAAATTGAAAGGGGAGAGGTTTAGAACAAATGCCAGGAAATTCTTTTTCACCCAGAGGGTGGTGGATACATGAAACGCACTACCGGAGGATGTGATAAGCAGAAGCACCCTACAGGGCTTCAAAGAAGGTCTGGACAGGTACCTGGAGGACAAAGGGATAGAGGGGTACAGATAAGAGTAGAGGTAAGGTTATAAGGATAGGATTAGAGGTAATTTATAAAATTAGTCAGAGACCACTGTTCAGGCAGTGGGCCTGATGGGCCGCCGCGGGAGCGGACCGCTGGGCAAGATGGAGCTCTGGTCTGTCTCAGCGGAGGCAACTTCTTGTGTTCTTATGTAATTGTAATCGTTGCATATTATTTTGGGAAATTGCTAAATAGGCGATGTTATAGTAATCAAGTTGACTCAGTACAAGGGATTGTACCAGAACTCTAAATGCTGACATATCAAAATATGCTCTAATGGATCGAACTTTCCAGAGAGTGAAAAAACCCTTTCTGATCAAGGAGTCCACTTGGTCTTTCATGGTTAAGCACTGATCTAGTGTTACACCCAATACCTTCATAGTAGTCTGAATAGGATAACTAAGTTTATTGATACATAGTGGTGTTTTGGTGTCAAGTGGATGTGGCGAAGCTACAAAAAATTTTGTTTTTTCTGAATTAAGTTTGTTTGAATTCAGTCATCCATTGCTCCATCAAATTTAGTGCTTCTGCCATGATGTTTCTATGTTTCTAGGGTATGACTTCAGAGGGAGAGATCTTGCAGGCACAACATCAGGTTGGAGGTTACTGCTCACACAAGGAACATTACAGTGATATAGAGGAAAGGAAAGAGCATGCAGGAGGCACGGAAGAAGCATTAAGGGGTGGAGATGGGATGGGGAGGGGCACCACAGGCCCAGGCGGTTCATAGACAAAACTGCCGAAGACAAAGGCGCGCGCCGACAACTAAGCGCAAGACAGAAGCGCGCGCCAAAGAAAAAGAGTGTTTTTGGGGATCCGACGGGGGTTTTTGTTGGGGAACCCCTCCACTTTACTTAATACAGATCACGGCGGCATTGTGGGGGGTTTGGGGGTTTGTAACCGCCCTCATTATACTAGAAACTTAAGTGCCTCTAAAATCACCTACATTGGTATAATTCCAGTGTATTTTATTTCAGCACTGGTAGCCACTTTTGACACAGGTTTTTTTCCATTTCTAATGGTGCTTTTCTTAGAACACCTACATTTTGGGCATTGTTTACAGAATTTCCCTTTAAATCTATTCACTGTGGATATCCTGCAAACCTGACTGACATGGGGGAGATCCAGGACTGAGTTGGAAAACAGTGGTTATAGTATGTTACCATTCCCCTGCTTCATACTCCCTCACAATGTCCGAATTAGCCTTAACCTAGGTAACACCTCCTTAGTGAGAAGTGACATAGGCAGTAAAAGTCAGAGAAGTAGCTACCAGAAGCATTTAAGGCAGAGCCATAGCTAGGTTCAGGAAGCCCAGAAGAGGAGAAGGAAGATGTAGGGCCAGCATACTCCTTGACTTCAGGACCCAGAAGTCCTCTTGGCTGAAGTAAACTAATTCTGTGTATTAACTACATTTGAGCCTGGTTCTGAAGTCTGGCAAAGACAAGATCTCACTATCTGTTTGGTATAGGATTTTTACTAGCAGTTTAAGTTTGGGGTTAAGCTGTAGGAGTTCCAGCCTCTGCTTACAACTTCAGTGTCAGTAGGTGCCACTGTTCTACATAGCCATAAATGCCATACTTTTTTGTGCTTAGGGTCCTTGGTAGCCACAATTCTGTATGGAACACCTATGTGTGAGTGGCAAGTGGCACACTGAGGTTATGGGATCAAATGGTAGCATTGCTCCTTTTAAAAGTAAGCATTCATTGGAAGTACAGCTCAGATATATCGATCAGTCCTTCTTACTTCCATTGCTTTCGATGAAAACACCCAAGAATTAAATCTAGAACAGTGTTTGCATGGATCTCAGTATTCCCATCCTGTCCCTGCAAGCTCTGCCTTAACTGCACAAGCCTGGTAAGAATGCAGCGAGAGGTAAAATTTTATCACCCAAAGGGGGTTAGGGGGACAGATGTCTTAGGGTTTTCCAGGTTTTACCTCCCTTGCTTTCAATTGATATAAAACCCAGGTGTCTCAATCCATCCTCCCTTTTCTACAGCCATATGGTAACTCTAGTTATATTACTAACATTAAACTTATACTTACAGATCTTGAGTACGAGGCTTCCTCATTAAACCTCCTGGTCAACCTCTCCCAGGTCCTTCTGTAACATAAAATGACATACAAATTCATTTTTATACTGCTATACAGCCAATAATATGCATTACTCATCCATACAGTTACAAAAGAAAACATAGAATTGGAAGTAATTTAATACCTTACCTGTATCAGAGATAACTCCTTCTGTGGCCTGGGATCACAAAATAGTGGTGCTCTTTTTGAATAAAGAAGCTGACCAGGAGTTTTGAATCAGCCAAAGGAAAGTTGGGCTGTCTTGCCAACATGATGGAACTTTGTGCATCTGTGCTTATGATGTAATGACATGCACACTGACATCATAAGGCACTATAGCACTTTCATTTTCAAAGCACCTATAAAATAGCCACCTAGACATGCCTATTTAACAAAGCTGCTTTCCAATTAGTTCAGTGCCGCTTAGTGCGATTCAATATAGAGCACCTAATTTTTTTGTGAATCATGTTAAGTGGCACCTATATTGGTGCCTATCTTTTTGGTGCTTCTTATAGAATTTTCCCCTTATAGAGTCAACAGCCAAAGAGGTGGTGTCCGACATGAGGTTCCATTTGCACATCATTAATGGTTATTTTTGTGGACTTTTTGTGACATACGGATGTTTTGATAATATTGTCTGGATTTTTATATCAATAAATTGTCATCTATCAAATGACTCCTGAGACATCCAGAGACTTTGTTCCACCTCTTTGGCTTTTGTATATACCAGCAAGTTTGAAACATAGGTCCTCCTTCCTTTTGTTCTGACTCCATATAGACTATACTGAATACCCCTGTTTACTAGCATTGCTCATTGCTTCAAACATCTCACCCCACTCTTATGCCTTCACTGGTTGCCTGTCCAATATTGCATTCCTTTCAGAATCCTTTGACTAATCCATAAGATGCTTCATTCCGGTCAACCTTCCTATCTATCATCCCTGTCAGTCCCCTTCCCAAGTCCAACATTCCCTTGATGGAAACCATTTGATTCTCCCTAACCCAAAACAGGCCTATTATGAATCTTTCAAGAACCTCAGCTTTCATTGCCCCAGAAAGATCTCTCTCCCTACGTCTAGAACCAACCTTTTCCAAATTTAAGTTACTTAAAAGTGACCTGTTTAAATGGATCCTCCCACACGATCGCCTTCTCATTGATGGTAAAATCCTTTCCCAGTGGAGCATAAGGGTTATAACTTCCAACTATTTCATTTCTCCATGTATTATTGGGTAGCAAGTAGATATTTCTAATATCATATCCAGTGGCAAGATCACCGTTCTCATCAAAAAACATTTCCTCACCCAGAACGTTCTTAAAATGCCGGTTCTTTAGATAATGATGAAGCTAATAGAAAAGCAAATTAATTTTATTTGTGAAAATAATCACAGGGATACACTGCTAACTTGAAGCACATACAATCTGCTCCTGATTTTATGAATGGGTTTCCTTTTGAAGCAACATGGAACAGTCACATTTGTTTGCTTACATGTCATTTCCGAAATTAAACTACAGAAAAAAACTGCACTAGACAAGTTGGCGAATTTGTATTTAATTTCCTGCCGTATAGAAATTTCAAACATTTTCAGTTTGGTTCATCTTTGGACTTAAAACCATTTCCATTGTTCACTTCATTCTTTATCATTAAAATCAATGGGGAAATCAATTTTGCACATGGCTGCCTAATAGCTGGTCTCTGGGCTCCACCTGGGGAAAATTTACACTTTTAGTTACTCTGCAGTCAAAGCTCAAACAGTATCCCTATGGAGAGCAAGGAAAGGTTGTGAAGGTGAAATGAGCAAAAGCAAGCTATAGTTACCTGGAAAGAGAAGACAAAGCAGGTGGGGCACAGTATGGGGCAGACCACCTACCTACATCAGAATTGTAATATGTAGCCACCTGTCCCCTGGGGGCTCATAATATGCCAATTATCCTATACCAATGATGTCACCAGAGAGCAGGTCACAGAGAAGGCTGGGCCTGATAAGGCTACATGGTGTATGTCATAAGCAGTGGTGGAAACCTGAAATGCTGATCCACCAATCCAGTTCCATCCAAGTTCCCATTACAGGTGTCCCTAACCAAACTCCCTATGTACACAGGTGCACTGTTGGCCCCAAGTAGGAGGCTACATGTACAGATATTGGTCATATTTCACCTACACTAAACATTTCCCTATCTGTTCCTCATAGCCTGCACCTGGATTCCAGCCCCCTAAAGTCTCTTCACCCTGCAGACCCACACTCATTTGGAAAACTGCCTACAGGTCCTCAAAGTACAGGAGTGTTGTCTAACACTAGCAACTTGTCAGATACCAACCAGCAGTATGCATAGGCAGTGCCTAGACTAGAGTTTGCTCTCCATTCAGCATGTTTCCTTGCCCCAACCAACATGGCAGATAGTTTTGGAAGAGACAAGTGCATCATATCTACATTTTTGCAATGATAGACATTGGAGGTGAAAGAAGGGAATCATACTTTACCTTAGGACAAGCAGGCAGCATTTTCTCACATGTGGGTGACATCATCCAGAGATCCCGGTACAGACAGTGTTAATACTACACTGTTGCTTTAAGTTTTTAGAAACTTATGACTGCCCACACCATGCACATGTGAGTGTCTTCCTGCGTGATGTTACCTCATGGCTCCTTAGTTCTTCATTTCCGTGTATCAAAATTATGTTCTTACCTGTTAATTTTATTTTATTTAGATGCAGCAGATGAATCCAGAGACCAATGGGATAGCACACATCTACCAGCAGGCGGAGATAGAGAAACTGATTAACAGGTGGTCCTATTGGCTGGCACTCCTCCTGTATCTTCAGTATAGCTCCTTGCCCAAGCATCCGTAACCATCAATAGGAATAGCATGTAAAAAACATCTTTCCCATAACAAATCTCAAAAGGCAATAATACAGAATACAACCATCAATAACAACAAACTTCAAAAGTTGCAAAAGAAAAACCAATAGACAATATCTAGAAAAGGTGGGGCTCTAAATTCATCTGCTGCGTCTAAATGAAAGAAAATTAACAGGTAAGAACATAATTTTTCCTTCTTTAGCAACAGCAACAGATGAATCCAGAGACCAATGGGATGTAGCAAAGTAATCCTCAATCTGGGTGGGAAGCAAACGCCGCCTCCGCAACAACTGAAGCACTAAATGTATCCACCGCATGCGCCTCCACATCCAACCGGTAATGCTGAGATAAAGCACTCTCGGAAGACCAAGTAGCCGTGAGACAAAACTCCTCCAAGGAAAAAACCTCTGGACCGATTCTAAGAAGTAGCCATCACTCTGGTGGAATGGTCATGAAGTTCTTTCGCCAACTGCTTCCCTGCTATCAAGCAAGCGTAAATAATGTCCTCCTGAACCCATCGAGAGATGGAGGCTTTGGACGCCGCCACACGTTTGAGGCGTCCCTTGAAGAATACAAAAAGGTGATCTAAACAACTAAAAGTCATTATAAACCTAGCTCGAGGAGAACGCTATGCACTTTCAAAAAATGCAGTGAATAAAAGCATGGCTCCCCATTTCTCCTTCCAGGAAGAAGGAAGGAAAAGTGAGAGTGTCATAAAAGAAAGGATGACACCTCCTTAGAAAGAAATTGTGGTACCGTCCGAACTGACACCCCAGATTTTGTAAATCAGAAATAGGAATCCCCGCCGAACAAGGCCTACAACTCAGAAAACTGCTGAGCTGAAGCAATGGCCACAAGAAACCTCGTGTTCAACGGCACAGCCCTTTAGAGTCTCAAAAGACAAGGATTATATGAAGCCTTCGGTAAACTGCGAAGAAGTACCTTAAGACTGTACTCCAGTCAGGGCTTTTTAAGAGGTGTACGAATATACCGTACTCCGTTTAGGAACTGAACTACTTGAAGCTGAGAAGTAAGTGAAGAGCAATATACCTAGCCCTTGTAACAAGCTAAGAATGACACTTAAAGCTGAAGGGAATTGAACGCTAAGCCCTTGACAATATACTTGTGCCAAAAAAGAACTCTGGAAGGGTGCAAATATTGAGAAGTACTCAAGAAAGGAAAAACCTCCAAAAGGAAGCAGAAGCCACAGGTGAATACGTCTATATCGCGTGGATAAGAGAAGAAACAACCTGCTTCGCATAACCCTTACACGTCAGCCATGACTTTTCAAAAGCTAGGTCGTATTACCAAAGTAGTATGAATATCCATGTTGATCGGACCCTAGGGGAGCAAATTCAGAGATACTAGGAAACTCAACAGTCTGGCTGTCAAAAGACTCATCAGGTCCGCATAGCAAAGATGGCGCAGCCAATCCAGAGATTCTACAAATACTGTGCCCTGAAACTGTGCTTGAGATGGCAAATCCAAGCCATCATCAGCCATGGGAAAACAGAGGCGAGAAAGAAGCCATGCTGCTACCCCCTCTGACTCCCACTCCCTATGTCTGCCGAAGAAGCTAGAAAGCTTAGAATTTCGAAACGAGGCCATGAGGTCTAGTTCCAGGAGATCTCACCCTCATAAAAAGAGCTGGAATGTCTGAGCCAAAATTATCAATATCCAGGATGTAGAAGATTTCACTATTACTAACATTTACACTTTCTAGAGCGTTCACAATGCTGTACACTGTAACATACAATAAATGGGCCATGCTCAGATATCATGGAGAGAAAGTCTATCCAAACTCTTTTCCTGACTCATAAAATGATCTGCCAACAGAAGAGAAAGATGAGGGTCCACCCATTGAAGTAGAACCACAACTTTACCCACCAACTGAGTACATCACCTACTGCCCAGGCTGTAGAGAAATACCCCCATCATAATACCTACTGAAAAGACCTTTAGCGTCATTCTGGAAGAATGGTCTGAAGCTCCAGAAAGGTAGCCTGACCATGTTCCAGAGTAGAAGAATGAACAAGTACTGAGTCGCCTCTTAAGGCCAGACTCCTGGAGCTGAGGATGGAAGGCAACCCGAAAGCCCCCCAACCCGAAAGCCCGGGATGTTTGGTGACCATGAGCTAGTTCAGCAAAAACTGAGGCATGCCTTTGAAAAGAGAAATCTCGCTGAGTCACCAAATCATACAGAGCGATGCTTGAGGAGCCTACCAAATAATTAGAGCCCTGAGATACCGGGAACCACCAGAACAAAACTGAGTGTTGTAGCGTTATAATGGGAAAGCAAGCCGAAGTTCCCAGTGGAGTCAGCAGCATGGATCCTAGAACCTGTACAGAATCCCATATTCTTGGTTATGGGGACCGAAGAAGAATGCAAACCTGAGACTGTGACCCATCGCCCTAGTCTCTGGGAAGAAACACATTTCTCTCATATATGAATGAAAACATCTACCCGATATACCTATAAATAGTATAGGAGAAAAGAGCGCTGTGCAAGATTCACGTCCAAAGAACTGAGGAAAAGAAACCACCCTTTTCGTGTCAGCCAAATGGCCCGACTGGAAGACATCCGAATAAAGCAGTCAGAAAGTAGGTAAATCGCCTGGTAATGCCAAAACGGTACCACTGCCCACATTTTCTAAAATGTTCGTGAAGCCTTGGGTAGGCGAAATGGCATATGCCAAAACCGAAAGCTCTGCTCCATAGAGGCAAGCAAACCTAGTGCCAAAGTGAAAATGTAAATATTCTCCCAGTTTTTCTGCAGAAATGTGTAAGCCTGAGAAACTAATTCAGCAGAATGCCCAATGCCCCCGTCTTGGGCACCGTGCAGTAAGTGGAACAACGTCCCTTATTCCTGAAGAACTACAAGAACTGCCCTGAGGACCAGTAACACTTAAAAGGGAAACACAAAACATAGAGACTCCAAGAACGAACCGAAAACCTGAGGAGGATGCAAAGTTGCAAGCTTCCTGAAAAATGTTCACAGCCCCCTGACCTGACATTATAGCGTCTTCCTCCTCATGAGAAAGCCTGAAGAGTCATTGGAAGAAGTCAAGATCTCTTCAGAATGAAGTGCAGAAGGTCAGGGAATGGCAGGATGAGAAACTGCCCGCAAATGCAAACCGCCCGCAAACGCTCCTACAGCCACTTTATTCCCCAACTCTGGAACAACTCCCCCCTCAACTCAGACTACAGAACTCACTAATGACATTCCGGAAAATGGTAAAGACCCTCCTCTTCAACTAAAGGTCACCCTCAGTCTACACCCAACCCCCTTAAACCCCACCTCTACCCTTCTTTCTCCATTCTAACCTTCTGCCTAAATTTTTGTATAGTCCACTCTCAGCCTATACTCAAATAACTTGTATCTAAACTAAACTACTTATATTTAAACTACTTTTCTTAATTTTCTGTATAGTCCCTATATTTAAACTGCTGCACAGTCTCGTATGTCCAAGTATTTAAATCTACTGTATAATCTTGTATGTCCAATTCACTCCATTGTGAATGTTTACTTGTAAACCATTCTGAGCTACTGGGAGGACGGGATAAAAATCTAAATAAATAAATGTGGGATCTGTAAGAAGAAAGAAATTATCTTAGGAAAAATCAAGTTTCGCAATGTAAAGAGGAACCATGAAAACAGTACTAACTCCATGCAACGTGAGCGAAATACGTATGTCATTTAAAGTGAATACGTACTAGACGTAATCAAGATGTTGCATCTAACACCCCGTGGAAAACAACAGCATTCTAACAGGTATCAGACAAAGCTCACATTGCTAATGAGAGCTTCAGGGATGAGGCTAACAGCCACATAGCGAGTGCTCCTCTGTGGGTTTGATAGAATAGGTAACTGGCTCCTGGTTAGAAGGAGCTTTACAGCCCTTCCTGTCTGGTCGAGGGGGTCCATCTAGCATGTGCCATGAGAAAATGGCAACAGGAGAAACCAGCATGATAAGCATGTAAATCTGAAGTCCAGGCCCCCTCATAAACAGGGAAAGAGAGTCCTGGCCACAGGAAAATGGAAAGTTTCATTATGCCCATAGAGACAGCCCAAACTTGGAAACTGTTTGTACTACCTTTAGGCATATATATCCTATGCCACAACTAGACACATGCAGCACAGCACAGAGGCCCAAATAAGAAGGATAGTTACCAACAGACAAAGGCTCAATCTGCAGGGACCCCAAGAGAGACAATGAGATACCCGTGTGAAATATAGGGTACTATCTTACTGCTGATCTCACTGTGCAATGATTTGGCGTATGTTGACCCAGCCCGGAGACAAACCAAGACTGGGTGACCTAGCACAGGTCAGAGTCTCTCTGGTAATCCCCTTGAGTGCTAACCCCAGAGTCCGATTAAACTAGCAGCTTTCTTCAAGTGAATAGAGCAGGAACATAGACATAGACATATAAATCTGCCCAAACTTGTCCCAAAGCTGGTGAAACACGTACAACTTGTCTGAACCAGAAAGGAGAGAAGCCACAAATACCCTGACCAAAGTCAGCTGAAAATAAACTACCAGAACGCTGCAGCTCTCCCGCTATCTCCGGAGACCCAAGCGCTCGTCTGATTCTTGCCAACACATGGCCGCTGCATCAACGTTCCTAGAAACATAGTCGGATTTAAGCCCCGCAAAATTTACCCTAACGCAACCTGCATAAAAAGAAAATCAGACTCGGGAAATAACTAGAAGAACGGTGTGGTGCTTCCCACAGCGCCAGAAAAAACATGTCCCATCTCAGGCACGCTGTTATAAACCAGCACCTACACAATCAGCTGCAAAAGGCCGCTACAAAGACCGATGAAAGAGAGCCTTGGAATAAACAGGACTACTACTGCTGCACTGAAATACAACGAGGAGAACAAGTGTGAGCATGAAATTGCACCACAACTGCCACTCTGTAACCAACAAGGAAACCAAGCATGTCCATGCAAAGTACGGGAAAGTCCCTGCTCCCTCAACAGATTTCTAGTAATAAAACTTAGCCTCAATAAAATATCCATTCTTTAAACATACGTTGACTGAACCCACAGTACTAAGACTCCCAAACAGAACCTGAAGTTCAAACAACAGTAAAAAACACATACATACTCACAAGCTTGTTGTTAGGGCTGGTTGAAGCCAGTAAGAGCTGGTTGTGCAGCACTAACAGGGCAGAATGTAGCAACTGTGGTCTCCCTTTTTTTTAAACAGAGAAGGGAAAGAAGAAAAAAATTGAGACCCAGTCAGACCCTCTAGCAATGGAGGGAGGGTGAGGCAGGGGGGGCCCAGGTGTAACCCCTAAAGCCGACAGCGTTCAGCCAGACACCCCTGTCTCACTGAAGAGAAACTTCAACAGGAGAAATAGAATGGCAGTCTCACTGAAGAGAAACCTCAACAGGAGAAAATAATTTTCCAGTCACAGCCAGCATTCAGGAGCTAGTTGAATAGTGACCATCACTTGCTGGAAGATAGAGTATACTGAAGATACAGGAGGAGTGAAAGCCAATAGGCCACCTGTTAATCAGTTTCTCTATCTCCGCCTGCTGGTAGATGTATGCTATCCCATTGGCCATTGGTCTCTGGATTCATCTGCTGCTGTTGCTAAGGAAAGTTGTATTCCCATCAATGTTTCTCTTAAGAACATAAGAAGTAAGAACATAAGAAGTTGCCTCCGCTGAGGCAGACCAGAGGTCCATCTCGCCCAGCGGTCCACTCCCTTGCCAGCCCACCAGGCCCATTGCCTGAGCAGTGGTCCCTGACTATTTCTATAACCTACCTCTACTCCTATCCCTATAACCCACGTCTATTCTTATCTATACCCCTCAATCCCTTTGTCCTCTAGGAACCTATCCAAACCTTCTTTGAAGCCCTGTAACGTGCTCCTTTGACTTTATTTCTTTCTTTGTTTTGTTGCTGTTGTGTTTTTCTTCGGTGTATAAAAAAAAATTTTTTTATATATATATATATATATATCTTTTCTTTTGTGTTCATTAATTGGGTCTCTGGGCCTTCTTTATTCCACTTCTACAGCATTTAATCTTCCGTGTTAGCCACTGAGTCTTTTGACTTTGCCCCGAGATTTTTCCATCCATGTCTAAGCTTTCAAATGTCTATTTTGTTGTTGATTATTTTTTATTGGTGAAACAGAAGCACTACAGAAAACAGTACACTTCATCAGTGCAACAAGCTAGGTAGAAAAATGACTCTCACACCAACATAAACCCATATGCAATACTCAGAGCCGTACCTCTATGTCCCCCACCGGGCGGTATATTACCACTTAGCCATACTGTGGAATCAAGGAGCAGCAGTCAGACAAAGATGAGTCAAGAATGTATGCCATAAGTGCTGGTATCCAGTTTTCCTTCTTCTGTAATTTTCATAAATAATAATAATAATAACTTTATTTTTGTATACTGCCAAACCCAGGGAGTTCTAGGCAGTTCACATCAATTAATCAGAGTTACAAGCGGTTCAATACCAAATTGATCAAAGTTGGAGGTAACGAAGTAGTTGAGGTTGGAAGGAGTAGGAAAGAGTGGGTAAAGGGGGGAGTGGGTAGGGTAGTACAGTAGAGGGAGGGGGTAGAGGTTTTGGTTCTTTGAGGAGGGACATTAAGGGTCCTGGCTGTGGAAAAGGTGAGTTTTGAGTAATTTTCTAAAGCCGAGGTAGGTGGGGGCAATTTCCAATAAGCCATTTGTCACGTAGACAACTTCCATGCCTTCAATTGGGGAAGGTCCTCATCTATCCAGACTCAGATTGAGACCCGATTGAGACCTGAAGGAATGAGTCCAAGAAATCCAACACACCTCTCCAATAAGAACCTAGAGCATCACATTCTACCAACATATGAAGCAGTGAACCCCTCACACATTTGCATTTCATACATTCTTCCTCTTTTCATAGACCAGCCTGTACCCCTGAGATTGTGATACGTTGGCCCTAAGAAGTATTTTGTATTGCAATTCCTGTAGCTGGGCATTCCACAAACATAAAAATATTTGGGCAAAGGAGTCCCACAGAAACTTGTCTGTGACCTCAGTGCCCAGATCAACAGACTACCGCCTGGCCAAACATCCCAGGTGAGAGAGCTTTCTCACCTCCCAGCCTACTCCATACCAGAAGGAGACTGAGTTATGAGTAAACAGGAGTTGGAGAAAGATATTGTCAATGTGCAGGAATGATCCCCCTTCGGAATGACTGCAATGTTTCTGGTGAAATAAGGCATAGTATCTACCTCCCATCCCTTCAGAGATCTTCATAGGCAGGAAAGCCACCCCAGCCCAGCTGTGCGCAGTGTCCCAAGTACAGTCCCTCCCATAGCGCTCCCTAATGTGTTTGCTGCCCTCCAATGTGGGAGGGAATTCCGGATTATGGTGAATGGGAGTCATAGCCCAGTTTTCTACAGTATCCCCTACAACCTGGTGTCACCACTTCCAGGTGCTCGACAGGGCTCCAAAATAGGGATTTGGCATCATAGGTGACTTCTGGCACCATTTTCTACCCCCAAGATGTTCAAACCTGAATTGTGTATGTGATACTGTGAGCCGCCTTAGATAAAAGCAGATTAGAAATATTTTAAATAAATATGTCTAATTGGGTAGGTATCACCAGAGGGAGCTCTCTTTCATCAAAGAAATGGTCTCTCAGTGCCATATTTAAGGCCCGTCATTACATAAATCTTTATAGAACTGCACAAATTGGGTTCTAATATCTGGTTCCTCAGTGTAGTTATCCCCAGTTTCCTTCTTAAGCCAAGCAATGTTAAAAACCCTCAGTGTCAGATGTACCAGGTTGGCCAATAATTTCCCAGCCTTGTTTCCCCAGCAGTGAAATTTATACCTATAAGTGTTAATGTGAGTAAGGGCTCTGTTGGTCAAGATTGCATCAATCTCCCTCTGAATGCTCAGATACTGAGTCCTATCCTCTGTACTACCCATTGGGTATGTGCGTGATGACGTGCATCATATCCCCTCTTTTACTAAGTGCTAATGATTAATGTAGGCTAAATGCTAATGCGTCCATAGACTAACATGCACACGCTAATCATTTAGCACACCTTAGTAAAAGAGGGCCTTAGTTTATACATCAAATATTAATGTTTCCCTTTTTTTCAATCATTTTAGAAAGATCAGAAAAATCTGAATACTGTTCATTCATGTCATAAGTGACCACTAGTGTCAGCCTCTGTGTAACTAACCCCCCTGTTTTACTAAGGTGCTCTAAGCGTTTTAGCATGTTTAGCGAGCACTAAATCTATGCACATGCTAACCGCTAAAGCGTCCATAGATTAACATGCATGCCTTAGCGTTTAGCACGTGGTTAGCTTCTAATAATATTTACCGTGCGCTATAAAGCATAGTGCACCTTAGGAAAAGGAAATCCAGGGAATCCATCACATTTTTGCACATATTGCTCTCCTTTGCCAAGGTCTCTTGCAGACTTTCCAGGAAAGGATGTACAGGTGGTAAATTTTCTTCAGCCATTCCTACATATCTCTAAAATATTTTTGAACCAAATCTAATAGGGCAAGTAGGGGTGACACAAGACCTAAATAAAGGTGGTAATAGCCTGAAAGGAAGGCGCTCTATTTGCCAGAGAGGGCACATGTAGCAGGAAACTTGTGCACTGCTGTGAACTATTATGCCAGCTAAGCGGTATACTAAAAGGTTTCATATAATGTCACCAAGAACCCATAGCATTGCTGTTTGTAGCTACCCATAGAAGATATAGCCATCATTCTTAATGATGATACTGAACTGCATAAAAGCTGGACAGGAAAAAGAGCCAACATACTGTTGTCATATAGCTTCAGGAGAAACAGCCTTTTGGGGAACATTTAGCTATTTTGATGCGCTTGTTAGAGTAATAGGATAAATTAAACTTGTTGTTTTCCCTAAATTTGTGATGTAACAACTTCTATCTTAACAAGGGCTTAATAGGTTGCTTGAAATGTTATAATTTTGTCTAGAATGTTATACTGACATTTGTTTTCTTTTAGTTTCTTGTGGAATTCTACATGCAATTGAAAAAAACTGGGCATTTGGAGGGATGTTCCAGGGTTAGAGCTGGCACTTGTCCAGGTTAGTGCCGACATTTGGCACTTAAACATCCAAGTTAACTGCAGAAGTAGGACCTCATAAAAGTCAGTTTTCTCTTTATGCGGTCCCTCATGGCTGGTTAAGAGCTGAATATTGCATTTAACCATCACTACAAATCCATAAATTTAATCCTAGCTCCAAAGAACGTGGTACAGCATTAAATTTCCAGGTTTAACGCTGGTGGCAGTCAGCAAAATGCAGATCACTGCAAGCCTAAGTTTCTGAAAATAACATTTCTCTAACAAAGGATGTTTGGGTGTTCCCATAAAATATGTTGAAGGCAATGCAGGTTCCCAAAATACAGCAGCATGGATAGTGGGAGGATGTTCTTGTTGGGAACATATAGCCACAATTTTGAAACAACTACTTTGGTTACCTATTGAGTTCAGAATAGTTCAACTTCAGTTGTACTGGCCACTAAATTACATCTATATCAACCATCAAGAGCTTCGAGGTTGGTGGGAATAGCATTGTTGAACGTTCCTTTTTTAAAAATGGCTAGGTTGGAAGACTATAATGCTTCAATATTTTATATCATGGGTGTGAAGTTATGGATTATGTTACCAGCCTATTTAAGGTTAGTGAAGGATATGGAAGCTTTGAAAAGTGGCCTAAAAACCCTGTTGTTTTAGAAGGCTTATTCATCTCAAGGTTGAGAATGGAGATGGTTGGTTTTGTAATGATGCCATGGGACGATTAACACTGATGTGCATTATGATGTGGAATTGTCAGTTTTTGAGATATAATAACTAGCAAATATTATATTTATCAGATTAAGCTGTTTACGCTTTGTCTATGTTAGTAATTTTATTGTTGATTTTAATTACATATGCATTAAGGACTAGATTCAGCAAACAGCACAGTAATCAGCGGCCACCTTAAAAAACACAGCCTATCGTATGTCAGTCAAACTACACCACCAATTGTGGAATCATGGCTAATGTCAAAGGTAGGAGCTGGAAATATAGGCCAAGGTTTTGTAGGACTACATTTCCAGTGCCTACCTTTGATGAGAATCGTGTATATAGAGATACCTAATGGCACCAGCTTAAACCATGCCTACTTTGATCTTATGTGCCATAAGGCATCTCTTTAGAGATGATTTCAACATCCTTTTTTGTAGGCACCTATGGGCACCTACTTTTTAAATAACTTTTAAATTGTTTTTAAACAATGTGGTCAATTACCATGCAGATTAACACCAATTAAAACAATTAAGCTAGACAGGAGTAGGGCACCTACTGTTGCCTACCCTGAGGTGCAATTTAGTGAATTTGGGCCTAAGTGTACACCGCCTTCAACGTTATAGAGGTGGTATATGAATATATTAAATCAAATTAAATTAATGGTCTCTTTTATGAATTCATGCAAGTGAGTGTTGTGTGACAAATACCCCGAAGGCCATTAAATCCTAATCGGCTTTGGTGCATTTGCATTGCCGGCCCTTGCTAATTTGTTTGATAAAAGTAGCCCTAAATCAAATTACCTTCCATAGCAAAAAATCCAAAAATCTCTCCTTTTCTCCTTTCCATAGGGTGGTATTTCCAGAACTAGAATTGACCATGGCCTGTAGTGCGTGTGCCAGAGCGTATACAGCATTGTATACATTATAGCTGCTCCCAGAGTTTATGATGTGACAATGTTCGAGACTGCCTTTTGTTTCATTTCTGCTGCAGGATCTTTGGATTCTCTTGGGGCAATGTTTGTTACACAGGTCATCCCACCACACCCTTGTAAAATAATTACTTGGAAGCCGGGCAAGATTCACCTCACGGATAAATTTATAAAAGTTTGGAATATTCTTCTTTCTTACAGTGAAAACTAAAGTGTTTTTCCTACGAACTAATGTTAAGGGTACAATAAATTCCAACTCAACAATAGCAATCCAAATCATTCCAGCTGCTTTCCAGATGCCTATTTGCATATGAAGCTCTATGTGATCACTATGATAATAGAAAATAATCACTTTAGTTGAAGATGATTCGATGATCCGTAAAATATTTTTCATAGTTTCAAAAATTAGATGATTGGATTGGTTTAAGGTTTCTATGAATTCAATGCAACCTCCACTCTGTTCAATCCCTTCTTTAAGGATCTGCACAGTCTTCATGTTGTTTTCATCATCAGATGCAATGATACCAACCCAAGTCCAGCCAAAATGCTTCAATAACCTGACTATCCCAGCGCAAAGGTGTAGCTCACTGGGGACAGTCCGGTAGAAATTAGGAAACTTTACCGTGTCACTCATGAAAAGATTCCCTGAGGTGTAACTGATCTGTTGTAAAATAAAAAGAATGAATTCATCACCATCTTTGTCATGTTAAATTATGTTTCATTCACTTGTCAAATATTTAGAAGATGATTATAATGTTAAGTGGCAGTGTGGCCTACTTGTTAGAACTTCTGCCCAGCACCCTGAGGTTGTGAGTTTGATCCCAGCCTTCTCCTTGTGACTCTGGGAAAGTCACTTAAGCCCTCCATTGCTCATGTACCACACTTTGCTTGTTAGCCTGCCTGGATAAATAGGGAAAATGTATCGCAAACTGATTTGGGTGAATCTCTTCATGAGAAAAAGTATGAGATGACAAAATCAGCTAGATTGAGATAGCAGAAGAGGTGTACTAAACTCTCAGGGAGAGAGAGCAGAGTACAAGGTTGCTGTGGAGAGAAAATATCTTTTCCATTTCATATTCTGGTTGCTTCTTTTTCTTAAAGTCAATCAAGCAAAAGAACAATTTAAAGAGAATGGTGTGTGCTAGTTTCTTTCTCAAGTTTCCCTCTAAATGATTAGTTACATTGTCAAATACTAAATATGAATTCTTTGAACCAGATCAGATAGAAAGAGTAATATTACAGTAGATGTGAAAGCTAATGTTGGAACATCAGGTCTGGGTTAATTTACCAAGAATTGAATGATAGGTTGTAACTGATTTCTATGATGGGTGATTTTTGTTTCCTTTTCTACCACCTTTTCCTAATCCGCAGTTAAGGTGTCTACCACAGCTCGAAGCGCACAATGAGCATCGAAGCAGCATTTGAGTATTTATCGCTCTGCAGCTTAGTAAAGTTGGGGGGGGGGGGCTATAAGTTAATGGGTTTCTTTTTATGTTCCTTGCTATACACTTTGTACTTTTCTCAAATGAGCGTTTATTGTACTAGTTTAAGGCGGAAAGAAAGTGTGTAAAGAATGGCATTCTGCTCATTTATACAAGGAAATGAGTTCTTATAAAAGAGATGCAGAAAACGACACCCTAATTTCATTGTGTGTCTGTTGTTGGTGGGACTGAATGTGGGAAGTATGGGCAGGATGTACAGGCATGTGCTAATTATTGGATTCTTTTACTAATACAATAAAATGCTAATGTCTAGGCCAGTGTAGTTGACTGTACCTTAAGGAGTAAATTCTACATATGGTATCTATAAAATCAGCACTGAAACCCCCCCTCTCAACATTATTGTATAATAATGGCGTGGTTTCTAGAGTAGGCCTGGCTACTGGAAATGACACCTAAATCAGCCAGAACCTAGACGCCATTAGTAAAATCCCAGCTAGTTTTGCCTAAGAAAAAACTTAGGTGACGGTAATATAGGCCAGAGTTTTAAAGGCCTACATTACTGACACCTAAGATTTTTAGAGAATCGGGCCTAATGGAGCCTAAGTTCATCTCTGCCCCTAACCATACCTACTTTGATTTTAGATACAACTAGCTACCATGTTGTAGTTGCAATTCCGGCACCTATCCCAACAGGCACTTCGCTACATCTACTTTCTTTTTAAAAGTTTTTAATACAGTCAGTTACTACACCGATTAAAGAAATTACATTAGGTGCCATCAGTCACAATCAAGGTATCTACCAGCATCTAATGTACGATGAGGTTACCATACAGTTTCTTTTATAGCACAAATTTCAACTGGTATTCAGTGCGGTTTACAATAAGAGTGAAGAGATTTACAATAAGATTGATACCGTTTAAAATAAGATGTGTTGGATTCCTGACAAGAGATCAAGGTAATATAGGCAGGTTAGGGCTATAGTTATGTGTTTGAGAAGAGATGAGTCTTTAGCCTCTTCCTGAAGAAAGAAGTTATCCTGCCTCTGTATCGGGCGATGGTGCGCCCACAACTGGAATACTGCGTCCAGTTTTGGTCACCGACCTTAAGAAGGATATGGCGTTACTCGAGAGAGTTCAGAGAAGAGCGACGCGTCTGATAAAAGGGATGGAAAACCTTTTATACGCTGAGAAATTGGAGAAACTGGGTCTCTTTTCCCTGGAGAAGAGGAGACTTAGAGGGTATATGATAGAGACTTATAAGATCATGAGGGGCATAGAGAGAGTAGAGAGGGACAGATTCTTCAAACTTTCAAAAAATAAAAGAACAAGAAGGCATTCAGAAAAGTTGAAAGGGGACAGATTCAAAACGAATGCTAGGAAGTTCTTCTTTACCCAATGTGTGGTGGACACCTGGAATGCACTTCCAGAGGACGTTATAAGGCAGAGTACAGTACTGGTTTTTAAGAAAGGATTGGACAATTTCCTGTTGGAAAAGGGATAGAAGGGTATAAACAGAGGATTACTGCTCAGGTCATGGACCTGTTGGGCCGCCGCGTGAGCGGACTGCTGGGCAAGATGGACCTCAGGCCTGACCCAGCAGAGGCATTGCTTATGTTCTTATGTTCTTATATAGTAAGATCATATTTTTCGCAGATTAAGCAGGAGGTTTTTCCAAGTCTTGAGTCCTTGGTACTTCAATGTGGATTCAAGAAGGTTATTGTGAATGACCTGTTCAGTATGGGGGAATGCTAGCTGCTGTGGTCTGGTGGTGAAAAAGAATATGGCCTTTAATGCCTGGGAAACATGACTTAATTTAAATGTGGTCAAGTTTCAAGTTTATTGAAATTGATATACCGCTTATATATTTTCTAAACTGTGTACTTAAAGAGACTAAAAATATAAAATTATTCGGGTAATCACAGTGACAAAGAGGAGGCAGGGGAATAAATACAATATTTGATAGAAAACAGAGACAATGAGAGGAAAACTTACTTGAGAGAGGAGGAGTTAGAGTCCTATAGAATAGTAAATGCTTTGGGCGATACTATAAATCAAAAGTTTGATTTAAATTTTGGAAGGGAGGATTCCTCGCAGAGATGTGATGACATATTGTCCCATAGCGTAGGAGCAGTAACAGAAAAATTTGATTTTCTACTCATATCATATACTATGGGCCTGTTTTACAAAGCCGCTCTAGCGACTGCTACGTAGCAACAGCCCCGAAGCCCTTTAAATCTCTATGGGCTTTGGGGCCATTACCACGCTGCAGCGGCAAGAGCGGCTTTGTAAAACAGGCCCTATGTGTCGGGTTGATCGGATCTCTAGTAGATTTTTTTTTTTTAATTTATCAATTTTAAACATCATTCATACAAATAATAATTCAAGGAGCGAAGAAATAAATAAAAGAATAACACAATTTTACAGATATTAAGACTTAGTTTTACATTACTATAAATTTCTTCTAGTCCACATTACGGGAGGATATCCCTTAACTTGACATAAGAAATAAAATAACATGTAATCAAGATCTTAAATTAAGATCCAATTTACAGTGCAAAATTCTACTAAACTCCAATTATAATTAATTCAAGTGGGAACTACTTATTAGTTTCATGAAGCTGTAAAAACTGTTCCAACTGCATAGAATCCCAGAATACATAATCACATTCCTTAAATTTCACTAGACATTTACATGGGAATTTTAAATAAAATGTAGCTCCTAAGGCTAACAACCTTGATTATAAGAACATAACATAAGAACATAAGCAATGCCTCTGCTGGGTCAGACCTGAGGTCCATCATGCCCAGCAGTCCACTCATGCGGCAGCCCAACAGGTCCAGGACCTGTGCAGTAATCCTCTATTTATACCCTTCTAACCCCTTTTCTAGCAGGAAATTGTCCAATCCTTTCTTAAACGCCAGTACCATACTCTGCCCTATTACGCCCTCTGGAAGCGCATTCCAGGTGTCCACCACTCGTTGGGTAAAAAAGAACTTCCTAGCATTCGTTTTGAATCTGTCCCCTTTCAACTTTTCCGAATGCCCTCTTGTTCTTTTATTTTTCGAAAGTTTGAAGAATCTGTCCCTCTCTACTCTCTCTATGCCCTTCATGATCTTAAAAGTCTCTATCATATCCCCTCTAAATCTCCTCTTCTCCAGGGAAAAGAGACCCAGTTTCTCCAATCTCTCAGCGTATGAGAGGTTTTCCATCCCTTTTATCAGACGTGTCGCTCTCCTCTGAACCCTCTCGAGTAACGCCATATCCTTTTTAAGATACGGTAACCAATATTGGACACAGTGTTCCAGATGCAGATGCACCATCGCCCGATACAACGGCAGATTAACTTCTTTCGTCCTGGTTGTAATACCCTTCTTGATTATACCTAGCATTCTATTTGCTTTCTTAGCGGCCGCTGCGCACTGTGCCGTCAGCTTCACTGTCATGTCCACAATTACCCCCAAGTCCCTTTCTTGGGTACTCTCATTTAATAACAACCCTCCCATCGTATAGTTGTACCTCGGGTTTCTGCTTCGCACATGCAATACTTTACATTTCTCAATGTTGAACGTCATCTGCCATCTCGCCGCCCATTCCCCTAGTTTGTTCAAGTCCCTTTGCAATTCTTCGCATTCCTCTTTAGTCCCAGCTCCACTAAATAGTTTTATATCGTCCGCAAATTTTATTTTCTCACACTTAGTCCCTATTTCTAGATCATTTATGAATATATTAAATAGCAGCGGCCCGAGCACTTAGCCCTGCGGAACACCACTTGTGACTTTCATCCAGTCCGAGTAGTGGCCCTTCACCCCTACCCTCTGTTTCCTACCCGCCAACCAGTTTCTGATCCATCTATGTACGTCTCCGTCCACCCCATGGTTCTTCAGTTTCCGGAGTAGATGCTCATGAGGCACCTTGTCAAAGGCTTTTTGGAAACCAAGGTATATGATGTCTATGGGGTCTCCTCTGTCCATCCGTTTGTTAATTCCTTCGAAGAAGTGCAATAAGTTAGTTAGGCACGATTTCCCCCTGCAGAAACCATGTTGGCTTGTTATCAGAAGTTCGTTTCTTTAAAAATGTTCATCGATGTTTTCTTTTATCAGTGCTTCCGCCATTTTCCCCGGAACCGAGGTCAGACTCACCGGTCTGTAGTTTCCAGGGTCACCTCTTGATCCCTTTTTAAAGATGGGCGTGACGTTGGCTATCTTCCAATCTTCCGGGATCACGCCTGTTTTCAGGGATAGGTTGCAAATTTGCTGCAGTAGTTCCGCTATCTCCTCCTTTAATTCCTTCAAAACCCTTGGATGGATTCTGTCCGGACCCGGGGATTTGTCAGTTTTAAGTTTTTCTATCTGCCTGTGTACATCATCAAGGCTCACTTCCATGAATGTTAATTTTTCTGCTTGATTTCCATTGAAGAATTGCTCAGGTTCTGGTATGTTGGTTGTGTCTTCATTTGTAAATACAGACGAAAAGAACACGTTAAGTCTTTCCGTGACTTCTTTCTCCTCCTTCACCGCTCCCTTCCTTCGTCCAGCGGTCCCACCTCCTCCCTAGCTGGCTGTTTCCCTTTAACATATCTGAAGAACGGTTTGAAATTTTGTGCCTCCCTGGCTAGCCTCTCTTCATACTCTCTTTTGGCTTTTCGAACCACACGGTGACATTCTTTTTGATACTTCCTGTGCTCCTTCCGGTTCCCTTCAGTTTTGTCCTTTTTCCATTTCCTGAATGAAATTTTCTTATTGCCTATCGCTTCCTTCACTATTTTAGTCATTCATACCGGGTCTTTTGTTCGACTCTTTTTGCACCCCTTTCTGAATTTAGGGATGTACAGATTTTGTGCCTCGCTCACCGTGTCCTTGGAAAAAGACCAGCTATGTTCTACTGTTTGCCATTTCTTGGAAGTGTTCCTAAGTTTCTTCCTTACCATTTCCCTCATTGCTTCATAGTTTCCTTTCCTGAAGTTGAAAGTTGTCGCTATGGTTCTCTTTCCGTTCGGTATTCCTACTTCAACCTTGAACTTGATCATATTATGATCGCTGTTTCCCAACGGTCAAACTACTTCCACTTCCTTTGCAGGTCCCATTAGCCCATTTAGGATTAGATCCAAAGTGGCATTTCCTCTCGTCGATTCTCTAACAAGCTGCTCCATGAAGCAATCTTGTATAGCCTCCAGGAATTCTATCTCCCTAGTGCTTCTTGAGCTTCCAAGGCTTTTCTGCTCAATTGTGCTGCCTGAGCTACATCTGGAAATATTAATACATTGTATCCACAAATCTTTGCTTGCTTATTTTGAAAATAAGCTTTCATAATTAAAGATTTATCTAATTCCCTTACACAAGTTACTAATAGAGTAGACCTAGTTTGGATTATATCTTGTGAATCTTCCAAGAAACCTGTTAGATCAAATTATTTCTGTTCCAACTGGTCTACTCCCAATTCTGCTGAAACTTTCTTTTTCTGTGGGATATAATACAAATTTGTTAAGGGCAAAGTATCTGCTTCTGACAACCCCAAAACTTCTTTAAAATATTTACGAATCAAAATTTCTGAGGTCAACAAATGAGTTTTTGGGAAGTTGACTAGTCTCAGATTTTTTGCCCGAAGTATATTCTCCATCTTTTCAAATCTAGTAGGATCTCTAGTAGATTTTGATTGCTGGAGCGTAATGATCATGAGGGAATATATGGAATAAGATATCTGTTAATAAATCCAGAGGATAGTGTCATTTTTCTTTTGAAAGTCATTTATATGAACTGAAACATGGTGCAAATTTTTGTGCCTTAACTAGGTGCAGATCTCACTGTATTCTATAACTACCTGTGCAACTTGAATGAACAGTCCCTATCTGCTAACGACACTTCCATTTCCATACACTCTTTTTGGACTCACATGAACAGAATAGGCTTGTTAAAAGGCCAATTACTGGTGCTAATTGGCTCGTTATTCATTAAATTGCATGTAAAAATTGGCCACATAACCAAATTTACGCTTGCAATTTTTTGCACTTGTTATACAATGAGTTTTTATTTTTGCCCATTTTTTCAAGAAAACTAGGTACTTTTCTTTAGGGAATAGACTTAAAACCAGTGAAATTACAAGGGCCTTTACTAGTCACCATATTTTTGAGTTATCTCAATTATACATACTTACATGCCTCCATGGGACGTTACCAAAACTTCATCTCAGGAGAACAGAGTAGCTTTTCCTTTTCCAAAGATTAGGAAGGATTAAAAGACAGACATTGAGGTCTGGAAGCATATGGTCTAGTAGTTTAATCTCCAGGTATTATACCCCAATGAGATAGGACCTTGCAAGGGCTAGAAAGTTCCTTCTTATCCTTCTCATTGCCAGCAGAGTGAATCTGAGACAGGGCAGGTATAAATACTTCCTTAGGCACTGCATACCTCTCTACAATTCAGAAATGTACTTCCTTATCTCTGATATGTATTCCTCCTATAGGAAACCTTTAACCATCATGTAAGGAGGGAAATTTTAAAACAAATTATTGGGAGTAAAAGAACACAAATAAATCCCAAGCAGATCAAAGGCCATCTTCTCACTGTCAAAAAAATTGTTCTCCTCCTCCCGAGGATCACACTACAACCAAAAATCAAACTTAGAACAAAAGAACATAAGAATTGCCACTGCTGGGTCAGACCAATAGTCCATCCTGCCCAATAATCCGCTCACGCAGCAGCCCCTAGGTCAAGACCAGTGCTCCAAATGAGTCCAGTCTCACCAGTTTAGCATGAACTTGTCCAACTTTGTCTTGAAACCCTGGAGGGGACACCCCTGGAGTGAACACCTCTCAAATTTCTTCCACGACAAGATATCTTTTTTTAAAACAAACAAAATTCTTTATTTATTATTTTGAAAATAAATGACAAGCAATACACTTGTTTAAGTAACACGAAAAGTAATAATACATAAAAAGAAAATTCAATTAAAGGAAATATCAGTTAATAATCTTCTTAGACCCCAAAAAACTGTTGGGGAGAAGTCCTGAATATACAGAGACTTTAATTTAACCATCAGAAAAAAACAAAAAGGAAGTAGCTTAAAGGGAATAACTCCTCATTACATAATCACATCCTTTAAACCCTGGAGATCTTCATGTCCAGAAAACTCTGGAGATGGTCTGGAACAAAGTCCCCTTTTGGCCTAAGGCCTTAAATGTTGAAAGTAGAAGCAGGGAAAATACCAATTATTAAAATAAACCATCCAAAAGGAGATTTGTTTTGATAATGGCCTGCTTCTACGTTCAGCTGTTTAAACGCCCAGACCACCACTATGTCTACATTAACATCATATAATCAACCTAAAAAAGGCCTAACTCCCAAATGACCAAAGCAAGCTTTTAGGCGAAGGAGGAGCCAGTCCTTCGCCTAAAAGCTGGATTCTGTAACCGGTGTCTGTCAAAAAGATCACCGGTTGCAGAATCCCCCCAACTACAATGATCAGGGCAGGAGGGAGCCCAAGCCCACCTGCCCGGCGGCACCATGATCCCCCACCTGCCCTACATGATCGGGGCCAAGAGGGAGCCCAAACCCTCCTGGCCCGGTGGCACCCGCACCCCCATCACGATCAGGCAGGAGGGAGCCCAAGCCCTTCTGCTCAGGCGGCACCACAACCCCCATCATGATCGGGCAAGTGGGAGCCCAAACCCTCTTGCCCTGGAAGCACCTGCACCCCCATCACGATTGGGCAGAAGGGAGCCCAAGCCTTCCTGCCATTTATGCAAGGGCCCCCCGAGCCCCCAATCGACCCCCCTGCAGACCTCATGATTCCCTCACCCCTTCCCCTTACCTTCAAAAGCGTTTCTCGGACGGACGGGTGCCAAGCCTATCCATCCAACAGGCCAGCCATCCGTTGAATGGCTGGCCTAAGGGCCTGATTGGCCCAGGCAGCTCAAATCCCGCCTACAAGTGGGGCCTGAGACACTTGGGCCAACCGGAATAGGCCCAGTAGGCTTAGGCCCCTGCTGTGGGTGGGGCCTTAGGCATATGGGCCAGGTTTGGGTCGGCGGGGGGGTGGTGGGTCAACAGGGGGGGCAATCAGTGGTTCTGGGGTGCCCTTGCATAGAAGGCAGGAGGGCCTGGGATCCCTCCTGCCCATATCTTAGTAGGGGTGTGGGGTTTGCCTGGGCAGGAAGGCTTGGGCTCCCTCTTGCCTGATCGTGATGGGGATGCGGGTGCCACTGGGGTATTTGGGCTTGGGCTCCCTCTTGCCCGATTGTGATGGGGGTCACAGTGCCAGGGAAGGGCTGATTGCTGCAGGAGAGATGGCTCATCTTTCCTGCCAGCGATGGTGATTGCCCACCCCCTCCAAACTGCGGCACTTCGGGGTGAGGATCGCTGGCAGGGGACATGCCCTGCCGCGATGCTCACCCTGAAGTGCCGCAGTTCGGGGGGGGGGGGTGATTACCATCATGGCAGGAGAGATGAGCCATCTCTCCTGCAGTGATGGGCAGGTTGCTGGGGCCACTGAGCTGCAGCGATTAGCTCAGCGGCCCCTTTTTCAGCACTTATACCTGTTTTGACTTGGTATAAGTGCCGACTAGGCAACCTGCCTAAAGTTTTGGTTATACCTGCGGCTGCGAGAAACTGAGGCACTACCGGGTCAGGAGGCAATAGGGAGACTTCCGGCTCCAGCATGGTAGCCAAGGGACATCGACATTTGCAAGCCTCACACTCCCACTGTCAGAGGAGAAACACTGGCTGCAAAATCCAGCATAGTTTGGTGCATCAGCATTGAAGAACTGGCTGGTGGGGGTCCCAGATGGACCAAGCTTTTGCGCTTTATATGCGGCATAGCATTTTAGGAAAAAGCAAACTCGATCATCTAGCAGCTCACCAGTCCCACCGCCATCTTGTACACTCCCCCAATGACAAGATATCTAAGATACGAGAAACCCTAGACTTAGAAGCCAAAGCCCTACCAGGCATCCCTAAAACTACACAACACAACAACTTATGCAAGATAGAAACTCTAAATGGCTTCAAACCAATTTCCATTGAGGACCTAAAAAGTGCAACAATCTCTTTACACCCCACAACCTCAATCCTGGTCCCATGCCCATCCACCACACTGCTAGCTACCAACAAATCTTTCCTGAACTCCATTTTATCTCTAACCAATGAGTCCCTACAATCAAGCATAGAGCTGGAAATCTGCTGTAGTAAAACCACTCCTGAAAAATCCCACCACAGACCCGGACAATTCAAGCAACTATAGACCAGTCTCAAACCTACCATTTGTCTCAAAAATATTAGAAAAGATAGTAGACACAACTGCGAGACTTCATGGAAACAAAACACTACCCTCTCTAACTTCTAATCAAGATTGAGGAAGCACCACAGCACAAAAACAGTACTTCTAGACATCATAGATGACAGCTGGAAAATCCTCGATGAGGGAAACGATACATTACTGGTACTATTATACTTGAGTGCTGCCTTCGACACTATCAGTTTCTCACTTCTCCTATCCAGAATACACTCCATAGAATCAGTGATGTTGTACTGGCATGGTTTTCCTCCTTCTTAAATGAAAGATTTCAGAAAGTACTACTAGGACTTTACCTATCAGAACCAAAGCCTCTCTGCTATGGAGTACCCCAGGGTGCACTGCTATCCCCACTCCTCTTCAACCTCTATGTCAAACCAGTACTCAATGTCATAGAAAAATATCAAATCAAAATCCACTCATACGTGGATGACATACAGCTCTACCTCCCCCTAGGTCAACACCGAGATGCACAACTCAAAAAACTTCATTGCTGCCTAACTGAAATAAAGAATTGGATGACTACAAATAAACTTCAGCTCAACTCATCAAATACCGAACTCCTCTGGATACACAAGGATTCCTGCACATACTCCCGCCCATCCCTTTCCTGGGAAAATGACACCATCCACCAGCCAAAGATAACATCCACAGCCTAGGAGTGATTATCGACTCAAACCTCATATCATGCATCAAAATTAGTGTCTTCATGTTTCTATTACCTACGCCAGCTAATGCATCCATGCTTACTTTTCAGAAACCAATTTTGCCCAACTACTACATGCATTTGTATTATCCCGCCTAGATTACTGCAACTTGCTACTGGAGGGCTTACCTGCAAAAACTGTCTCCCATCTCCAACACATAAAAAATGCTGCAATCCGACTCTTAAAAAACCAGGGTTTCCATGACCACGTCACCCCTGCACTAATTTCCATGCACTGGCTGCCTATCTGAAAATGATGCACATTTAAAGCTTTGGTTTTAGCCTTCAAGACATTCCACAAGATGACACCAAACTACACAGCATCAAAACTACAAATTTATGTTCCCAACCATGCACTGATATCCCAAGCAGAAAAATGTTTGGGCCTATCTCCTAGCCATTCACTCACATCTGAAACAGCCTGGAAATATTCTTATTCACATTTCAACTCCTCAGCCATCAGATCGTTAAACAGTCTATGGAACTTCAGGAAGTCCATGAAAACCTTCCTCTTTACAAACCCAGCTCCTTAAGCGACTTGCGTCTGCACCCCTGACTCATGGATCTCAATGCACCACCAATGCATCACCAAAACCAATGCCACCACAAGCATAACTTGATCTACTATCAAAGTGACAAATCACTCCGAACAAAATCAAACTGTACTATATTCTAATAACTTTTCTGTGACACCCACCAGATTAAAAACCCACCATACTTCAATGATGCACACACCTGCAAAGCAAAAGCTATTTTACCTCTATGTAAGGATAAGTCCATACGGAAAATGTTGCAAATTTAAAATACTCTATGTCCACTAAGGGCTCCTTTTACTAAGCTGCATTAGGGCATTAACGTGCAGAATAGCGTGCGCTAAATTGTCGCACACACTAGATGCTAATGCCAGCATTAAGCTGGCATTAGTTCTTGTCGTGTAGTAAGGGTTTAGCGCTCACTTAAATACTGTGTGCACTAAGCACGCTAACACAGCTAAGTATGTAGTTTCAAGTTTATACTATACTGTAAAAGATGTAATTTTAAATCCTCATGTCCACCAACTCTGTATTTCTCACAAAAGTTTGTCCTGCTTTTACTGTACTGTCAGTGTACTCTTGTGACCCGTTCTGGGCTCCTTTGGGAGGATGGGCTAAATAAATTAATAAATCCTCTATAATAAAACCCTAAGCGCGAATGCGCACTTATGACGGCGTGATCCCTGCCACTTTGGTCTCTGGGTCCATGCTGAATTCCATTTTCGAACACAGAGGCAGGGAAAATGCTGGTGACTATCCCCCTCCTGCCCTCACTCATTAACCACTGCCGCTGCCGCTGCTCCTCTTTAAAGCAGCCTGCTGAGGTTCACGGCCGGCTGTAGTGAACCTTGCAGGCCACTCTGCACCTTGGTAGCACATTTCCTCTGATGCATGGGATCACATCAGAGGGAACGTGCTACCGACGTGCAGAGCAGCCTGTGAGGATTGCTACAGCCAGCTGTGAACCTCAGCAGGCTGCTGTGAAGAGGAGGGCAGACACGAATGACCAGGAAGCCGGATGCTGGACAGGGGGAGAAGGTAAGGGGTGCTGCTGGACAGGGGGGAGGTAACAGGAAAGGAGGCCTACTGCTGGACAGGGTGAGTAAGGAAGGGGTGCTGCTGGATAGGGGGGGAGGTAAAAGGAAGGAAGGCCTACTGCTAGACAGGGTGAGCAAGGAAGAGGTACTGCTGGACAGGGGGAGAGGTAACAGGATGGGAGGCCTACAGCTGGACAGGGGGAATAGGAGGAGCAGGGAAGGGGTGCTGCTGGACATGGGGGAGGAAAGAGGAAAGGAGAAGGGCTACTCCTGGACAGGGGTAGCAGGCAAGGGGTGGTGGTGGACAGCCGAAAAAAGAGAGAGACAGAAAGAAAGAAAGTAAGAAAGAAAGCAGCCAAGGAGAGAGAGAAAGAAAGAAAGACACACACACATCTATTCTAGCACCCGTTAATATAATAGGCTTAAAGACTAGTAAATAAATAAACCACTTCAAAAATTGTTCTCTTCCTATGCATATTTACCTGGTTGTTCTGGCCCTTACATATAACAAATTACCCAAACTGTTATTTCTGCCAACAGTGAAAACTTTTGGTTAACCAGGGTCAGAAAAAAAATAATATGAATAAGAATTTCAGACTCAGTGGTATTTTCTAATTATTGAACCTAAATTCCTCTCTCTCAATATGTTTCCTCTATTTCTCCCATTTTTCTTCCTTTCTGTTAGCAAGCATTTTTTTTTAAACTGACCACTAAAGCTAAAAGTTAACAAATGAAGATGATGAAATGTTGGTTTGGTGCACTGGTTTATTAATGATTTCCCTGGCTATTCATGTCCAAAAGGTGGTACAAAAGTTTGGCTTTAAGGGACTCCTACACCTGAGAACCTCAAATTAGACAGGTCAAGAATGTGTATTTGATAGCATACATTTGGATTCTTAACATACCATAACAAATTTAGGGCCCCTTTTATAAAGCTGTGTTAGCAATGCAGCAGCAGTAAATGCACCACAGGTTTATAAATAGATCCCTTAGTACCTCTGACATAATGTGTGAATTCATTAAACATCCATTAAAAAGTTCTAACATATATTAACCATCATATAAATCACAAGCTAATGTAATACACCACACATTTTAGTTACATTGGGCTTAAAATTTGCATGAATGGTAATGGAGGAAAAAGTGATTTACTGAGAACCACAAGTAATGTCTGGAGGGCACCTAGTGAAGCATTTGAACAATGACTTCCAGCCCAGGGATTAATGGCTTAATATCTGCTCCATTAATTATTTACATTCAAGCAGTTGTTTTTAGAAGTGTTTTTTCTACCTCACAATTTGAATTCTGCATTTTGTCACAGCTATATGTGAGTGGCTAATAATCTGGGACCCCTTTTGCAAAGGCCAACAGCGTAGGATGGCACAGTAAATGTTCTGACTCTTGTAGGAATTGAAGGGAAAATTCTATAACCAGCATATATACTTAGGCATTGATAGGCGTCCTGCCAATGCCTAAGTTAATTGAAAAACACAGTCAGAAATGGCAAAAAAACAGCAGTGTTAAGCACCTACAAATGCCTAAATAAAATGTGGCTGCAATCATGGTAAGGTCACTGCTTTAGGCCACGGAGCACCAAAGTAGGCATGGCCAACGCCAGAAGTGGCATTAGGTGGGCTAAAGTAGCTACCTAGCCACAGTTCATGCCAAGATAGGCAGTTGAAGTGTAGGCCTGGAAAATCCTGGCCTACATTTCAGCCACCTATCTTTGCCTCTAGACCTCAGCAGCCATAGCTGATCGTTGCAGAAGAATCCCTCCTGATTGGAGGGGGAAATTTCCCTGACACAATCAGCTGAGTCAGCTGCCATGGACAGTGGACACGCCAACAGGCAGGAGGGATGTCCATTCCCTCTTGCCACTGCCAAAACATCACTCAGCAGCAGGGATGCTTAATCCCTCCTGCTGCTACCCTCTAGAACTCCCCCTCCCGCTGGTGACACTACCTCCCCCAGCACTTGGGATGCCCACCCCTTCTTGCTGCCCCACCCTCCAAACTGCCCCTCTACATGACAATACCCCCCTCAATGGCACCCCCACCCACATGTAGACCCCTGGCATACTACCAGCCCCTACCCCCTTACCTTACACCCTCTGACTGGCATACCCGCCACTCCAAAATGGGAGGTCTTCCCCTTCTGGCTGCATTCTGGGATATACGGGAGGGGTTTAATACTCTGGCCAGATACATAAAGCACCTCCTCAGCAGGAGGGAGTGGGCATTCCTGTTCCTGTTTGGGGGGTCCTCTTTCCACGGCAGCTGGCTCAGATGATCATAGCAGAGGAATTCACCCCTCTGATCAGAGGGTATTCCCCTGCTGCAATCAACTTATGGCTGCTGTGGTCTAATAGCAAAGATAGGCAGCTGAAATGTAGGCCAGGGTTTTCTGCCTATCTTGGCTGAATAGGTATGATTCTGTAACTGGTGGCCTCAAGTGATTGACACGCCTGAATGAGCATTGGATCATTTGCTGTGTGACACTCGGCTTTGCGGCTTTGTGAAAGGGTAGGGTTGCCAATTTTATGATTGTAAAATCTGGATACCCTAGACCTGCCCCCCCAGGCCCACCCATCTCTGCCCCAGTTCCGCTCTAGCTCCATTCCCTGCTGCCTGCCTTTTCCAAAACCCGAACAAAGTGTTGGGTTTTGAAAAGCCATCTAGACCCCTGGACATGTCCTCAGAAGGAGGATGTTTGATAACCCTATGAAAGGGGGCCTTGGTTTCAATTTGCTGAAGGCTGATGTTCTGGGAAGGTTGTAGAAGAGAATATGAAATGAAATCAAAGATGCTGCCTGACCTGTGGGTAGTGGTATATCCTGGAGAGGCTGTAAAACTCACTCGATTGATCAGATGGAAGTCCTTCAATTACAGCGGCCAGTGGACCAGATGTTTTGCAGCTGTAGTTTGGGACCCCGGTGTCATTTCCTGTAAATATACTTAGAGCAGATCGATATGTGACTAATAAATCAGTATAAGGATCATAAATGTGGCATCCCAGTGTGTGGTTGGGTAAGAGCTCCGAGCTGTTGTTAATCTCCTCCACTGCAGACACAAAGGCCAGGAAGTTGTAATACTTCAATGGTACAGGTCTTGAAGAAGAATGAAAGAAAGAAAATATGAAAAATCAGCATCAAAATAAAAGATATAGACAGCTATTAAGGTTAGAAACAGAGCTCAAAGTCTAGCAGAAATTAAATGCTTTTTAAAAATATCCCTCTCTCTCCTCTCATGCATTTTCTATTCTTCAGCCATGCTCTTAGGCCACGGCAGATAAATGCACATTTTTTTCTATTTTGGGGTCCTTTTATTAAGGCATGCTAACTGATTTAGCGTACGCTAAAGATTAGCGTGCTAAATGCTAAGGCACCCATAGGAATATAATGGATGCCTTAGCATTTAGCACACACTAATCTTTGGCATGTGCTAAATCGGTTAGTGAGCTTTAATAAAAAGGACCCCTTTATTAGGTATTTATTTACCACCTATCAAGATTATCTAAGTGGTTTACAATCAGGTGCTGAAACATTGTCCCTATTGGGCCAAGTGGGCTCACAATCTATTCAATGTACCGGGGGGGCAATGGAGGATTGAGTAACTTGCTGAAGGTAACTTTTTATTTTAAATGCCGTTTTGAACATCATTTTGTACTGTTGGTTCAGATGTTACTGCAATTCTTTATATTTGAACTTAACACCACAAATGATCCAAAAATTGCAGCTGCTCCAGAATACTGCGGTTAGATTAAATTTTGGTCTAAAAATAAATGAAACTGTGGCCTTTGCTTATAAAAATCTTCATTGGCTCTCAGTTGAAAGGTGAATTAAGTTTAAGTTAACTTGCATAGTTAATCTTAAATTACAGACTGACTCTCTGACAATCTGATTTTGTTGTTTTCTCATTTGCGTTATTCTTCCACAAGATTATGTGGTACTTTCTTAATACACTAGCTGATCACCTGGCGTTGCCCGGATATTTATTTATCCCAATCTTCCAGTATCGCTAGACTTGTATAAAGTGATCATTGCTGGAACTTGGACTTAAACGGCATTGGGAGTGTCATCTCAGTGAGCCTGAAACTATGGCTTAGACACCTCCTTCCAACCCCCTTCCCTCCCCCACAGTATTTTTCCCAGATAGTAAGTCATATGTATACCAAGTTTGGTTGAAATCCAAGTTTCCAAGTTTATTATAAGATTTGATTAATCGCCTATTCCAGATTCTAAGCGATGTACAGCTAAAAATTACAAAGTTAGGGTAAACATACACGACTAACAAAATTATTACTAAACATATTAAAATATCGTAAAATACATAACATAAAATAACATGACTAAACATAACTAACAAGACTATTTTTACATACAATATCAAATAATGGGAAGTTGCAGGAAGAAATACAATTAAATATAAAAGAAACAATTAAGGTTAAAATTACATTGGGAAAAGGGGAAGAAATTAATTGTGATTTAAGGAAAGATTAGAAACATAAAGAATTCAGTTAATCACTGAAAGCGTCTTTAAAAAGGAAGCCCTTAAGTTTGCTCTTAAATTTGTCTAGAATTCTTTCTTCTCCTAGGTAAATTGGCAGGGCATTCCAAGCTTGGGGAGCCGTAACTGAGAAAATAGAATGACGTCGTGTACTAATAACTTTTAAAGAAGGAACAACCAATAGATGTTGTTCTGTTGCCCGTAATACTCTCGAAGTATTATAAGGAATTAAAACTTTATAAATAAATGCTGGAGTTTTTAATATTATGGATTTGAGAGTGAGCAAACATAATTTATGCATTATTCGATAGGCAACTGGTAACCAATGTGCTTTCTCAAGTAAAGGAGTAACATGATCGAATTTCTTAGCTTTTTCGATAAGCTTGATCGAGGCATTTTGTATAATTTGTTAATGTTTGATTTCTTTTTGAGCTATTCCTTTAAATAAGGCATTACAGTAGTCGATCTTGGAAATAACCAAAGAGTGAACCAATATGTTCAAGGATTTTGGGCATAAAAATTTTGCCATTGAACGAATTTGACGGAGCCTGTAAAAAGTAGATTTTACGACATAACTAACATGTTCGTGGTAGGTTAGTTTTTCATCAAAAATAATTCCGAGAATCTTGATCTTATGAATCAATTTCAAAGAAATGCCTTTAATGGTGATTGGGAAAGAAATCTCTCAATGCGTTTATGGATTAGATACTATGGGCTCCTTTTATCAAGGCGCGCTACAGGGGTTAGCGCGTTGGACATTTCATCACGCGCTAACCCCTGCGGCAGCCTAAAATCCTAACGCCTCATCAATGGAGGCGTTAGGTACTAGTGCGGCAGGCAGTTTAACATGCGGTATTCCACGCGTTAAACCGCTACTGCGCCTTTGTAAAAGGACCCCTATCTGTCATTTCTGATCATTTTTAAATGTCAACCCCTTCCCACCCCCACAGTATTTTACCCCCTTTCTACCCACACAGTATATTTTCTCAGATATTAAGTCATATGTACAGTATACCATGTTTGGTTGAAATCTGTCCATGCATTTATGGATTAGACACTCTGTTGTTGATAATTTTTACATGTCACCACCTTCCCAACTCCACAGTATTTTTCCCTAGATAGTAATTCATATGTGTACCAAGTTTGGTTGAAATCTCTCCATATGTTTCAGAGTTATGCTGAGTATTCATCTCAACGAGCCCGAAAACACTATGGGTAGACACTAAAATCTGTCATTTTCGATCATTTTCCTACTCCCACAGTATTTTCCCTCAGATTGTAAGTGATATGTATACCAAGTTTGGTAATTTCTTCTTTCCCTTACTTTTTCACTAGATTTATAAACTTATGTAAATCTTTTCCTACCCTTTCTCATTTTTAAGTTCTTGTAAACCGTGCCGAGCTCTACTTCCGTGGAGATGATGCGGTATATAAACTTAAGGTTTAGTTTAGTTTAGTTTAGTCCATGCATTTCAGAGTTATACTGGAACATACATACATACACAAACATACACAGAGATACATCTGATTTTAAATATATAGATTTTCCACAGATTAGAGGAGTATGGTATAAACAATAACTTAACTCCTCTTTTGCTTACACTGCCATTACAATTTGGAATAATCTACCTGTTTACATTAGGATGGATATCAATTACTTAAAAATTTAAAAAAATTTGAAAACTTGTTTATATGACTTGTAATATTAATGGTATAATATTTTAATTATTGATTGCTTTTGTATTTTCCGATAGATTTTACGGTTTCTATAGATGTAAATCGCCTTGAACTTTGGTGTAGTATGATTAATAAATTGTGGATTAGATTAGATTAGGTTTTATGTTCATCCATAAACTCTCCAGCCATGATTATGCAGGAGCTAGTGGAGGTTTATTGAGGAAATGATATCAGGAAGTGATGGAATGGTTGGAAGTACCAGTAAATGTTCCCTGACCTCACCAATGAAAATGTTGCTAGACCCCTGTTGGAACAGGTAGAAATTCATATCCTTTTTTTTTTTAATTCTTTATTCATTTTCAAAATTACATTAAATGTATATATATATTCAATCACATTAACAATAAATATATCATTTAACATTCTATAATTTGCCAAGTATATGAATTTTTATCCTTCCCCCTACCCACCCCTCCCTATCATATATTCCATAATCATATAAAACAACATATTAATAAAATATCCCCCACCCTATCCAAATTAATTGGTACATTAAAGGGAAACATTTTCATTTAATCCTTACAATTCAAATGGAGATGCTCCCGGACTATCAGAATTAAGAAAAGAGGCAAAAATGGCAGACTCGCATTAAACATTAATAAATCTAATGTATTATTGTTTCCTTGGAAAGATAACCCAAAGCTTAAATTTCCTATAGCCATTAAGGATCATCCCATACAAGAGGTAGACAATATTAAAATATTAGGCGTCATCTTTGACCGTAAACTTTCCTTTCATAACCATATTAGCAATGTCATTAAGTCATCTTTCTTTAGGCTTCGACAAATCCGCTCTGTTTCACAATTCCTTAACAATAATTCACTTAATATTCTCATCCACTCTCTCGTTATCTCAAAGATCGATTACTGTAATGCACTCTTTAAAGGCATAGCTCAAAAAGAAATCAAACGTTTACAGATCATACAGAATACTTCGGTCAAGCTCATCTTTAAAGCCAAAAAATTCGATCATGTCACTCCACTTCTTAAGGAAGCCCACTGGCTTCCTGTTGCTCATAGAATCATATATAAACTTAGCTTGCTTACTTTCAAATCTCTTTCTTTCAAAACGCCGGCTTTTATATATAAATCATTAATCCCTTACACTACGAACAGAACACTAAGATCTACCGACCAACATTTACTAACAATCCCATCCCTTAAAATTATAAATACAAGACGCCAATATATTTTTTCTGTTACTGCTCCCCAAACCTGGAATTCTTTACCCTACCACTTGAGACAAGAAGTCAATCTAGAGAAATTCAAAAGTAACCTGAAAACCTTTCTATTTAATGATGCCTTCATAAATTAACAATAATTTCATTATAAATTAATTTCAAGACTCTGCTTCACCCCTTCCTCATGTACCTTCCCTAAATGTTATCCCCATCTTTATTTTTATATTGTAACTTCTTGCCCATTTCTTTCCTATATGTTTCTTGTATTGTCATATTTATCATAAGTTCAGTCAATAATCTTCAATGTATTACTTTGTTATATTGTAATTTTTATTATGTACATCGCTTTGAATTAAGATAAAGCGATTAATCAAAACTGAATAAACTTGGAAACTTGGAAAACTTGGAGAGGGGAAGAAAGGGAAAGGATTACAAAAGAGGGGAAGAAGTAGTGAGATGAGTTGAGGGGAGAGAAGAGAGGGGAATGAGTGTAGGAAGGGAGAGAAAGAAGAGAAGATAGGAGAAGATGAGCAGAGGGACAGACATAGCCCAAACCCCTCCACAGTAGTCCCTCTGAATGCTTACATCTCTTGAACCCACACTGGCCTCATTCACACATCACTCATACTAGGAATAACTTGGAAAACATGAACATTAAATAAGTGTTTCTAGCTTTGGAAACTTTTGCATCTATAACCATGGGTTACAAAAATAAGTTTGAAATAGAAGTTTCTATTTTGAAGTGAAAAGTTTTGTTTGTTAGCTGGGTAATTTAATGCTGTATTTGCCTGCCTGAGAGTGAGAATTCTGGAATGTTTATGTCTGCATCAGGTCTGATGAGATCACGTAGCAGTACAGGTCAGGATTCTATAACTGCCAGAGAGAGAGAGAGAGAGAAAAAAAAAGTTGGGAAGAGTTCAGTTTGAAAGTCAGGTTGGTCTGGGGTTTGTTTGAGAATAGTTTAAAATACATCAGGGTTGGAAAAGTTAGGGAATTTCAATTATTTTTTCTTTTCTATGAGTAGTTAAAGAAAATTAAAGCAACAAACATATTTTTCAAGGTGTTAGGGTTTTGCTCCTTTTGATTTCTTTAAGTTAGTAAGTAGGTCTGCTGTTGATCAAAACTGAATCACAAAAGAAGAAAAAAGAAGCGCTGGTACCCAACGGCTGTGTAAAATAAACAACGGAGTCCTGTGAGAAAATTTACATTTGAAATCTGTGAGAAAAATCTTTTGAAAGAACTAAATTCTATGAGGAAAAGTTTATTTGGGATTTTATGTTAAAGTTATTTGGATATATATCTTTTAGAATTGTAATAATAAAATAACAAAAACTCTTATTTCTTGTAAATTTTTTTAAAGGTATGTTTAACTTTTCCCTCTCAAGAGACTGAAAATACTGAGTTTCAAAGAGGGAGGGGTTACACATCCAAAGATCCCTCTAACATGAGTTAGTTATATCAATATAAAAGCTGCAAACATATTCAGGCAGTTGCTCATCATAATGCTACTTACGCGCTAAATGTTTTTAAATAGGGAGGAACTTTGAAGGATGGAGTAGTATAGAAACTTAAGGTCACCATTGTTATGAGTCCCCCAATTATGATGTCTCCATCTCTATAATATCCATGTTGTTGTCTTGTTTTGAAGCTCTGAAGTGTGCACTGACATTCAGCCGTCTTCCACAGGATGTCACAGATCATCAACATCAGAACCAGTAGAGCTTCTATCTTTAACGTTATAAAACAGTTTCTGTGAAAATGCTCACCCTTCTTGCTCCAAATGTTAACCTTGTGCATGGCCAGGGATGATTTATGGTTCGTGATGGTCGTCACTAATTGAATATTTTTGAAGGATAAATAGAAAATGCACGGAAGTAGACTTCTGCATTTACACCAGAGGAAAATGCAGAAAGACAGTGAAATTGAGATGCTGATGGTGAGGTGACCGCTCTATTTCTAGCTGAGCTCCAACACCTCTGGGGACTCCAGGTGGTCTCTGTTGTGCCTTATTGCTCAGAGGTTAAGCCTTAAGGCATATCTGCTCCTGTCATCTGCAATTACTATGTAAATATAGATTGTTGCTTTTAAATATAATCTTTTGGATCTTGTGCCTTCATTAACTAGAGACAAACATTAATTTGACTGGAATGCTAGTGTGGGATACAGTGTAATAACATAGCAGTATAATGTAGTTGATGATAACAGGAAAAGATGAAATACTCCATTCACCCTGCACATTTATTGATATTCTGGTCAGATCTGTTATTTTGGGTGGGCCCACAGTTATGTTGGCATTTTCAACCAACACCATTGCCAATTCTGCCACCGCCACAGCATCTTGTTTCCTCTCCTTCTGCCCTTGGATCTGGGTTTTGCTGCCACCCTTTCCTGCCCGTGGCTCAACAATTCCCCCTCCTGGCATGCCTCATGTCTTGGGCAGCAGCAGTGACATACTTCCACTACTTGCGTCAGCTCCGCAGGCTGCTGCATCCTGCCAGAAAGGAAACAGGAAGTGACATTGGCAAAAGCAGGGCACAGCAGAGAGAAGTGTGCAAGGCTGGCGCAGGCAGCAGATGCACATTGTTGTCCCCGCTTGCAAGGGCAATGAGATACACTGGGAAGAGGGAGTTGCTAGGCTGTGGGGAGAGAGCCAAAACACAGCTACTGCTGGTTTGTCTTGGATGGGCTTTAATTGATTAAAAGAGATGAAGAAAGTGAGGGTGAAAGGAAAATGACAGAACTCAGTCCCCAGTAGAGGCAGTGCTGGAGATGAGAAACAGCCTGACCCTTGATCCATTATTTATTCCAAAACTTACTGGAAGTCAATATTCAGCTTGCAGGACAATTACCTCAAGAGGATGAATAGCCTAAAAATCAGAATAGCTACCTCAGTACCCTGTTGTGGTTTCAATAACTACTGCAACTCTTTGTGACCTTGGGAAATCACTTAACACTTCATTGCCCATGTAAACTGCTTTCAGCAGAAGTAAAACCCAGGTGTCTCAAACCATCCTCTTTTTCTGGAGCTATACAGCAACCTTATTACTGAGACTGGTTAGGCCTGAGCAGAGAGGGAGGATTGATGGCTATCTGGAAAAGTGGTGGACCTAGTGGATTGGCATGTTATGACAGCAAATCATACAGTAAGTCTGTTATGTTATGCAAGAAAAATTTGGCTACTGTAAATGACTGACAGTAGGATGTCAGTGGTGAAAGAGAGTTGAGCAATATAAGCACTTGTAAAAGAGAGCATGAGGTCTTTGGTGGCTTCAACCCCTTGCCAGTACCCATAGGGAGAAAGGGGTTATCCCAGACTGGCACTGCAATTGGGGCTGAGGTAAAAGAAAGGCACTGCCTGCTGATTGAGCAAAGTTTAAGTGAAAGCTTTGGGAGTGGGAGAATGAGCTAATTGAAAGTGGTACATGGGTAGACCTGTTCAGGAACACAGTTAGGTGAGGAAAACTGCACCTCTGTATGAGAACGAACAGATGGGGAGGTTTAGTCGTGAGTCATCCCTGCAGCTAAAATCCAAGTGGGATGCTTGCCTGGTGTGAGTGCAGCAGCCCTGGAATGCCTTGCCCAATGGGATGGGATTGGAGGAGAATGAAGGACTGTTCGGACTCTTGTTAATAGCTGCACATTGAGGATTACCTCTTACATTAGGGACGTCCAATCTTGGCACTCGCAAGGTCGGTTTTTCAGGATTTCCCAGATAAATATGCTTGAGATCTATTTGCATACAATGGAAGCAGTATTGCTCTTTACCCTCATTTCTGTCTCGGCACTGCCCGCGGTGCATGGGCTTCCCCTACCTGTACTCCAAGGGGGGATATGAATGGGTGGTCTGTCTGTGTAGTACGTTTGCATTGGTTGAAGTATGTATGCTGTGTATCAGTTGTGCAGTATGGGGTGGTTGGTTTGGCGTGTGTTTGCTTGTGGATTGATGGGTTTTTAAAGCAAAAAATATTATGGCTGGTGGTCTGGTCTGGAGTTATGCCTGACTGAGGTGATATGGGTCTGGGCTGCTCTACTCCTTTTTTCTGGACACGGCTCTGTTCCCTGATGGACTCTCTCTTCAGGGCGGATAGTCTTTGATGGATTGCTTTTTGCTCTCTTTGTTCTTCTTATATGATTACCTTGTTGTTTAGGACTTCTTGTCTGGATCACTTGTCATTTTCAATAAAAATATATTTAAAAAAAATAATGGAAGCAGTGCAATCAAATAGATCTCATGCAAATTCATTGGGGAAATCCTGAGAACCCGACTGGATTGCAGCCCTCGAGGACCAACGCTGGACAACCCTGTCTTACATGAACCATATTGGGGGTTTACTCCAAAGAAATACTAACAGGGAAAACAAAGTATCTTGTTCTAAATGTGGTGGAACTCCCTTCCGAAGAAAGGAATAAAGACAATACTCTTCACAGAACACTTAACCAAATAAAGAAACATTTAGGGGGAATAGCAACATGGAGGAAATAACAGCCTACCCCCCACTTGTGAACTCACAAATAATACAAAGAAAGAGGAGAATACTTCTCCCTCCCTATTCGAAGGGGTTAGAGGCAGAGCCGGCCCGTGAATAGGAAAAGTTTGTGAATAATTTTTGAGCCGGCTCTCACCCATCCCCGTTCTGCGAGTTCCCTTAGTCTCATTAAACTACAACAGGAACTTCCTGTTGTAGTCTCGTGAGACCACAGGAATTCACAGCATGGCTCTGTATGGGGCAGGAGTGTAGGAAGATTGCTCCTGCCCCATGTCACCGCTAGACCACCAGGGAAGGTCTGTGCTCCTGGGGCAGCTGCTCGCTTCCTTTGCTTCTGCCTCCGATGGTCCCCTCTGCTTCCGATGGCCCTCCTCCACCTCTGATGGCCCTTTCCACCTCCCTCCTTGCCCCGATCCAAGTCCTGGGGCCGTTGTTTTAATGCGGGCTACCAACGAGCATCTCTCTAGGGGGGGCCTGGGGGGAAATAAATGTGAATAATTGAAACCGCGAACAACGAAACCTCGAATATGGAGGGGAAGTGTATATGATAATACAGAAACAATTATAGTATTTTTCGACAGAACACAATATCAGCTCTTGGTCCAGACCCTAGTCCTAGATCTTCTAGACTATTGTAACATACTCTATCTCCCCTGCCCCGCAACCATGATAAAACAACTACAAACAGTTCAAAACACAGTGCTAAGACTTATCTATTCACTGAGGAAACACAATCACATCACGGCGGCATACCTCGACTCACACAGGCTCCCAATACAAGCAAGAGGCAATTCTACTGCCTACTATTTAAAACCATAAACTGAGACATCTCAGCCTACCTAAACAACTGCCTAATCCAAACTACCTCGACCAGACATAGGAGAACCAACAAACCGTTCACGCACCCCCAATCAGAGACATCAAATGAAAAAAAACTGTACAATGGCCTTCTAGCCACACAAGCAGCAAAACTAGACTACCAATGCTCCAATTTACTGATAACAACCCCAGACTACAAATCGTTCAGAAAAAAAATAAAAACCATGCTATTCAAGAAATCCTTGAAGGCAAAATAACACCGCAAGATTCGTCCCAATTCTCTGAAGCAACATGCTCTACTCTTCAATTCCTCTGGAAATGGCCAAATAACTCCTTTTATAATCCGCCTTGAACCGCAAGGTAATGGCAGAATAGAAATCACTAATGTAATGGTATAAATAGGTAAGATTCACATATATTTAGATCAGGTATTGCAACACCTTTAATGGAAGCTCATGCAATCTGCTCAGAATTGACTCCCCATTCATTAATAGTGGTAGTAAGCCTCCAATAAACAATCTGTTACCTACGAGTACAGACCTTGTTGTTTGCTGAAGTTCTTCTAGTAAAATATTATAAATTTAAAATCATTCCTGGAATGAATGCATTTCTCTTAAAACTGTTGCATAGAGAGGGAGAGGTGGTGCTTAAACCCCACGTCCCACTGGAATTTAACCCAGCCCTGGCCTGCACCAAGCTTGACAATCAGAACTGTTTAATATATCCAGGTACCTGGTACCCATCCCAAAGAGCTTGACCCCAGGACTATCCAGAAGGGACCAGGGTTACACACAGATTATTACATCTGTCCCTCGACTGCACATAACCAGTGAATTGTTCAATGTAGCCCGAGAGCTTGTCTCGATGGGCGTAGGGTAACACGGGGCTGAGAGCCCCGTGTATCACTCGTGGAGACAAGCAGGCAATTTGTGTGGGGGTGGGGGGAGTGTGGGGAGGGCGATAGGTAAGAGAATTGGGCAGGGGAATTTTCCCACTTTAAAGTGGTTAGGGGATTGGTGGCATGTGTTAAGGGATTGGGGGGGGGGTAAGGTTATAAAGCCGGAGGACACATCTTCTTCCAGGGTCCTCCATAAGAACATAAGAACATAAGAAGTTGCCTCCGCTGAGGCAGACCAGAGGTCCATCTCGCCCAGCGGTCCGCTCCCGCGGCGGCCCATCAGGCCCATTGCCTGAGCAATGGTCCCAGACTATCCCTATAACCTACCGCTACTCTTATCTGTACCCTTCAATTCCTTTATCCTCTAGGAACCTATCCAAACCTTCTTTGAAGCCTTGTAACGTGCTCCGGCCTATCACAGCCTCCGGAAGCGCGTTCCATGTGTCCACAACCCTCTGGGTGAAAAAGAACTTTCTGGCATTTGTTTTAAACCTGTCTCCTTTTAATTTTTCCGAGTGCCCCCTTGTACTTGTGGTTCCCCGTAATCTGAAAAATCTGTCCCTGTCTACTTTTTCTATACCCTTCAGGATCTTGAACATAAGAACATAAGCAATGCCTCTGCTGGGTCAGACCTGAGGTCCATCATGCCCAGCAGTCCGCTCACGCGGCGGCCCAACAGGTCCAGGACCTGTGCAGTAATCCTCTATTTATACCCCTCTATCCCCTTTTCCAGCAGGAAATTGTCCAATCCTTTCTTAAACCCCTGTACTGTACTCTGCCCTATTACTCCCTCTGGAAGCGCATTCCAGGTGTCCACCACTCGTTGGGTAAAGAAGAACTTCCTAGCATTCGTTTTAAATCTGTCCCCTTTCAACTTTTCCAAGTGTCCTCTTGTTCTTTTATTTTTCAAAAGTTTGAAGAATCTGTCCTTCTCTACTCTCTCTATGCCCTTCATGATCTTATAAGTCTCTATCATATCCCCTCTAAGTCTCCTCTTCTCCAGGGAAAAGAGACCCAGTTTCTCCAATCTCTCAGCATATGAGAGGTTTTCCATCCCTTTTATCAAGCGTGTCGCTCTCCTCTGAACCCTCTCGAGTAACGCCATATCCTTCCTAAGGTACGGAGACCAATATTGGACGCAGTATTCCAGATGCGGGCGCACCATCGCCCGATACAATGGCAGGATAACTTCTTTTGTCCTTGTTGTAATACCCTTCTTGATTATGCCTAGCATTCTATTTGCTTTCTTAGCGGCTGTTGCGCACTGTGCCGTCGGCTTCATTGTCATGTCCACCATTACCCCCAAGTCCCTTTCTTGGTTGCTCTCATTCAATAATATCCCTCCCATCGTATAGTTGTACCTCGGGTTTCTGTTTCCAACATGCAATACTTTACATTTCTCAACGTTGAACTTCATCTGCCATCTCGCCGCCCATTCCCCCAATTTGTTCAAGTCCCTTTGCAATTCTTCGCATTCCTCTTTAGTCCCAGCTCCACTAAATAGTTTTGTATCGTCCGCAAATTTTATTATCTCACACTTCGTGCCTGTTTCTAGATCATTTATGAATATATTAAATAGCAGCGGCCCGAGCACTGAGCCCTGCGGAACACCACTCGTGACCCCCATCCAGTCCGAGTAGTGGCCCTTCACCCCTACCCTCTGTTTCCTACCCGCCAACCAGTTTCTGATCCATCTATGTACGTCTCCGTCCACTCCATGGTTCTTCAGTTTCTGGAGTAGACGTTCGTGAGGCACCTTGTCAAAGGCTTTTTGGAAATCAAGGTATATGATGTCTATGGGGTCTCCTCTGTCCATCCGTTTGTTAATTCCTTCGAAGAAGTGCAATAAGTTCGTTAGGCACGATCTCCCCCTGCAGAAACCATGTTGGGTTGTTTTCAAAAGTTCGTTTCTTTCCAGATGTTCATCGATGTATTCTTTAATCAGTGCTTCCGTCAGTTTCCCCGGAACCGAAGTCAAACTCACTGGTCTGTAGTTTCCCGGGTCACCTCTTGATCCCTTTTTAATTTTTTTCTGCTTGATTTCCATTGAATATTTGTTCAGGTTCCGGTATGTTGGTTGTGTCTTCGTTTGTAAATACAGACGAGAAGAACATGTTGAGTCTTTCTGCGACTTCTTTCTCCTCCTTCACCGCTCCCTTCCTGTCTCCTTCGTCCAGCGGTCCTACCTCCTCCCTAGCTGGCTGTTTCCCTTTAACATATCTGAAGAACGGTTTGAAATTTCGTGCCTCCCTGGCTAGCCTCTCTTCATACTCTCTTTTGGCTTTTCGAACCACACGGTGACATTCTTTTTGATACTTCCTGTGCTCCTTCTGGTTCCCTTCAGTTTTGTCCTTTTTCCATTCCCTGAATGAATTTTTCTTATTGCCTATCGCTTCCTTCACTATTTTAGTCATCCATACTGGGTCTTTTGTTCGACCCTTTTTGCACCCCTTTCTGAATCTGGGGATGTGCAGATTTTGTGCCTCGCTCACTGTGTCTTTGAAAAAAGACCAGGCATGTTCTACTGTTTGCCATTTTTTGGAAGTGTTCCTAAGTTTCTTCCTTACCATTTCCCTCATTGCTTCATAGTTTCCTTTCCTGAAGTTGAAAGATGTCGCTATGGTTCTCTTTCCGTTCGGTATGCCTACTTCAACCTTGAACTTGATCATATTATGATCACTGTTTCCCAACGGTCCCACTACTTCCACTTCCTTTGCAGGTCCCCTTAGTCCATTTAGGATTAAATCCAGAGTGGCATTTCCTCTCGTCGGTTCTCTAACAAGCTGCTCCATGAAGCAATCTTGTATAGCCTCCAGGAATTCTGTCTCCCTAGCGCATCTTGAGCTTCCAAGACTCCAGTCTATCCCAGGATAGTTGAAGTCTCCCATAACAACTGTGTAACCACTTTTGCATTCTCGCTTCATCTCGGCATCCATTTCTTTATCGCTATCTCCGGTTTGCCTGGGTGGACGATAGTATAGGCCCATCTTTATTTCATGCCCTTTCCTACCCGGTATTTTAACCCATAGCGATTCCAGTTTGTTGATCATCTCCGCTGTGTCCATTCTTGTCGATTGTATGCTTTCTTTTACGTATAGGGCTATTCCTCCTCCTTTCTGACCTGACCTATCCCGGCGATAGAGCTTGTACCCCGGCAGTGCTGTATCCCATTTGTTTTCCTCATTCCACCACGTTTCAGAGATTCCAATGATGTCTATGTCCTCTGCATTGGCCATGGCTTCTAGCTCCCCCATTTTGTTTCTTAAACTCCTTGCATTAGTATATATGCAGTTTAGATCCTGGCATTTTGTCGTCTTCATTTCTTTTCCCTGTGCTTCAGTCTTTGGTGTCTTCTCTTTTGCTACAATCTTTCTAACCTCCTCTTCTGGGTTAGTTGACTCCTGTAATTTGTCTCTTGTTTCTTCCCTGCCTTTTTTCCCCTTAGTATCTTCACGGGATACCTTCTTCCGAATCATCGACGCTAGGTCGACTGTCGGCTTTCCCCTTTCTCTTAGTTTAAAGCCTGTTCTATTCCTCTCTTGACGTTGTTTGCTAGAAGTCTTGTTCCCGCCACGCTCAGGTGCAGTCCATCTCTCCTGTAGAGCTTGCTCTTGCCCCAGAACGTTGTCCAGTTCCTCACGAAGTGGAACCCTTCTTCCTCACACCATCTCCTCATCCATGCATTTATTGATTGTAGTTCTTCCTGCCTTTTCACATCTGCCCTCGGTACCGGTAGGATCTCTGAGAATGCTATCTTCTGGGTCCTCATCTTCAGTTTCCTTCCTAGAATCTTGAACTGTTCTATCAGCGTGCCTCTTCTGTAGTCTCTCCTGCTGACATCATTCGTCCCGATGTGGATCATTACTGCGGTCTCTTCCGTCTCCGCTCCTTCCAGGACCTTCCCAATTTTGTCCACGATGTCCTTGGTTCTCGCTCCTGGGAGGCAGGTCACCAGTCGATCCTCTCTTCCTCCTGCTATGTGGCTGTCCACATGCCTCAATATCGAGTCTCCCACCAGGATCGCTGACTTTCCCTTCTTCAATTTTCTTATCGGTCTCAGGTCAATGTCCTCGGTGTGCTTAGCTCTCTCTTCTTCTGGGCATCGACTAGCCAATTCTTCCCCCTCGTGTGGTTTCTATCATGTCTCCTCTAAGTCTCCGCTTTTCCAGGGAGAACAGCCCCAGCTTTTTCAGTCTGTCAGTATATGAGAGGTTTTCCATACCTCTTATCAGTTTAGTTGCTCTTCTCTGGACTCCCTCAAGTACCGCCATGTCCTTTTTGAGGTACGGCGACCAATATTGGACACAGTACTCCAGATGCGGTCGCACCATTGCACGATACAGTGGCAGGATGACCTCCTTTGTCCTGGTCGTGATACCCTTCTTAATGATACCCAACATTTTGTTTGCTTTTCTTGAGGCTGTGGCGCACTGTGCCGACGCCTTTAAAGACGTGTCCACCATCACTCCCAGGTCTCTTTCAAGGTTACTTACCCCTAGCAGTGATCCTCCCATTTTGTAGCTGAACATCGGGTTCTTTTTCCCTACATGCATGACCTTGCATTTCCCTACATTAAAGTTCATTTGCCATTTTTTGGCCCATTCTTCTAGCGTCGTTAGGTCCCTTTGCAGATCTTCGCAGTCTTCCATGGTTTCAACCCTGCGGTAGAGTTTGGTGTCATCCGCAAATTTAATAACTTCGCAATTTGTTCCCGCCTCCAGGTCATTAATAAATATATTGAACAGGAGCGGTCCCAGCACCGACCCCTGCGGAACTCCGCTCGTGACCCCATGCCAGTCTGAGTAATGGCCCTTCACTCCAACCCTCTGTTTCCTGTCTGCCAGCCAGTTTTTGATCCATCGGTGGACCTCCCCTTGCACCCCGTGTCTCCACAGCTTTTTAAGCAGTCTTTCGTGCGGTACCTTGTCAAAGGCTTTTTGAAAGTCAAGGTAAATGATGTCAATGGATTCCCCTTTATCCACCTGTCTGTTTACCCCCTCAAAGAAGTACAATAAGTTTGTGAGGCATGACCTACCCTTGCAGAAGCCGTGCTGGCTCGACTTTAGCTGTCCATTGTTTTCTATGTGTTCACAGATACTGTCCTTAATCAGTGCTTCCATCATTTTTCCCGGGACCGAGGTCAAGCTCACCGGCCTGTAGTTCCCTGGGTCCCCCCTTGAACCCTTCTTGAAGATGGGTGTGACATTTGCAATTTTCCAATCCTCCGGGATCTCTCCAGTTTTTAAGGATAGGTTACATATTTGGCGAAGTGGCTCTGCTATTACGTTCCTTAGTTCCTTGAGTACCCTTGGGTGAATGCCGTCCGGACCTGGCGATTTGTCGCTCTTTAGTCTGTCTATCTGCCTGAGGACATCCTCTTGGCTTACCTCTAGTTGGACCAGCTTTTCATCCCGATCCCCATTTACGATGTCCTCCGGTTCCGGAATATTGGATGTATCCTCCCTCGTGAAGACTGACGTGAAGAACTTATTTAACCTGTCTGCTATCTCTTTTTCCTCTTTTACCACTCCTTTTTTGTCTCCATCATCCAATGGCCCCACTTCTTCCCTTGCCGGTTGCTTCCCCTTCACATATCTGAAGAACGATTTGAAGTTTGTTGCTTCCCCCGCCAGTTTTTCCCATCCGCTCACCCGTGTTGTAATGTGATGATAGTAGCTCGGAAGGGTGGGTCTCCTGAGCTACTGGGTGCTGGGGCTCATCCGGCAATGAGCGGTGGGTCATCTGGGAGCCATGCCTTGGGGGTTAGGTGACCTGGTTAAAGGGGTCTGTGGTCATGCCACCCCTCAGGCTCTTGCTGATGTGGCGGGGTCGGGAGGAGCTTGGTGATGGCCAGTCTCACCAACAAGCTAACAAACACCTCCTTGAAACTAAACGGGTTAGCCTACCCAATCAACCCCACTATTAAAATCCTTGGAGTCATCCTAGACCGCTGCCTTACTTTTGAAGGCCACACCAAAGCTCAGATTAAAAAATGTTTTGGTACCCTCTGGAAACTCCGCACCATCAAACACTACTTTGACTTCCTCTCCTTCCGATTACTGGTCCAGTCACTAATCCTGAGTATCCTAGACTACTGCAATATCATCTACATAGGTTCATTTAAAAAAACCATCAAGCGCTTAAGACTCATCCAGAATGCAGCCGTTCGACTCATCTACAATCTCAAAAAATCAGACCATATAAGCCCCTTCTACAAAAAAACTGCACTGGCTGCCAATGGAGGCAAGGATTATCTTCAAATTTGCTTGCCTCTGCTTCAAAACCCTAACAGGCTCATCTCCATTCTACCTGTCAGATCACTTTGACCGGCCCGGCCCCACCCGCACACGTAACACCCACTTGTTTGCCTTCCCATCCCTAAAATGCTGCATCTACAAGAGATTCCTTGACAGATCCCTGGCGTTCCAGGCAGGCAAATGGAACAAATGTCTATCCACTCTCATTTCTAATTCTCCCTCCTACCAAACTTTCAGGAAATCAATCAAAACTTATCTCTTTGACAAATATCTCTGACTCCTTGTAACTCTACCTTTAACCATGCCTTTAACCATGCCTTATACCACCTACCTACCTGCACCTCCTACTTACCTGCACCCGACTTCCTAAGTTACGCTGATTGACTTGTTTATACCTTGTTATCTCCTTCTTGCCTTCTCCCGACATGCTAAGCTATATTGATTGATTGACTTATTTGTAACTTCGCTGTCGATGTACAGTCTCTTGTCATGTAAACCGCTTTGAACTATTCTGGTATTGCAGTATACAAAATAAAGTTATTATTATTATTATTATTAATATTTGCAATGTTATGTTTAAGTTATTTGATTTATTATTATTGATCAATAAATAGAGCAGGGGCTATTTTTCCAAATCTGAGTGTGTGTTGAATTCTTAGTTAGAGAGGCTATGGGTGAAGGGGTGGGGGTGATTTAAGGGCAACAGCCGGGACTATCCAGATCCCACTGTTACTGAATATCCAGTTAAATCTAAAAACATACAACCTGTGCAGTTGTGTCAATAGAGTTTTCAGCCAAAGGGGTTTCCTGTGAGTTTTCTGCCAGTTTGCAAAGGTCAGCTACCCAGAAAAATGAGTTAGATAAACTTTTGCATGACACTTTAGAATCATCAGCCTCACTACCAAGAGGTCTCGCTTCTTTTTGTGAAAATAATAATAATAACTTTATTTTTATATACCGCCAGCTATCTTGCGACTTCTAGGCAGTTTACAGTAAAAGAGATTGTGAATACAATAAAGAAAATGTGACCACCAACTCATTTTTCGTATGCTGCTTTGTCTGTTTTCGCATCCCAGAAAGTCATTAATTCTGCGTTTACACTAGCAGAAGAATAGGCACAAAAGCTTCTTACAGTTATTGGTCACATTGTGCAAATTTATTTGAAAAAGTTTGAAAATCTCAAAACATGTGTTTTCTATGGTGATGCATTTTTTGTATGTTACTCGTGTGAGAGATTAACCTCCTGTTTCTCAACTCACTCTGGACCACCCATCTAATATCTGCACTTCGCTATGTGAAATGCTGAATTGTAGAAAAGCATTAGTGTCCATATCTCTGTTATTTGAATGTTCTGATATATGCTATTAGTTGTTTCGTAAGTGTCATGCTGACTCTGTATTATATATTTTTGAAACTGTTTTATGGTTAGGGTGACTAATTCTAGAAGGGAGACCTTTTTTAGCCAGTCCTGGATTTCTGCCAACCTCTTCCTGGTGCATTATGGGACTTGCAACAGTAATTTCAATGGATAGAATCATGGACTACAAATCCCACACTGCTTTGGAATGTAATTTTAAAACCAAATCTAACCTAATAACCTCCCTTCTGGAATGGGTAACCCAGTCAACCTATTCATAGTAGTCCTATTATTAAGTTTCAATTTGCTGATTTTGAGCTTACCTCACACGTCTTTTTACTACTGTTATGCTTTTAACAAAATTGTAAGCTTTATGTTGAATTGTATTTGCTCTACACTGCATTGGGTGAATTTCTTCATAAAGGCAGTTAATAAATCCCAATAAACGAATAAATTGGTTGATGGACCGTATCTCCTTTATGTATTATTAGGCTGGGCTGACTCTTCAAGGCCGTATAATACCCCACAATGGCTGCCTTAGTAATTCACTTCTGCTCTGCTTCTACTGAAGAAATCTACAAAGCAGCTTCCTGGTATTCATTACATACATTTATATTCCTTTAATGTTTGGAGCAGAATTCCAGAAAAGACAGTTGGATCGGACAAGCAGTTCTGCAAAAATCTATTCACTTCCTGAGAGGCAACTTTCCTTCCAGTCCTCCTTCATTACGCCAGGCTCATATTTATTGAATGTTTATAGCAGGGGTGTCCAACCTTTTGGCTTCTCTGGGCTGCGTTGGCCGAAAAAAATGTTTCTGGGGCCACATAAATGCGGAAATGCTGCAGCAAGTCAGAGGAGGGAGCCAGCAATACTGTAAACACCCAGGGGCAGCATAGGAAAACACTGCATCGCCCTCGACCAGGGCCGCACAAAATACTTCAGAGGGCCACAGGTTGGACACCCCTGGTTTATAGTCTCCTAGAGTAATGTTCCTGGCAGCTAGGGAGTACCACATGTAAAAATATAATGCCTGCTAGTTCTCTGAGAAAATAAAGATACTTACCTATAGCAGGTGTTCTCTGAGGATAGGAGGCATACATTCTCACAACCGGCCCACCTCCCCTAGTTGTCTTCTTAGCTTTTTTACTGTACTGATGGTCCAGTACATTGATGTTGGGCAAAAAGGCAATTGCATGTGTGTGGTGGGGGCACTATCTCAGAAATTTAAAGTGACAGTACACTTTGCAGTGTCTATCCTGGGCTCCATGGATGACATCACCCATATGTGAGAATATATGCATGTTGTCCTTGGACAACAACTGCTACAAGTAAGTATCTTTTTTTATCACCAAATTTAGTAACTTTTCTTTTAAGAATTTCAAAGCTGAGTTAAAAATATAGCTTTTTATACAGGCTTACAATGTTTAAACTGGTTTAAAGACTTAAACCCTAAATCACCATGCTTCTACCTCCTGAATCCCCACTTAATTTCCCTGTTATTTCCCAATTATCTCCTTTATTTTCAATTTATGCACTTAATATTATTTTAAAGGTTTGAAAGAACCTCTCTTCTATCTTATTATTTGGAATTCCTTTCTTATTTTTTTTTTGTTTCATTTTAAGGTCATGACTTCCTTGTTTTCCAAGCATGTTTTCAGTTTGTTTCATACATTCATGCTAATAAAATCTTTAAAGTTCTTTAGAATGTTTTATTCTAAGTTAATAGACATGAAGGCCATTTTGTATCTAGATTTCTGAGAAAAGAACAGAACCTTATGTTAAATATAATAGATTTAGAATAAGGATGTACTGGAGTGCTTGTAGACTTGCCACCATGCACGGTGGGACAGCCATTTTGATCACACTGACATAAGTAGCACTTAGAAGTGGAAATAGTGATTTCATGACTTGCCAAAATCCCTTAAGAGAGACTCCTTAGGAAAGCAGAGAATTGGAATGCAAGACAGTGCCCTATTGATTGCAATCTAGCTAAACACAGGAAACAGTAGAACTGAATGGGCAATTATCTGCATGGAGAAGAGTCACTTGTGGAGTCCCTCAAGGGTCTTTACTGGGATTTGTGTTGAATAATGGGGAAATGTTAAGATGATCTATCATTTCTACAAATACTAATCATTCTAGTTTTTTGTTAGGTATTTCCTGTTGTTCCTATCAGGTTTTAGCAGAATAATATAGCACTTGGGCATAAAGATACAGCCCAGCAATCCAGCACTAGAGGCCAGAATAGCAAATATCTCCACTGCCACTGTATACTTGCCCTTGGAGCTCAAGTATGTTGGGATGAAGGAGATCCAGACGCTGCAGAAGACCAGCATGCTGAAGGTGATGTACTTGGCCTCATTGAAACTGTCAGGTAGATTTCTTGCTAGGAAAGCTACGATGAAGCTGACACCAGCCAGAAATCCCAGATAACCCAGAACACAGTAAAATGCAACTATTGACCCTTCATTACATTCAATTAATATTATTCCAATTTCTGATCTCATATTAAGATATGGGAATGGGGGAGCAGTGAATAACCAGACAACACACAAGATTGTTTGTATAAGGAAGCAGAAAAGAATTATAGAGTTAGAGACCCTGGAACCCATCCATTTCCTGAACTTGCTTCCAGGTTTGGTGGCTTGGAAGGCTGTGACCACAGTGATAGTTTTTGCTAGTATGGAGGAGAGAGAGATGGAAAAAGTGATTCCAAAAATAGTTTGTCGGAGAAGACAAGTCACTTTTTTAGGACGTCCAATGAATACCAAGGTGCAGAGGAAGGAGAGCATGAGGGAGATAAGGAGAATGTAGCTGAGGTTCCGGTTGTTGGCTTTCACTATGGGAGTATCTCGGTAATAAATAAAGATCCCCAGAATGACAGCAGTGATTAAAAAGAAGACATTGCTGATAAGAGTCAAAGCTAGGCCCAAAGGCTCTTCATAGGATAGGAAGGTTATAATTTTGGGGATGCAGGTATCTCTGTTTGAACTGGACCATTGGTCCTCTGGGCATGTTGTACAGCTATCCATATCTGAGAATGAAAAATATAGTCTCATTATCTCATAAATAACATCAGTTACAGGACTGCAAATGAACACTTTTCCCTTATTTTAAAGGAGATTTCAAAATCAATTTTTAACAGACAGTAACAAACATTAAACAAGTAACAATGAGCTTCCTGCAAATCTTATCCTGCATTATCTATTAGAAGTGCTTGAGCCTGAAATGTTCAGCTTTAAAGGATTCGATATATCTTATACAAGGAAGGTTTAGTTTCATTGGCGGTATCCAGCTCATGTTTTTAGATTTGGCATAGGGTGTTCCACCAGGACATTGGACGGTCCATTTGAAATAGACCACTGAGATCGCAGCTGAGATAGACAGATCAGAACATGCTTAACTTTAACAGAGTTTTATAGAAAACTCTGCAGGAGACAGACATGAGAGAAGCCACTTCTTGTCTTGGATTGGTATATTGCTACTATTTGGGGATTCCAGAATCTTTCTACCCTTTGAGGATTCCACATGGATTGTTGCTACTCTTTGGGAATTCTGCATGGAATGTTGTTACTATTCAGGGATCCTGGAATCTTTCTTATCTTTGGGGATTCCCTGAGGAATGTTGCTACTATTTGTAGATTCTGGAATCTTTCTACTATTTGGGGATTCTGAATGGAATGTTGCAACTATTTGGGGATTCTGGAATCTTTCTTCTCTTTGGGGATTCACTATGGAATGTTGCTCCTATTTAGAGATTCTGGATTTTTTTCAACCTTTGAGAATTCTGAATTGAGTGTTGCTACTATTTGGGGATTCCACATGGTATATTGCTACTATTTGGAGATTCTGGAATTGTTTTTATCTTTGGGGATTCTGCATGGAATGCTGTTACTATTTGAGGATTCTTTTATCTTTCTACTCTTTGGGGATTCTGTATGGAGTGTTGCCACTATTTGGGGATTCTGGAATCTTTCTCCTCTTTGTGGATTTTACATGGAAAGTTGCTACTATTGGGGATTCTGAAATAATTCTACCCTTTGGGAATTCTGCATGGCACCATGCATCTCAGGCTTGCAGATAGCTGAGCTGCCTTGGGGAGAGCAGAAATCCTGCTGAGCTTCATAAGGCCAGGGAGATATGATGGAGATGTTTAAATATCCACATGACATAAATGTACATGAGGTGAATCTCTTTCATTTGAAAGGAAACTCCAGAGTGAGAGACATGGGATGAAGTTAAGAGGTAATAGGCTCAGGATTAATCTAAAGAAACACTTTTTTACGGAAAGGGTTGTAGATGTGTGGAATAGTTGCTGGGTAGAGATGGTGGAGATAAAGACTGTGTCTGAATTCAAGAAAGCATGGCACATGTGATCTCTTACGGAGAGGAGGAAATAGTGGATGCTGTGGATGTGCAGACTGGATGGGCATTTGGCCTTTGTCTGCCCAAATGGTTCTGTGCTCTATGTAGCTCTTAAAGGGTTGGGTTTTGGCCTACAGGCAATAGGTCAGATTAGGGTTACTATATGGTTCCAGAAAAAGGAGGATGGATTGAGACATCTGGGTTTTACTTCCATTGCTTTCTGACAGTAACAAACAAGCCTGGTTTTTATAATATACTAGCCTTTAAGCCCATTACAGCAGCAGCAGCACCAAGTGATCGGGAGTAAACCACCGGCGAGCAGGACTTGGGAACAAACTGCTAGCACTGGGTTATGGGTTAGCTGGTTGCCCGTGGATCCTCTGGCTCCTGCAGCTTCCCTTATTCCTCCAGCTTCGGTTCCAGTGCCAGAGGAGTGATGAAGCCATGTCCCCGGAGCAGCAGCATGGCTGCATGAAGCGGTGTCTTCGTGGCTGGAGCCAGGGCCGCCATCAGGGCAGTACTAGCAGTCCTGCATTCAGGGGCCCGGAGGTAACAGGGGGCCCGGGCTCCCCCAAGGTCCTAGGCAATGTTCCCTCTAAGGCAGCGGTCTCAAACACGCAGCCCACGTGTGGCTCTCCAGGTTTTATTTGCGGCCCGCGGTCTGGAGGCGATCATTCTCTTCCTTTTGGAGCAGCAGCCGGATCGTTCGTTCAAAGCCGCGGGTTGGCGGATCCTTGCGCTATCCACTCCTGCATCGGAAGCCTCTCTGATGTCACACCATCAGAGAGGCTTCTGACGCAGGCGCGGATCTCGCAAGGAGCCGCCACCCGCGGCTTTGAACGAATGAGCCGGCCAGACACGCTGCTGCTCCAGTGGCGTACCAAGGGGGGGGCGGTCAACTGTTTTCCTTAGAGTGCGGCTCGTCTAGAGCAGTGGTGCCCAACCTGCTTCCCTTCCCTTCTCACTGCTGCCATCGGGATCAGGCCGGCACCGTATCTTTGATCTCCCTGCTTCTCTTCCCTGTGGAGCCGACCAACTCTCGCGGCGGCCCGACGTCAATTCTGATATCGAGAGGACGTTCTGGCTAGCCAATCACTGCCTGGCTGCCCAGAACGTCCTTTCCGACGTTAAAATTGACGTCGGGCGGCGAGAGTTGATCGGCCCCGTGTAGAAGATTGTGGCAGCGGCAGCAGCCTATTCCGCGGCGGTGGTGGCATGGGGGAGGCAGGAAGGAAGAAAGAAAGAAGGGGGGGCAGGGAGCCAGAAAAAAAAGCAAAAAATGGGGCACGGAGGAAGGAAGGAAGAAAGAAAGAAGGGGGGGCAGGGAACCAGAAACAAAGCAAAAAAATGGGGCACAGAATCAGAGAAAGACAGACATAGAGAAAGAAAGAAAAAGTTGAGTGAGGGAATGAGGTCTGGAGGAGAGGAAGCATACAGGAGGCTGAAAGAAGGGAAGAAATATTGGATGCACAGTCAAAAGAATAAAGTGCAACCAGATGAAATTACCAAACAAAGGTAGGAAAATGATTTTATTTTCAATTTAGTGATCAAACTGTGTCTGAATTTATATATGCTGTCTATATTTTGCACTATGGCCCCCTTTTACTAAATCGCAATAGTGTTTTTTAGTGCAGGGAGCCTATGAGCGTTGAGAGCAGCGCTGGGCATTTAGCGCAGTTCCTTGCGCTAAAAACTGCTATTGTGGTTTAATAAAAAGGATGGGGGGTATATTTCTCTATTTTTGTATGGTTGTTACTGAGGTGACAATGCATAGAGTCATCTGCCTTGACCTCTTTGAAAAAAACCCAGAATAGGAATGATAATTAACATTTTCTCAGCGTATAGTGTGCTTTGTGTTTTTTAATTTTATTTTTGGTAGATCATTTTGACTTGGTCATTTTAAAATTGCTCGCAAGCCCAAAAAGTTTGGGCATCTCTGAGCTAGAGCGTTGAAACTGTGTATTAATATTTTATCCCCCCTTTTACAAAACTGTGGAGCGTTTTTTAGCGCCAGCCATGGTGGTAGCAGTTCTGATGCTTAGAATTCTATGAGCGTCAGGGCTGTTCCACCGTGGCTAAAATCCACACTACAGTTTTGTAAAAGGGGGAGGGGTTAGTTTGTGATGACATATTCCATACTAGGCGAAGGTGTTTTCTGTGTTCTATGTGTTTGAAAGACATGGTTTTCTGTTAGGATTGACAATGTAGGATTGATCTGTGCTGGTCTGGCTTGTTTAGTTTTACAATGGGTGTATTGTAAGATGCTGTAAGATGCTGTAAGATGCTGTAAGATGCTGCCTTTTCCTAGGTACTCATGTGTGACGTGTGGTTTGTTACTAAAAATCATGATTTTCTTACAGATGGGGGGGGGGGGCAAAAAATGATGGGTCCCGGGTGTTACATATGCTAGGTACGCCACTGTATTTAAAGATACCAGAAAGCTGGCGAAGCAAAAACTTTAAGTAAATTGTTATTCTTCTAAGTTTTGAGTAATTAACCCTCCCACAATCTCACGGGCACTCGTTTCAAGTTTTAAGTTTATTGAGATTTTGATTTAAACGCAATATCAAATATTTTCAATGCGTATAACAAAAATAAATTTGTGGAAATAAATAAAACCATTTGAACAATAAACATACAAACATATCCATAGATGATTAAAATTACATAAGGAGTACAAGGATAAACTACATTTGTTTAAAAATGTGTCCTCTGCGCCTGCTCATAAATTTGTGGAATATGTAACTTGTTGCTCATGCATATTTTTTTTTGCACACACCTCATCAATCCTTAGAGGGAACATTGGTCCTAGGCCACCATAGCACAAATTCCTGTATTATTCTTCTGCTATGCACAACAATAAACAATAAACACTGCTGACATACTTTTTTTTGTCCCCTGCCAATTTCCTGATAGCACCCCCCCGGACAAAACTGGGGGGAAGGGGTGCGTGGGGGGCCCCAATAGGATTGCTCAGTAAGGGGCCCAGAAATTTCTGATGGCGGCCCTGGCTGGAGCAATTTGTCATCTCTTCCCCCTTTCTTGCATCTCTCGTGCTGGTGGTTTTTTTGTCTTCTCCCTCCCCCTATATCATGCCACAAGCTGTCACAAGCCTCCCCATGTGCCATAAGCTGCCCCATGTGCCGGAAATCGAATTCAGCATGGACGGACACAGCATGGTGACAGGGAGAACAAAACCCTAAGTGTGCATGCATGTTTAGGGTTTCATTATAGAGGATTGTACATCTATTTGTGTACTCAGGTTATCTGGATGCCAGCCTTTAATATCTGGATTTTATAGTCATGGCACCCAGTTTAAAAAAAAACATTGACTGTCAAGGCTGAATATTGACCCAGTAATGCATAATCAGGTGCATATCACATTATAATGATAACACTCACCAGTTTGGTTGGAGACCTCTCCCTCTGGGCAGCGGATACAGTCATAGCAGCAGACAGGGTCTCCTTCTCTAGTTAACTTCCTGAACCCAGGAAGGCAGCTCGAGCTGCATCTGGACTGTGGACGTGTCTGAGGATTGAGAAAAAATCTGAATAACTTGAAGTAACCCTGAGTTGTGACTTTTCAAATGCAGCATTATATTTCTCACTAAATATGAGCCCAGGTCACAAATTAGAAGTGCTTGTCTATCAAATCAAGATCCACTTTTATGCAGATGACATACAGCTCTACCTCCCTCTAGATCAGGGGTAGGCAATTCTGGTCCTCGAGAGCCAGAGCCAGGTCAGGTTTTCAGGATATCCACAATAAATATGCATGAGATAGATTTGCACGGAGCTTTGCGGTGGCCCCTCCTTCTCTCTCCAGGGCGTGCGAGCTTGCTCCGCCCCTCCCTTGCCGGGAGCATTCAAGTTTGAGGAGGGAACGGCCTCCTCCACGCAGCCTTTTCTGCCGGGAACCAGCTCCTGCATGGAGCTTTGCAGCGGCCCCCCCCCCCCCTCCGGGTCCACTGACGATCGGGCCAGCTCCTGCACGGAGCTTTGCGGTGGCCCCTCCTTCTCTCTCCTGGGTGTGCGAGCTTGCTCTGCCCCTCCCTTGCCGGGATCATTCAAGTTTGAGGAGGGAATGGTGCTTAGCCGTTCGGTGGGCTGGCTAAGGTGCACGGCAAAGGCGCGTGCCTTTGAGCGCGCCTTTGCGAAGCACCTGAGCGGAGCATACTCAATCTCCCCTGCTCTAGCTTCCCACCACGTGTAGCCTGGCACATCCAAACAACGGACGAAAAACACTAATTCTGCCACCCAGCTACTCGGGGACTGCTACGCTGAACTTCCACACATCTCTACAAGTTCCTCTGAACAACTTGCGCCTGCTTGAGAGATCTCTACTTCTGCCCTGGAAGACCCCGCAGGCCCACGGACTGGAAAATCTCTGATAAGTATTTGCATGACTACTCCAGCTAAACCTTTAGCTTAACTTTTCCACTTAAAATACCTCATGATTATTCCAGTCAATTCCTACCCATCCCTGCATGATTGATCTACTAGCCTACCTCTCTTAAACCGTTCAGTCTCTTGGACCACTCTATTTAAGATGGCTATCTTAACTAATTATTTGATTTGGGTCCTTATGGCCTATTGGATCTGCTACAAAAGCAGGTCAGTTGCTGCATTTTTTGCTATCCCTATCCCAGTACTCATAAGATCTCGCCCTGCTAACTCAAACCACCTTAGAGCCGACAATCCCTCTCTATATAACTGTTCTGAATGGGGTCCCTTCCAAATACCGGTAGTACTCCCCTCACATAAACCTAGCAGACCACACTGCAAAAGACTGCGGAAACTGAGAAAGATCACCTATTCTGCAACCACCGATGCTCCTTACCACCAAATTCTTCACTGCTTCTATTTAAACATACGTTCCATTAGGAACAAGTCACAGCTGGTCAAAGACTGGCTGGAAGAAGCCAACCCCGATTTTGTCCTCCTAACAGAAACTTGGCTGGTCTCAGATAACGACATTATCATACGCGACTGTCTCCCTTCTGGGTTCAAAATTTTATCTCTACCTAGAAGCAGAGGTAAAGGGGGAGGATTAGCCATCATCTTAAAAGAATCTTTCAAGTCCACAATCCTAGCCTTAAATTCCTCAGCAGACCTTGAAATCATGTCCTGTAAACTCTGGACAGACCAGTTAGAAGACGCGCTAATAATTACCTTATTCTACATTCCGCCTAAGAAATGGCCCGCAGCCAAAGACTCTTTCTACGAATTCCTCCTCACAAACTCTACACTAGGCCCACACAACCTACTAACAGGCGATCTAAATATTCACCTAAATCAGACAGAACAGGGTGACTCCAAAGATCTAATTTCCTTCATTTCTTCACTTGATTTCTTCGTGCCACCCCCAGAAAAGATCCATCAAAAGGCCAACAGCTAGATATAGTCACTTTTTCCACCAAAGAACCATCCAATCCCAAAATACAATGGAACCAAGCCACATGGACCGACTCTCTATGGTCCGACCACCGTTTATGCAGTTTCCAACTCAGCTGGCTAGTAAGACGCTCCCCATCCAAACCCAAAGTGCAAAAAGACCTAATAAAATGGTACCTAGCAGAGGTAGGGTGAACCCAATAGAATTCTGGTCACACTATGAACTAACGTCTAGCCCAGACTCAGCCTCCTTCTCGGTGGACTCTTAGACCAACAAGTGTACGCAGTTTTAAACAAAATGGCCCCCAGTAAACTAAGAAAAATAAGAAACAAGAATCTGGATGGCTGGTACGATACTGAGTTAGGAAACATGAAACGGGAATTACGGAAACTCGAAAGACAATGGTTGAAATCAGGGGACAGTGTGGGGAGGTCAAATTGGAGACTAAAACTAAACGAATACAAAAAACTAATAACAAAGAAGCGCTACAACTTCTACGCCCAAAAAATTGGATCGCCAAACACCAATATTAGAAATCTCTTTGAATTAGTCAATAATCTCTATGACACACAGGCCCTGTCTCGCTCTACCCTTGATTCCCCCCATCTGCAGATGAACTGGTGGAATTTTTCAACAACAAAATCATCAAATTGAGATCAAATCTAGCGAGCTTCTCAACCAACCATTTGAACTACCCGGTTGCCCAATACAAAGATGACCCTAGGGTAGATATGGCCTGGAATAACTTCACTACACCATCCTGGCAACAATTCTCCAACTATTATGCGAAATACACCGTCTCCTACTGCAGATTAGACTGCTGCCCCCCAAACATTATGAAAGTCGCGCCACTCTCTTTCAAAGCCAAGTATTCAACTGGCTCTCCTCTCTCCTGCTAACCGGTACTTTCCCTGAGGATCTAGGCCAGATTCTGATCACCCCAATCGTAAAAAACCCTAGAGAACCTACCAAACAGACATCTAATTACAGACCAATTGCGAGCACCCACTTTTTCATCAAGTTAATGGAAGGTCTGGTCAACCAGGAACTAGTAATGTATCTGGAGAAATTTAGCATACTGCACGACAATCAGTCTGGTTTCCGCTCTGGATTCAGCACCGAAACTGTCATAGCATCACTATTGGATTTCCTCCACACCTTATTCAGTCAGGGTACCAGTGCTCTTTTTCTGCAACTAGAACTAAGTAGTGCCTTTGATCTAGTTGACCACGCTATTCTGATTGACTGTCTGGAGTCAATTGGTCTTTCATGTAATGTGTTAAAATGGTTCAAGGGTTTTTGAGCAAACGGTCATATCAAGTCTACAGTGACAATAAAAAATCCGTTAGTTGGATCAACTCATGCGGACTCTCGCAGGGCTCTCCCCTCTCCCCCACTCTGTTCAACATCTACCTTGCCTCATTGGGGAACTTACTTCAAAACCTAAAGGTTAAATTCTACATCTATGCAGACGATATCACCATTGTTATTCCCATTACCACTCTGACCTCCAAGACTAAGACTCATCTTTCATCCATTCTAAAGGAAATTGAACTATGGATGACCAACTTCAAATTGAAGCTCAACACCGACAAAACTAAATTTTTCCTCGCTACCCCCAATGACAAAATCAGCGACCCATCGATCTCCTTGAACGGTCAGGTCTTCCCTATTGACCACTCCATTAAAATCCTAGGAGTCACCCTGGACCGCTACCTCACTCTTAATGCTCACACAGATCTATTAGTTAAAAAATGCTTTTCTGTACTATGGATACTCAGAACCATCAGAAAATACTTTGATGCTCCATCCTTCCGCTTACTGGTTCAATCTTCCATCCTGAGCCTGCTTGATTATTGCAACATTATTTACTTGGCATCCTACAAAAAAACCATCCTAAGACTCAGAGTCATTCAAAACATGGCAGTTCGGCTGATCTTTAGGCTGAAGAAATGGGAACACATAAGCCCCTACTATCAGAAACTCCATTAGCTGCCCCTAGAGGCGCGAATCCTGTTTAAGTTCTCCTGTCTATGTTACAAATCAATATTTGGCCTAGCCCCCACTTACCTCGTTTCCAACTTCAATCTGGCCAGTTATCTTAGACCCACACAAAGAATACATCTGTTCTCCTATCCGTCAATAAAGGCCTGCCACTACAAAAGATTCTTGGACAGAACTCTTGCCTTCCAGGCAGGCAAATGGAACGATTGGCTTAGTAATGTTTTTGCACTCTCATCATCCTACTTCAATTTTAGAAAACAGGTAAAAACGAGCTTGTTCAATCGATTTGTTAACTAAGAATCTTCTCAGCTCTGCTTAATCAACCAGTATCCCTAATGAACTAAACAGCTTTCATTTTCCTTCTTTATGTAAGATTGTATAACTCTCATATTCTTTCATTATGTAAAATTGAATTGCTGACTTTGATTGTAACCTCTTCGCTGACTTTGACTGTAACCTCTTCGCTGATTGTCCAGCGCTTCTTGCTGTAAACCGCCTCGAACTTCTATGGCTTAGAACATAAGAACATAAGAAGTTGCCTCCACCGGGATCAGACCAGAGGTCCATTGCGCCCAGCGGTCCGCACCCGCGGCGGCCCATCAGGTCCATGACCTGTCAAGTGTTCCCTGCCTTTAAAAAAAAAAAAAAAAAAAAAACTATCCTTACTTCTATCCGTATCCCTCAATCCCCTTTTCCTTCAGGAATTTATCCAAACCTTCTTTGAATCCCTGTAGTGTCTTCTGCCCTACCACAACCTCTGGGAGTGCATTCCATGTGTCCACCACTCTTTGGGTGAAGAAGAACTTCCTGGCATTGGTTCTAAACCTATCCCCTTTCAGTTTCTCCGAATGCCCCCTTGTACTTGTTGTTCCCCACAGTCTGAAGAATCTGTCCCTACCTTATCTATGCCTTTCAGGATCTTGAAAGTTTGTATCATGTCTCCTCTAAGTCTCCTCTTTTCCAGGGAGAACAGCCCCAGCTGTTCTAGCCTGTCGGTGTACGAAAGGTTTTCCATACCTCTTACTATTTTCGTTGCTCTTCTCTGGACCCCCTCAAGCAATGCAATGTCCTTTTTGAGGTACAGCGACCAATACTGGACACAGTACCCCAGATGCGGGCGCACCATTGCATGGTACAGTGGCATGATGACTTCCTTTGTCCTGGTCGTGATACCCTTCTTGATAATACCCAGCATTCTGTTTGCTTTCTTTGAGGCTGTCGCGCATTGTTGTATCCACCAGCACACCCAGGTCTCTTTCAAGGGTACTTACCTCTAGCAATGTTCCCCCCATTGTATAGCTGAACATCGGGTTCTTTTTCCCAACATGCATGACCTTGCATTTCACTTTTTGGCCCACTCTTCCAGCTTCGTTAGGTCACTTTGCAGGTTTTCACAGTCTTCTGTGGTTCTAACCCTGCTGCAGAGTTTGGTGTCATCTGCAAATTTGATAACCTCACATTTCGTCCCTGTCTCCAGATTGTTTATAAATATATTGAACAGGAGTGGTCCCAACACCGACCCCTGCGGAACTCCACTCGTGACCCGTTGCCAGTCTGAGTATTTGCCCTTCACTCCAACCCTCTGTTTTCTGCCCGCCAACCAGTGTTTAATCCATCGGTATACATCCCCCTCCATTCCGTGGTTCCACAGCTTCTTAAGCAGCCGTTCGTGGGGTACCTTGTCGAAAGCTTTTTGGAAGTCGAGGTAAATGATGTCTACGGGTTCCCCTTTGTCTATCTGGCTGTTTATTCCCTCAAAGAATTGTAGCAAGTTTGTGAGGCAAGACCTTCCCTTGCAGAAGCCATGTTGGCTCTCCCTCAGCTGCCCATTTTTTTCCATGTGCTCGCAGATGCTGACCTTAATCAGTGCTTCCATCATCTTACCCGGAACCGAAGTCAAGCTCACCGGCCTGTAGTTTCCCGGGTCACCTCTTGATCCTTTCTTAAAGATAGGTGTGACATTTCCTATTTTCTAGTCCTCCGGGATCTCCCCAGTTTTCAATGATAGATTACATATTTGCCGGAGTGTTTCCGCTATTTCCTTTCTCAGTTCTTTTAGTACCCTTGGGTGGATTCCATCTGGGCCCGGTGATTTGTCGCTTTTTAATCTATCTATCTGTCGTAGGACGTCCTCATGGCTTACTTCTATTCGCTCCAGCTTTTCATCTAGATCCCCACTTATGATCTCCTCAGGTTCTGGTACATTGGATGTGTCCTCGCTCGTGAAGACCGACGAGAAGAACTTGTTTAACCTGTCTGCTACCTCTTTTTCCTCTCTTACCACTCCCTTTCTGTTTTCATCATCCAACGGTCCCACTTCCTCCCTCGCCGGTTGCCTCCCCTTCACGTACCTAAAGAACAGTTTGAAGTTTCTCGCCTCCCCAGCCAGCTTCTCTTCATATTCTCTTTTTGCTTTCCTAACCACTCGGTGGCACTCTTTCTGGTGTTTTTTGTGTTCCTTCCGGTTTTCCTCAATTTGGTCCTTTTTCCATTTTCTGAATGATGATTTCTTGTCGCTTATCGCCTTCTTCACTTTCTTTGTTATCCACACCTTGTTTTTTGTTTGATTCTGTTTGCGCCCTTTCCTAAACCTGGGGATGTACATGTTTTGTGCTTTTTGCACCGTGTTCTTGAGTAGGGACCAGGCTTTCTCTATGGTCTCCATCTTCCGTGAGCTGTTTCTGAGTTTATGTCTCACCATTTTCCTCATAGCTTCGTAGTTCCCTTTTCTGAAGTTGAGTGCCATCGCTGTGGTTCTCTTCACTTTTGATGTTCCCATTTCTAGTTTGTACTGGATCATGTTGTGATCACTGTTTCCTAGTGGCCCTACTACTACCACCTCCTTTGCGGGTCCCCCTAGACCATTGAGGATTAGGTCAAGAGTGGTATCTCCTCGTGTCAGTTCCTGGACCAGCTGCTCCAAGAAGCAATCCCTTTATGTATAGCGCTATTCCTCCTCCCTTCTTACATGTCCTGTCTTTCCTATAGAGTTTATAACCTGGTAGTACTACGTCCCATTTGTTGTCCTCAGACCACCATGTTTCTGTGATTCCAATTATGTCTAGGTCCTCTTTGTTGGCCATGACTTCCAGCTCTCCCATTTTGGTCCGTAGACTCCTTGCATTGGCGTACAAGCAATTTAAGTTTCGGTTTTTTACTTTCCCTGTTGTTCTTCCTTGTGGGTTGATTCTCTTGTCGTCCCCCTCTTGGGGTGCCAGCCCCCGAGTCCCATTTTGTTCTTCCCCTTCCCATGGTGTGTTTTCTTTGTCCTCAGCTGTCTTCCTCATTTCTGCATGTCCTTTTAGTTCCTGCTGTTTTTCCTTCTTTTCGCTCTCTAATTTCACTTCTTCCTTGGACTCCTGTAGTTCGTCTTTGAGTCCTTTTTCGCAATTTTCCCACTTGCCTTGGAGGCCTACTTTGCATTTTTCTCTTTCAGTATCTTCCTTTGATATTCCTTCCCGAAGCGTTGACACCAGATCGACTGTCAGCTTTCCCCCTCTCCTCAGTTTAAAGCCTTGTCTATTGTGCTCTTGACGTTATTTGCCAGCATTCTTGTTCCTGTCATGCTGAGGTGCAGTCCGTCCCTCCTGTAGAGCTTGTTCTTACCCCAAAAAGTTGACCAGTTCCTTACAAAGTGGAAGCCTTCCTCTTCGCACCATCTCCTCAGCCATGCGTTTGGCGGTATATAAGAATAAAATTATTATTATTATTATTATTATTATCTCAAGGAGGCAGTGCATGCAAATCCATCTCATACATATTCATTGTGGATATCCTGAAAACCTGACCTGGCTCCGGCTCTTGAGGACCGGAATTGCCTACCCCTTCCCTAGGTCAACATCGAGATGTACAAATAAAAACTTCATTGCTGCCTAACTGAAATAAAGAACTGAATGACTGCAAACAAACTACAGCTAAACGCATCAAAAGCCGAACTTCTCTGGATACACAAGGATTCCTGCACATACCCCCATCCATCCCTTTCTTGGGAAAATGACATCCTTACAGCCAAAGATAACATTTGCAGCCTGGGAGTGATTCTCGACTCATTCCTGTCGCTCTCAGATCATGTATCAAAATTAGTGTTTTCATGTTTCTATTACCTACGCCAGCTAAAGTACATCCATGTTTACTTTTTAGAGAACGATTTTGCCCAGCTACTATATGCATTTATGTACATAAGAACATAAGCATTGCCTCTGCCGGGTCAGACCAGGGGTCCATCGTGCCCGGCAGTCCGCTCCCGCGGCGGCCCCCCAGGTCCATGACCTGAAAGTGTTCCCTACCTAACCTAAAATATCCATACCCTATTCGCTCAATGTCCTGTAAGGTAAACCTCTATCTGTACCCTGTTATCCCCTTCGCTTCCAGGAAGTCATCCAGTCCCTTTTTGAACCCCAGAATTGTACTCTGTCTTATCACCTCTCCGGGAAGCGCGTTCCAGGTGTCCACCACCCTCTGAGTGAAGAAGAACTTCCTTGCATTCGTTATGAATCTGTCTCCTCTCAGTTTTTCTGAATGACCTCTTGTTTTAGTTGTCCCTGCTAGTCTAAAGAATCTGTCCCTCTCCACCTTCTCTATGCCTTTCATGATTTTATAAGTTTCTATCATGTCCCCTCTCAGTCTCCGCTTCTCCAGGGTAAAGAGCCCCAGCCTGTCTAACCGTTTGGCATATGAAAGGTTCTCCATACCCTTTATCATCCTCGTTGCCCTCCTCTGGACCCTCTCGAGTATTGCCATGTCCTTCTTGAGGTATGGCGACCAGTATTGGACGCAGTATTCCAGATGTGGGCGCACCATTGCTCGATACAGTGGCAGGATAACTTCCTTTGTTCTGGTAGTGATACCTTTTTTGATAATGCCCAACATTCTGTTCGCTTTTTTTGAGGCCGCTGCACATTGCGCCGCCGGCTTCATTGTGTTATTCACCAATACCCCCAGATCTTTTTCTTGGCTGCCTTCCCCGAGTACCCTCCCTCCCATCGTATAGCTGTACATGGAGTTCCCCTTCCCTATGTGCAAGACCTTACATTTCTCCACATTGAAGCTCATCTGCCATTTTTTTTGCCCACTCACTCAGTTTGTTCAGGTCACTCTGCAGTTCTTTGCATTCCTCAACAGTTCTGACCCTGCTGGAGAGTTTTGTGTCATCCGCGAACTTGATAACTTCGCACTTTGTCCCCGTTTCTAGATCATTAATAAATATATTGAACAGCAGTGGTCCCAGCACTGACCCTTGCGGAACACCACTTGTGACCTCTATCCAGTCAGAGTAGTGCCCCTTTACTCCTACCCTCTGTTTCCTGTCCGCCAGCCAATTTTTGATCCATCTGTGCACGTCCCCTTCCACCCCGTGACTCCACAGTTTCTTCAGTAAAGCGTTCATGGGGCACCTTGTCAAAGGCTTTTTGGAAATCTAGATATATAATGTCTACTGGGTCACCTTGGTCCAATTGCTTACTTATCTCCTCAAAGAAATGCAGTAGATTTGTCTGGCATGATCGGCCTTTACAGAAACCATGCTGGCTCGATCTCATCAGATTATTTTTTTCTATATGCTCATTGATACCTTCCCTGATCAGTGATTCGGCCATCTTCCCCGGAACAGAGGTTAAGCTCACCGGTCTGTAGTTTTCCGGGTCGCCTCTCGATCCTTTTTTGAAGATCGGTGTAACATTCGCTATCTTCCAGTCCTCCGGGATTACCCCTGTTCTCAAGGACAGGTTGCAAATATGCTGCAGTGACTCTGCTGTTTCATCTCTGAGCTCTTTCAGTATTCTCGGGTGGATCCCGTCTGGGCCCGGAGCTTTGTCCGTTCTTAATCTATCTATCTGCCTGAGAACGTCTTCGAGGCTTACCTCCATGCATGATAATTTCCCCTCTTGATCTCCCCTGAAGATTTTTTCCGGTTCTGGCACACTGGATGTGTCCTCTATTGTAAAGACCGACGAGAAGAACTTGTTTAGCCTACCAGCCACCTCTTTTTCCTCTTTCACCACTCCCTTCCGGTCACCCTCATCCAGGGGCCCCACCTCCTCCCTCGCTGGCTGTTTCCCTTTCACATATCGGAAAAATGGTTTGAAATTTCTTGCTTTTTTGGCCAGTCTCTCCTCATACTCTTTCTTGGCTTTCCTGACTACTCGGTGACATTCTTTTTGATGCTTCCTGTGCTTTCTCCAGTTTCCTTCAGTTTTGTCTTTTTTCCACTTCCGAAATGATTTTTTTCTTGTCTCCTATCACTTTCTTTACTTCACTGGTTATCCATGCAGGGTCCTTCATCTGATTCTTCTTGGAACCTTTCCTAAATCTTGGTATATATAGGTTTTGGTATATATAGGTTTTGGTATATATAGGTTTTGTTATCACACTTAGACTATTGCAACATGCTACTGGTAGGCTTACCCCCCCAAAATGTGTCTCATCTCCAAGGCATGCAAAACACTGCAATCCAACTCATGAAAAACCTGGGCTTCCATGACCACATCACCCCTGAACTAAAATCCATGCACTGGCTGCCTATCCAAAAATGATGCATCTTTAAAGCCCTGGTTCTAGGTTTCAAGACATTCCATAAGATAACACCAAGCTACATAGCATCAAAACTACAAATTTATGTCCCCAACAGATCACTGAGATCCCAAGCAGAAAAACGGATAGCCATTCTACCCACATGCTCACTCACATCTGAAACAGCCTGGAAACACTCTTATTCCCATTTTATAACCAGATTATGGCAAATCATCCCCCATCTGTCAGATCGTTAAACAGTGTATGGAATTTCAGGAAGGCCTTGAAAACCTTCCTCTTTACAAACCCACCTTCTTAGCTTGCATCTACATCCCTGACTGACCCTTATGCCAGACCACCGGACCAAAAAATCATCATACTTTAATGATGCAGAAACCTACAAAGCTATTTTACCTTATGTTAGGCTCTGCCCATACGGAAAATGATGTAATTTAAACCACCATAGGCTATGTATTTTTGGAAAATGCTGCAATTATAAAGCACCCTATGTCCACTATGGGGCTCATAATTGAAAAAAAGTGGCCTAAACCCGGCCCATGTGCATAAGGCCCCACCCACAGGAGGGGTCTAAGGCTACTGGGCCGATTCTGGTTGGCCCAGGCACCTCAAGCCACACCTGTGGGGTGGGGTTTGAGTCACCTGGACCATTCAGGCCCTAAGGCCAGCCATTTGAGGGATGGCTGGCCTGCCGGACAGATGGGCTTGGGACCCATATGTCCGCCGGCCAATGTTTTTCAGGTAGGGGGTGGGGGTGGGGGATAGGGTGGTCTCCTGGGCAGGAGGGGTTGGGCTCCCTCCTGCCTGATCTTGTAGGGGGTTGCATGGCAAGGAGGGCTTGGGCTCCCTCCTGGCCCGATCATAATCGGCATGGGGGGTTTGCGGATCACCGGAGCAAGAGGGCTTGGCCTCCCTCTTGCCCCAATTGTAATCAGCGGGGGTTCATGGATCGCCAGAACAAGAGGGCTTAGGCTCCCTCTTGCCCCGATCGTAATCGGCAGGGAGGTGGATCGCGGATCTGCAGGGCCAGAAGAGCTTGGCTCTCTCCTGGCCCAATGTTGTCAGGGGGGGGTAACAGGTCTCTGGGGCAGGAGGCCTTGGGCTTTCTCCTGCTCCAATGGTGTGTTTTGGGCGTTTGGGAGTTAGGCTGTTTTTGGTTGATTATATGTTGTTAGTATAGACATAATGGTGGTCTGGGCATTTAAACAGCTGAACATAGAAGCAGACCATTATTTTTTTAAAAACTCCTTTTGGATGTTTTTTTTGATAATGGACATTTTCTCTGCTTCTATTTTCAACATTTAAGGCCTTAGGCCAAAAGGGGACTTAGACTTTTTTTTTATTATGCCCCTCCACGTCTATATTTCCAAATCTGTATGTTATGACTATACTGTAAAAGCTGAAATTTATACCTCTATGCACACCAAGCTTGTTTTTCCCATCAAAGTTTGTCTTACTTATACTGTGAATGTACTCTTGTAACCCGTTCTGGGATCCTTTGGGAGGAAGGGCTAAATAAATGAATAAATAAAATAATAATAAATAAAAAAATATCTGGCAAGATCCCAAGGAAAATACCAGATTTTATGTTGTTTATCCTAGGAATAAGTAGTGGATTTTCCTAAGTCCATCTTAATAATGACTTAGAACATAAGAACATAAGAATTGCCACTGCTGAGTCAGACCAGTGGTCCATCATGCCCAGCAGTCTGCTCACGTGGCGGCCCTCTGGTCTAAGACCAGCACACTAACTGAGACTAGCCCTACCAGCGCACGTTCTTGTTCAGCAGAAACTTGTCTAACTTTGTCTTGAATCCTTGGAGGGTGTTTTCCCCTATAACAGCCTCTGGAAGAGCGTTCTAGCTTTCTACCACTCTCTTGATGAAGAAGAACTTCCTTACGTTTGTACGGAATCTATCCCCTTTCAACTTTAGAGAATGCCCTCTTGTTCTCCGTACCTTGGACCTGTCCTTATCTACTAAGTCTATCCCCTTCAGTGCCTTGAATGTTTCGATCATGTCCCCTCTCAATCTCCTCTGTTCGAGGGAGAAGAGGCCCAGTTTCTCTAATCTTTTGCTGTACGGCAGCTCCTCCAGCCCCTTAACCATCATAGTCGCTCTTTCCTGGACCCTTTCGAGTAGTACTGTGTTCTTCTGCATGTACGACGACCAGTGCTGGACTTTTGTTTTAGGAAATTCTCCAAACATTTTTTAACATAGTAGATGATCACAGATAAAGACCCGAATGGTCCATCCATTTAAACCCTGCTAAACTAATTGCCTTCACCACATTCTCTGGCAATGAATTCCTGAGTTTAATACATGTTCAGTGAAGAAATATTTTCTTTGATTTGAATGAAATCTACTAAGTAGCTTCATCGCAAGCCTCCTAGTCCTAATATTTTTGGAAAGAGTGAACAAGTGTCCACTCCACTCAGTATTTTATAGACCTCTATCATATCACCCCTGAGCTGTCTCTTCTGCAAACTGATTTAGCCTCTCCTTGTAGGGAAGTCGACCCATCCCTTTTATCATTTTTGTCACCCTTCTTTGAACCTTTTCTAATTCCACTATATTTTTTTTGAGATATGGTGACCAAAACTGTATCCAATATCATGGTGTGGCCATACCATAGAGTGATACAAGGGCATTATAACATTTTCATTTTTGTTTTCCATTCCTTTCATGATATTCTATTTGCTTTCTTATCAGCTGCCGCACATTGAGCTGAGGGTTTCATCATATCCTCAAAACCTAGATCCTTTTCCTGGGCAGTGACTCCTAACACAGAACCCAGCATAACCTAACTATAGTTTGGGTTCCTCTTTCCCACATGCATAACTTTGCATTTACTCCCATTAAACATCATCTGCCATTTTGATGCCCAATCTTCTGGTTTCACAAGGTCCTGTTGCAATGTTTCACAATCCTCTTGTGATTTAACAACTTTGAACAACTTTGGGCTCCTTTTACGAAGGTGCCCTAGTGTTTTTAGTGCATGCTACAATGCCGCAAGCACTAACCCCCCCGCGCTATACGGAAAATACTAATGCCAGCTCTATTGAGGCACTAGCATCTAGTGCGCGTGGCATTGTAGCATGCGCTAAAAACACTAGGGCACCTTCGTAAAAGGAGCCCTTTGTGTCATCAGCAAATTTAAACTAACATAAACTAAACTAAAACTTGGCTTTTTATACCGGGTCTTCACCAAATGAGGAGTTCACTAGTTATTTTCATCTCCAGATCATTGATAAATATGTTTGGTTTGTTTTTTAAAAATCTTTATTCATTTTAAATCCAGCATAAAGTGCAACATATTATCATTTATAATTCTTTATTGATTTTTAAACAAGAACAGTGTTATATAAATAAAAGAACAGTATATTATTGCATTCAGTCATAACACTAATATCTATATAGATAACAGAACTATCATTCAATAATTACATTATTTTGCATATAGTAATAACATAAGAACCAAGTAAATAATATAATATGAAACCAAGTTACCTAAAATATCATTATCAATTTGTTTTTTAAAAATCTTTATTCATTTTAAATCCAGCATAAAGTGCAACATATTATCAATCAATTAGCTCAATAGGCAGCACTCAATTCCTTCTAATGATACAATAAATACATAACCCCCTCCTCATCCCCATCCATATTCCTAAAAGTGTAAAAACATTTAATATAATGCAAATGAACAAGATAAACAACCTTGCAATCCAATAATAAATTATTTTCATACCCCCCCCCCTCACCCACCCATCCTGGATGCATATAATCAAAGGGCTAAATCCAATAATCAATTTTTACAAAATTTTGTTAATGGGTCCCAAACACCCTTAAATTTTTTATAATGTCCCAATTGTATTGCTCTCATATGTTCAAATTTATAAGTTTGGCACAAGGATTCCCACCAAAAACTATAGTTTAATCTATCCCTATTTTTCCAGTTTTTCAGAATAAGTTGTATAGCGACTCCCGTCATGATAAAAAGTAATTTGCTGTTATGGGAAGTTATTGGACTCTTGGTCCTCATTAATGTGCCAAACAGCACTATATCATATGTCAATGCCACTGGATTTTCTAGTATTCTATTGATTTGACTCCAAATGGATTGCCAAAATTTAAGTATCAAGGGACAAAAGAAAAGCAGATGATCCAGTGTCCCTATATCGTGATGACAGTGCCAGCATCTATTTGACTTAGAACTATCTAATTTTTGTAATCTAACAGGGGTCCAAAAACTTTTATGCAACAAAAATAAAAACATGTTTGTCTCATAGATGCTGACGCTGTACATTTCATCCTCCAAGTCCAAATTCGTGGCCATTGAGACGCAGAAATCTGCTGCTTAATCTCAATGCTCCAAATATCTTTTAAGCCTGTTTTGGGTTTGTTATTCAAATATTCTGATATTAATTTGTACCACTTGTTAAAAAGCAGCAGACCCAGTACAGGCCACTACTGGCCTTTGGCAGAAGAATGGTGTTTGGTTTGGTTGGGGGGGGGGACAGGAGCTCCACTCTAGCCCCAGTGGAATACTGTGGCATGGCCATCACCAGCTCCCAACTCCACCTCCTACCTCCTCCCAGCATTGTACTTTAAATCTTCAGGGCAGCTGTCGTGCAGCATCAATAAGCAGGCCTGCCCCCAGAATTAGAATGAAGAGTTTTGAGGCAGACCTGCTCGTTGACGCTGCAGGGTGGCTGCCCCATGATATAAATTACAACATTGGAAAATGGATGGGAGGGTGAGAACCAACTGTCAACCATCCATTTTTGGGGAGGCCCCTTTGGCCTCCCCTGTTCTGATGCCTATAAATAATATTGGGCCACCAGACATTCATCATTGGAGCACCAGAACTAGTTTTCTCACTCGGATCCAATAAATTCCTTGTCTTTTCAAGGTGCCAGTTGTTGAGAAATCCAACCTGATCTCATCTTCCAGACCCACACCTATATAGTGGGTCTGTGGTGTAAGAGATGGTTGACTACAAACAGATGTCAACTGAATTAAAGAATGGAAAACAAGATATAGTGTCCAAATGATTATATAATCCAACGAAGTTGATGGAACACTAATAGTGTATATAATATGGTTTAAATCAAGGGAAAAAAGACCTCAAAATACCCCAATAGTGTGATCAATGAAGTCACAACTGTTTCGGGGTTGGGTATCATCACAGGTCAAAAACCCTTGAATTTTAATGTATTTTATTTTAATTATTTTTTAAAAATTTTCTTTTGTGATAAATATAGTGTATATCAATTTTCTATCAATATTTTCTTCTTTGTGAATGAGCATCAAATGACCAGCAACTATTAATTCAATTCCATAATTATCATCATACTTATATTTATAAAATGTTAAGCACTTATCTTAATAACCCAACAGAGGCCCGGTCCGTTTCGCACCAATGGGATTCTTCAGGGGTAATGAAAAGGCTTATTGACTTGCCAGTTGAACTTCAATTTTGCTCAAAGATAATAGTGTTTGCTGCTGGTGAAATCATTGCTCGATCTATGCTTTTTTGATCGAGCAACCCCTGAAGAAGCCCATTGGTGCAAAACGGACCGGGCCTCCGTTGGGTTATTAAGATAAGTGCTTAACATTTTATAAATATAAGTATGATGATAATTATGGAATTGAATTAATAGTTGCTGGTCATTTGATGCTCATTCACAAAGAAGAAAATATTGATAGAAAATTGATATACACTATATTTATCACAAAAGAAAATTTTTAAAAAATAATTAAAATTAAAAACATTAAAATTCAAGGGTTTTTGACCTGTGATGATACCCAACCCCGAAACAGTTGTGACTTCATTGATCACACTATTGGGGTATTTTGAGGTCTTTTTTCCCTTGATTTAAACCACATTATATACACTATTAGTGTTCCATCAACTTCGTTGACTACAAACAGATGCAACTCTGGGTTTGCACAAGATCTGACATGTTGTCAAGCTGACAATTTGATTTTGAACATTTACATCATTTGTGGTCATGGGTAAAATAATTTCAGTCAAATTGTGACTGAAATGAATGAATAACGTTGAATGATATTGGGACTTCAGAGGTGATTCTCACTGTCCCTTTAGGCCTTTATTCTATAAAAGGTACCTACAGGGCACCTAAATCCTGCCTAATGCTGAGCGGAACTTAGGCATTCAAACTAATTGGTTAATGAGCCATTTAAGGGTCTTAACCAGTGTTAATTGGCACATGGACATCACTTTATACCTGCAAGGTAGAATGCCACAATTAAAAAATGTCCTGAGTACAGAACCCATGACCTCTGGGAGATGAGCACAGGGTTGTTACCTGGTGAATCATAGTTGCTTCCTTTCAGTTATGGGGATTCCTACCATAAGAGCTTAGTTATCCTAGCCATGTGAAGGTGAAAATACCTAAGAAGATCATAGCTTAGCAGATCCCTTAGCTATCATATCAGATTCTGCTGCCAATTACTTACCCCAAATGTTTTTTGAGTAAACCTTTGTTAACCAGTTCGAGTCCCTCCAGGGAATGACCAAAGATTAGATTAGATTAGATTAGTAAGGAAGAAAAACATTAGTGGAAGCTGCTGTGGCTCGATGAGTAAAAGCCCTGTTCCCATCTTCCTGAGGCCATAGGTTCAAGTTCCAGCACTTATTTTAATTGTGGCATTCTACTTTGTAGGTGCACCTTGATGATTTCACAATGAGATCAGCATTGTGCAGCTGCACACCTCCATTTGCAATGAAGTAGAAGCCATGCTAAGGTCTGTATCTTTTTTTCCAGTTTTTAAACATTAGCAATTGAATTTATGTATGCAATATATATATTTTGTTCATTTGCTTTCAGTAATGAGCTGATTGGAGCACTGTTTAGTCAGAAAGAAAGGGTAGCTTTTTAGCAAGAAACCTAAAGCTATGCTTTTTTCATATGCTCTGCTTCAGTTGATGAATGTTTTCCTCTAATTGGCAAATAACATTGCTGTTTATCCACAAAAAATAGAAGGTTTTGCATGCAATATATATTTTTTGATGTGCCCTGTTTATGTGGTATAACAAAACAAAAAAGCATTGACAATGCCCAATATTAGATTCTCAAAAGAATATTCACGGACCGAATATGAATAATAAATAAATTAATTAATAAATGAATGTGAGACACCTCAGTATGGGCCTAGATGTATAGGCACTAAATTATGTAAACTAAGGAAAGAAGGGCGATTTAAATCTCATAAATATCTCAAACACAACCCCACACAGAACAAACAAACCTGCTCAGGAATGCTACAAGGCTTAAACATACATACACCCAACCATCCACAGCAGGAGAAACACTAAATCAAACAGAAAACAAAAAAAAGAAGTGGAGAAAAAGCCTCAGTTCAGCTTCATTTGGCAAAAAACTCCACTTCACATACACTCCTACACAAACAAACCGGTAGGGTGAAGAAAGCACTGTAATAGCTTGCAAAGTCAATGTTCAAAAGCCACCAGGGATACATAACCCCACATGTGAAAAAAATGTGGCAACAGGGCGCAAAGGCACAGTGATCCTAAATCATAGCATTAGGCCAAAAAAACCACTTAGCTGCTAAAGTCCATCAGATATGTCTCAATCCAGCGCAGTAACACAGCAGCTAGAGTACCCGACGGGGAATCTCCCATTTCGCCAGTTCTTGCTGCGTCAGGGGTATCCACACGGCTTCATCAGCCAGTCCACGGATCCTTCAGTGCTCCTCTAGTACACCCACCACGTCATGAATCACAAAAAAGGTGCAGGAAAAACAGTAAAGCACACATGCTGAAAAAACAGCACAAACTCCTCCCCTTGCTGACATCCACCAATCCAGTAACCTTCAGGACCCAAAGAAAGCCGCCCACTCAATCCAGGCATTCAATCCATCAGGCTGCACCGATTTTAAAAGATAGATCCACCTTTGCTCCTTCTGCCATAGGAGATGTCTCAAGTTATCACGGCGAGTGGAATAAACCACCTGCCCAATCACAGTACATTGTAAAGATCCAAAATCATGACAGAACTCCAGACAGTGTGCTACCAGAGGCTCCTCTATACGCCAAGTGTTCAAGCAAGATCTATGTTCAATCAATCTGATCTTCAGCTGGCGATATGTGTGTCCCACGTATATTTTCAAACAGGGACAAACAATAATATATATCACCCCTTCTGTCAAACATGAGGTGAACCAGCGTAGTTTAAACACCCGACCAGTCTGAGGATGAATAAACACATCAGATACCATCATCATGGAGCACACTGAACAATGACCACAACAACGGTGACCCCCTGGAGTCACTGTCTGTGAATCTGACACAACAGGTCTCAATGTACTTGGACTTAAAATGTCACTCAAATTTTGATTACGCCCATATGAAAATAAAATCCTGAGATGTTGCAGGCTAGGATGTAATTGCAAAATGGGTAAGTGTCGACAAAATTACTCCCTGAGATCTCCTGGAGAAATGATTAAAAGTAGACACAAAGGGGACCCTATCTTGGATAGACCGTGCAGTACGATATTCCAATAAAGCCTCCCGATGGTTATACAGGGCTCTTTTCCGCGCTTTCACTACTACTTGCGCTGGGTATCCCCTATATAACAACTTATCCTGTAAGGTGGCAGACTGCACAAGGAATTCAGGAGTTGAGCTGCAAATGCGCCTATAACAAAGAAATTGGGCGAAAGGGAAACTAGTCTTCATCAGGTAAGGATGCATAAGGTCAAGCTGTAGAATAGTGTTACGATCAGTCTCCTTCACATAGACCGTCATACACAGCGAACCAGCAGATAACTCAATCATCACATCCTGAAAAGCAATCTTCTCATGATGAAACTTCAAATCAAACTTTAATGCAGGATGACACGCATTCAAGAAATCACGAAATGACATTAACTCCTCCAGGGACCCACACCACAGACAAAAAATATCATCTATGAATCGAGCCCATCCAACCATAGATTGAAAAAACACAGAAGGATAAACATATTTTTCTTCAAAATAACCCATGTATAGGTTGGCAATAGTAGGCGCGAAGGTAGCACCCATGGCCACCCCAGATCATTGCATAAAAAATTGGCCCTCAAAAACAAAATAATTCATCTTCATAGCCAGAGAGGTAAGTCTATCCAAAAAGTCAGGTGGAACCAATTGTGGGCAAGGTAATGTATCCAAATAGTGTGACACCACCTCTAAAGCCTCATCTTGGGGAATGGAGGTGTATAGGGAGGCTACATCAATCGTCACCAAAAAGGTGACCTCAGACATCCTTGGCTCCCAGCTGGTAAGTAAATTCAAGAAATGGGTAGTGTCCTTCAATAAAGAAGTAACCCCCACCACACAAGGTTGAAGATGAACATCAACATATTGACACACATGGTCTAAGAGGGAATCCCTCCCTGCCACTATAGGTCTACCTGGAGGGCAATACAGATTTTTATGTATTTTAGGGAGAAGGTAAAAAGCTGGTACTTTGAAATCTTAAAGGTCAAAAATTTTTACTCTGTCATAGTAAGAAAACCAGCCTTTCTACCCTCATTCACAAGTGTGAGAAGAATATCAAAAATATTATCTGAGGGATCCCTCTCTATTGAATGATAATTGCTAGCCTGTTGAAGTTGCTAATGGGCTTCCCTCAAATATTGTTCTCGATCCCATACCACTACCGCACCCCCCTTATCTGCGCAGTGTATTACAATCGAGGTCTCAGTTCTGAGCTTCGCCAAAGCTGCACGTTTCAACTGCGTCAAATTATGATGAAACTTTATGTCCATCTCTTCAATTACTGTGATATCTTTTAACACAGCCAGGCGAAAAGCACAAAGAACCAGATCTAAAGGACCCGGAGGAGTCCAACCAGATTTATAACGCACCACAGACTGGTCCATAGAAGAATCTGCAGTGGTTTCAAAGAATAATTTCAATTGTAACTTCCTAATAAAAGTTTCCAATTCCACCCGGAATTGAAAAGGGGAATGTTTGGAAATTGGCACAAAAGACAACCCTTTAGCTAGCAAACTTTCCTCAGCCTTGGAAAGAGAATATCTTGAAATATTTACCACAGCTGGTCTGCCCTGGACTGAGACCTGGTTTGATATTTCCTGCGCCCCCTTCGATTGCTGCCCCTCCCCCTGACCTGTTTGGACTCCCCTTCCTTCACTGCCACCTGAGGGGTAACTTCACTCCCACTAGATCCTTCTGAAGATGATTGAAATCTCGTAGTTTTCTTTTGACCCACTTTATTATTGCCATTACTCTCACGCTTCATCCATGCATATACAAACCCCGAGGAATAATCTCTCTGATCCCTCTGAAATTTCTTAATTTTTTGCTGACATAGTTCCCCTTTAAACCTGTCCACTTTCACCCACATATCATTCAACTTGCTCTCATACAACTCAGAGGACTTAAGAGCCTCTAAGGATTCAGTCACAATTTGTTGTTCCACCTGAATTCACACCTAGGCTGTTTGAATCAACAAAAGCATTAGATCCAAGGAACATCGATTCAGAATTTTGTTCCACTGATCAACAAAGGATCTTCATCAAACAACCGGGGTGCTCTTGACATCCGTAACCCCCTGGGGATTATATCCAAATTACAATAGTCCACCAGGGAGGCACTATAAGGTCCCTCTGTTTGTTGAACACATCAGTCCAACCATCATCAAGCACACCTGCAGCCATATCCATACCTAAGGAGGGTGCTGTTAAGATCTCAGCTCTCACACTATCTGAAAATCCTGACCCTGAACTCCATAATTGTGCCATGTTCAAAATCCAAATCTTAGTATTCTCACTAAATTATGTAAACTAAGGAAAGAAGGGCGATTTAAATCTCATAAATATCTCAAACACAACCCCACACAGAACAAACGAACCTGCTCAGCAATGCTACAAGGCTTAAACATACATACACCCAACCATCCACAGCAGGAGAAACACTAAATCAAACAGAAAACAAAAAAAGAAGTGGAGAAAAAGCCTCAGTAAAGCTTCATTTGGCAAAAAACTCCACTTCACATACACTCCTACTCAAACAAACCGGTAGGGTGAAGAAAGCACTGTAATAGCTTGCAAAGTCAATGTTCAAAAGCACCAGGGGTACATAACCCCACAAGTGACAAAATTTTTCTGGATGTGATGATTGAGTTATCTGCTGGGTCGCTGTGTACGACAGTCTATGTGAAGGAGACTGATTGTAACACTATTCTACAGCTTGACCTTATGCATCCTTACCCGATGAAGACTAGTATCCCTTTCGCCCAATTTCTTTGTTATAGGCGCATTTGCAGCTCAACTCCTGAATTCCTTGTGCAGTCTGCCACCTTACAGGATAAGTTGTTATATAGGGGATATCCGGCGCAAGTAGTAGTGAAAGCACGGAAAAGAGCCCTGTATAACCATCGGGAGGCTTTATTGGAATATCGTACTGCACGGTCTATCCAAGATAGGGTCCCCTTTGTGTCTACTTTTAATCATTTGTCCAGGAGATCTCAGGGAGTAATTCGTCGACACTTACCCATTTTGCAATTACATCCTAGCCTGCAACATCTCAGGATTTTATTTTCATATGGGCGTAATCAAAATTTGAGTGACATTTTAAGTCCAAGTACATTGAGACCTGTTGTGTCAGATTCACAGACAGGGACTCCAGGGGGTCACCGTTGTTGTGGCCATTGTTCAGTGTGCTCCATGATGATGGTATCTGATGTGTTTATTCATCCTCAGACTGGTCGGGTGTTTAAACTACACCGGTTCACCTCATGTTTGACAGAAGGGGTGATATATATTATTGTTTGTCCCTGTTTGAAAATATACATGGGACACACATATCGCCAGCTGAAGATCAGATTGATTGAGCATAGATCTTGCTTGAACACTTGGCGTATAGAGGAGCCTCTGGTAGCACACTGTCTGGAGTTCTGTCATGATTTTGGATCTTTACAATGTACTGTGATTGAGCAGATGGTTTATTCCACTCGCCGTGGTAACTTGAGACGTCTCCTGTGGCAGAAGGAGCAAAGGTGGATCTATCTTTTAAAATCGGTGCAGCCTGATGGATTGAATGCCCGGATTGAGTGGGCAGCTTTCTTTGGGTCCTGAAGGTTACTGGATTGGTGGATGTCAGCAAGGGGAGGAGTTTGTGCTGTTTTTTCAGCATGTGTGCTTTACTGTTTTTCCTGCACCTTTTTTGTGATTCATGACGTGGTGGGTGTACTAGAGGAGCACTGAAGGATCCGTGGACTGGCTGATGAAGCCGTGTGGATATCCCTGATGCAGCAAGAACTGGCGAAATGGGAGATTCCCCGTCAGGTACTCTAGCTGCTGTGTTACTGCGCTGGATTGAGACATATCTGATGGACTTTAGCAGCTAAGTGGTTTTTTTGGCCTAATGCTATGATTTAGGATCACTGTGCCTTTGCGCCCTGTTGCCACATTTTTTTCACGTGTGGGGTTATGTACCCCTGGTGCTTTTGAACATTGACTTTACAAGCTATTACAGTGCTTTCTTCACCCTACCGGTTTGTTTGTGTAGGAGTGTATGTGAAGTGGAGTTTTTTGCCAAATGAAGCTGAACTGAGGCTTTTTCTCCACTTCTTTTTTTGTTTTCTGTTTGATTTAGTGTTTCTCCTGCTGTGGATGGTTGGGTGTATGTATGTTTAAGCCTTGTAGCATTGCTGAGCAGGTTCGTTTGTTCTGTGTGGCCTAGATGTATAAGCCCATAATGAGGTGTCTCATATTCATTTATTAATTTATTATTATTATTCAGTGTATGGTGAGCTCCCCAAAACCTACTGGACCCAACTGTACACCATATCAATAGAAACATAAAAACATGATGGCAGATAAAGGCCAAATGTCCCATCCAGTATGCCCATCCACAGTTACCATTATCTTATGCCTGCAGGTTACACCAATATGTGGGTAGAGTGGGATTAGGATGGGGTTTGGAAGGCTCACAAATTCCACTCGGGGACTCTGCATTTGAGCCATACTTTACTGCACTTAGTCCCCGAGTAGGATCATTTTTTAGCCTTGATCCATGATTTTTCACCTTAGGACTTTTAGGGACCCCTGATTAAGACAGGGTTGTTGAAACACAGACTGTGTTGGGTCCTTAGCCCACATTGTTTGGGACCTAGACATTTTATCATGTGAATCAAATGATTGCATCTTCAATAAAGCCTGCATCTTGGACATCTTCTTCAGTGTTTTTTGTTCCTTGGTTTTCTCAAAATATGAGATTGTCACTTGCTTCCTTTTGCCATTGGGGGGCAGAACTGAGCAGTCATATGTACAATTTGAAAGATAGAGTGCATTATCTGAGTGATAGTTTGTACTACTGATGACATTGCCCAAACAAAAGGAAAACTAAATAAAACATAAACTATTTTTTTTTCAAAATGGATTGATTTTGGCCTTCATATACCTACTAAGTTTAAGTTCTTAAATTTAATTGAGTTTGCAGTAGAAATGTTAGGCTTCTAAATTTGGCTGAAAAGAAAGGCCCGAATTAGGTAAGCATGTTTTTGTAAATAGCAGCCTTGATATTCTTATATATTCCACCACCACCACCTTTTACTAAGCCATGATAGAGGTTTCTACCATGGCCCAGAACACTAAAATGCTCCAACACTCATAGAAATCCTATGAGTATTGGGGCAGCGTCAAAACATTGGGCCATGGTAGAAAACCTCTACTAAGGCTTTGTAAAAGAGGGTCTCTATTTGTAACTACCTGCATGATATATGTGTGGTTCAGTGTCTTCCATCTTGTTTTTGTGTTACTCAAATCTGACCTGTGTAAATGGCTCCTCCCATACGATCACCTTCTCATTGATGGTAAAATCCTTCCCCGGTGGAGCATAAGGGTTATAACTTCCAATTGTTTCATTACACCATGTACCATTGGGTAGGAGGAAGATTTTTATAATTTCATAACCAATGGCAAGATCACCGTTCTCATCAAGAAAGATTTCCTCACCCAGAACGTTCTTAAAGTGGAGGTTCTTCAGATAACGATGAAGCTAATGGAAAAGCAAATTAATTTCATTAGTAGAAATAATCACAGGGATCTTTGCTAACTTCAAGCACATACAATCAGGCCCTGATTTTATGAATGGGTTTCCTTTTGAAGCAACATGAAAACAGTGATGTTTCCTTACATGTCATTTCCAAAATTAAACTATAGAACATAACTGCAGTGGACAAGTTGGTCAATTTGTATTTAATTTCCTGCTCAAATTTGAGGGATGTGCCCTATGAACATTTTTAGCTTGGCTTATCTTTAGTTCAATCTCCTGTTTGGTTCACCTTTGGGCTTAAAACCATTTCCATTATTCATATAATGGGAAAATCAATTTTGCACTTAAGAACATATGAACATAAAAGCTAACATTACTGGTACAAACCAAAGGTCCATCAAGACCAGTATGCTGTTTCCAAAAGTGGCCAACCCAGGTCCCAAGTACTGGTAAGATCCCAAACAGATTATGTGTTACTTATCCTAGGAATAAGAAGTGGATTTTGCTATATCCATCTTAGTAATGGCTTATGGACTTCTCTTTAAGGAACTCTTTTAGGAAGTTATTTAAACCTTTTTAAAACTCTTCTAGGCTAACTTCTTTTTAATACATTCTCAGGCAATGAGTTCCAGAGGTTAATTACAAGTTGAGTGAATATGTAGAAATAATATATTAAAGGAAAAAAATAAAATACCTTTTTTTGGACTAACTTAATATAGTTTATTATTAGCTTTCAAAGTCAACCCTTTCTTCCTTAGATCAAAAAAAATATGTTGAAGGCAATGCAGATAGCCCAAAATACAGCAGCATGGATAGTAGGAGGATGTTCTCGTTGGGAACATATAACCCCAATTTTGAAACAATTACATTGGCTACCCATTGAGTTCTAAATTTGGTATTTATTGCTGGTATTTAAAACATTGAATAGTTTAACTTCAGTTGTATTGTCTATAAAATTATATCCATACAAACCATAATTTGCTTTGAGGTTGGCGGAAACAGCATTGTTGAATGTGCCTGCTTTTAAAACAGTGAGGTTGGAAGACTATAGGGCTTCGATATTTTCCATCTTGGGTACGAAGTTATAGACTACGTTACCAGTCTATTTAAGCCTAAAAAGCCTGCTATTTCTGAAGGCTTATCCATCTCAAGGTTGAGAACAGGGATGGTTGGCTTTGTTGCAATGTCATGGGTTAGCGCTGAGGTGTATGATGATGTGAAATGGTCAGTTTTTGAGATATAATAACTAGCAGATGTATCTTTTACAAAAGTGTTTTTAGTGCTGGCTGATGTGCTGAATGATGTGCTCTGCTCCAATGCTCATGGGAACTCTGAGTGACAGAGCAGCGCACAGCTTTCAGAATGCCGGCCGATGCTAAATGGGAGGATAATAGTTTACAGATTAAGCTGTTAAGCTTTGTCTGTGTTAGTAATTTTACTGTTGATTTTAATTATGTACATAGAAAGTATTCACCACCTCGAATGTTGCAGCAGTGGTATATAAATAAATCAAATCAAGGGCCTCTTTTATGAAGCTATGCTGGTGAAAGCCACACAGAAAGTATACCAAAGCCTGGGCTTCAATGCATGTGCGGTGCCGACCTATACTAAATTGTTTGATAAAAGTGGCCATAAATTAAATTACCTTCCATGGCAAAAACTCCAAAAGTCTCTCCCTTTCTCCATTCCATAGGGTGGTATTTCCAGAACTAGAAGTAAACATGGCATGCAGTGCATGCGCCAGGGCGTACACTGCATTGTATATGTTATAGCTGCTCCCAAAGTTTACGATGTCACAGTGTTGAAGAGGGCCAGATATTTCCTTAGTGCTGCATGATCTTTGGATGCTCTTGGGGCACTGTTTGTTACACAGGTCTTTCCACCACATCTCTGTAAATAAAGTGCGTGGAAGCCGGGCAAGATTCACCTCACGGACAAATTTATAAAAGTTTGGAATAGTCTTTTTTCCCACAGTAAAAGCTAAGCAGTTTTTCCCATCAGCATAGTGTGACGGTATGATAAATCCCCATTCAGCAAAGGTGATCCAAATCTTTCCAGATGCTTTCCTGATGTCTCTTTCTTTTGCAAGGTCCGCAAAATCTCTGTTACAATAGAAAATAATCACTTTAGTTGAAGATGATTGGATGATCTGGAAAATATTATCAGTATTTTCACTCAGTAAGGAAGTAGAGTGTCTAAAGTTTTCTATAAATTCGATGCAACCTCCATTCCGCTCAATCCCTTCTCTCAGGATCTGTGTAGCCTTCATGCTGTTTTCATCATCAGATGCAATGATACCAACCCAGGTCCAGCCAAAATGCTTCAGTAACCTGATTATCCCAGTGCAAAGGTGTAACTCACTGGAGACAGTCCGGTAGAAATTAGGAAACTTAACCGTGTCACTCATGAGAAGATTCCCTGAGTAGTAATTGATCTGTTGAAAAATAAAAATTTGAATTCATCACCATCTTTTTCATGTTAAAGTACGTTTCTTTCACTTGTCAAATATTTAGAAGACTATTATACTGTTAAGTGGAGGTGTGGCCTAGTGGTTAGAGCAACTGCCTCAGCTCCCTGAGGTTGTGAGTTTGATATCACAAACAAAATTAATTTCACTTGTAGTGAAAGGTGACTTTGGGCAGCCAAAAAACCTAGAGACTAGAAGAAAGCACAGATAGTTTATTAGCATACGTATGCGACTCCTGAGCTCCAAGCTGGCTTCAGAAGTGCCGAAAACAGGACATTACAGCAGTGGCGTACCTAGGGTATGTGGCACCCGGGGCCCATCATTTTTTGACACCCCCCCATGTAAAAAAATATTTTTTGTAATGACCATGAAACGGAATAAATGGTCAGAATAGAAACAGGCAGTGAAAATTTTCTTATATTCCAAACATAACATAACATAAATTATGTCTGAATTGTCATGACATCAGAAGTACATATGGAGTAGTTGCAGGTGATGCTTGGGACAGTTCTTATTGTGTTAGTTCGGTTTTATGTGTTTTTTGAATAGAAGGGTTTTTATTTCTTTTTGAAGGTTTTGCAGTATGTGGTCGATGTCAATTGGTTGTAGAGTTGGGGGGTCGAGTGTTGCAGCTCGAATGGCTAGGAGTTGTCGAACAGTTTTTTTCTTTTGACGTTTTTGGTTGGAGGGTGTGTGAATGGTGCGTGAGTTCTCCTATGTCTGTTTGAAGTGGATTGAATTATTTAGCTGAAGAAATTAGTTACCCCCTCATCCCACACACATTAATTCTCTTCCATTTTTGTTCCCATTATAAAAAACACTGATAAGTTCCCAGAAAAAAATACATTAAAATAAGAAGTGAAAACAAAGGCCCCTACAGATGAGAACATAACATAAGAATAGCCTAACTGGGTCAGACCAATGGTCCATCATGCCCAGTAGCCCATTCTCATGGTAGCCAATCCAGGACACTAATACCTGGTCAAAACCCAAAGAGTAGCAACATTCCATGCTACCAATCCAGGGCAAGCAGACACTTCCCCCATGTCTTAATAACAGATTATGGACTTTTCCTCCAGGAATTTGTCCAAATCTTTCTTAAAACCAGCTACACTATCTGCTTTTACTATAACTTCTGGCCACTTCATTTTTAAGCTTAGTTCTTTCTTTCCAAACAGAGACCTTGCTAGATGTCAAATACAGAAAGAACAAGGTAACTTCACAAGGACTTAGCTGTGCAGGAAATGTGAATCTCCTCATACACCCACCATATAGTGCAAAAATGTGCAAAGGTCTGTTTTTTTCTTTCGATCACTACATAGCCTAATGCCACACAAGCAGCGCTGTTACAAACATATTCTGTAGGTCAATGCTAAGGATAACAAAGTTTCCTTCCTTGGACCAGAAGGAGATACTGATAAACCACTAGAAGAGATCCCAACACAACACCCAAAGACCCACTCAGTGTGTGAACCAGTTGAGTGGAGTGGACTAACTGGGGGGTGGAAATGGGCCCGGAGTTTGCTCAGCAGAATGTCCCAGACCACCTCTTCCTCTCAACACATTGACACGCTGCCACCACCACCACTAGAAACACCTCACTGGGTAGGCCAGCTATGCTATAAACTTTATAAAACACATTATTATATCTATATATATATAAAATCGGATGTATGTATGTATGTGCCGCGATCACGCAAAAACGGCTTGCCCGATTTGAACGAAACTTGGTATGCCGATCCCTCACTACCTGGGGTGATATGTTCTGGGGGTCTCACGGCCCACCTGCACATGTGGGCGGAGCTACAAACATAAAATCAGATTTCACCCATTCATGTCAATGGAAAAAATGTAAAACAGCTGCCAACGCAAAAACGGCTTGCCCGATTTGAACGAAACTTGGTATGCAGATCCCTCACTACCTGGGGTGATATGTTCTGGGGGTATCGCGGCCAACCTGCACACCTGGGCGGAGCTACAAACAGAAAATCAGATTTCACCCATTCATGTCAATGGAAAAAATGTAAAAACTGCCTCCGCAAAACCGGCTTGCCCGATTTGAACGAAACTTGGTATGCGGATACCTCACTACCCGGGGTGATATGTTCTGGGGGTCTCACGGCCCACCTGCACATGTGGGCGGAGCTACAAACATAAAATCAGATTTCACCCATTCATGTCAATGGAAAAAATGTAAAACAGCTGCCAACGCAAAACCGGCTTGCCCGATTTGAACGAAACTTGGTATGCGGATCCCTCACTACCCGGGATGATATGTTCTGGGGGTCTCGCGGCCCAACTGCACACGTGGGCGGAGCTACAAACATAACTTCAGATTTCACCCATTCAAGTCAATGGGAAAAATGTAAAAAGCTGTGGGACCGATTTGAACTAAACTTGGTATGCTGATCCCTCACTACCTGGGGTGATATGTTCTGGGGGTCTCGCAGCCCACATACACACATGGGCGGAGCTACAAACAGAAAATCAGATTTCACCCATTCATGTCAATGGAAAAAATGTAAAAAACTGCCATTCTCACAGTAATTCCAACTACCTGGGGTGATATGTTCTGGGGGTCTCGCGGCCCACCTGCACACGTGGGCGGAGCTACAAACAGAACATCAGATTTCATCCATTCATGTCAATGGAAAAAATGTAAAAAGCTGCCATTCTCACTGTGACCAATTTGGACGAAACTTGGTATGCAGATCCCTCACTACCTGGGGTGATATGTTCTGGGGGTCTCGCGGCCCACCTGCACACGTGGGCGGAGCTACAAACAGAAAATCAGATTTCACCCATTCATGTCAATGGAAAAAATGTAAAAAGCTGCCATTCTCACAGTAATTCACAAACGGCTTGACCGATTTGAACGAAACTTGGTATGCAGATCCCTCACTACCTGGGGTGATATGTTCTGGGGGTCTCGTGGCCCTCCTGCACACGTGGGCAGAGCTACAAACAGAAAATCAGATTTCACCCATTCATGTCAATGGAAAAAATGTAAAAAGCTGCCATTCTCACTGTGACCAATTTGGACGAAACTTGGTATGCAGATCCCTCACTACCTGGGGTGATATGTTCTGGGGGTCTCACGGCCCACCTGCACACGTGAGCGGAGCTACAAACAGAAAATCTGATTTCACCCATTCAAGTCAATGGGAAAAATGTAAAAAGCTGTGGGACCGATTTGAATGAAACTTGATATGCAGATCCATCACTACCTGGGGTGATATGTTCTGGGGGTCTCGCTGCCCACCTGCACATGTGGGTGGAGCTACAAACAGAAAATCTGATTTCACCCATTCATGTCAATGGAAAAAATGTAAAGAGGTGCCATTCTCACAGTAATTCAAAAACGGCTTGACCGATTTGACCGAAACTTGGTATGCAGATCCCTCACTACCTGGTGTGATAGGTTCTGGGGGTCTCGCGGCCCATCTGCACACATGGGCGGAGCTACAAACAGAAAATCTGATTTCACCCATTCATGTCAATGGAAAAAATGTAAACAGCTGTCATTCTCACAGTAAATCTAAAACGGTTTGACCGATTTGAACAAAACTTGGTATGCAGATCCCTCACTAACTGGGGTGATATGTTCTGGGGGTCTCTTCACCCAAGAATTTATATGTTCTTGCTCCTGGAGGTGAAACTAAAAATGTTGTTTATAATCAAGTTTTGTGTTAGTTGTATTGTATTCATTTTGTCAAATATTTCACATTATAATTTGAATATTGTACTTTTTATAAAGCTGTAAAAAAATAATTTCATTCACCACTATAAAGTATCTTTATTTGAATCCGTTTACAGTGTTATTGCTATAATTAAATACCCGTGCAACGCCGGGTCATCAGCTAGTAATTTCATAAAACTGGGGAAACACCACAGAGTGATGGAGCACTTGAGCGGGATACAATACGGACATATACATCAGTACCTGGGTCTCACCTCAATATACAATGCCATGCAGTCTCTGGCCTTCTGGACTTGGACATTGGCATTTCAGTTATGTGGGTCAGTGATAGTGAAAACCATGGGATTACAGTAGCCTATAGTACACAAGGGGCCGGAGCTAGGACCTAAAGTAAGGGAGGCAGAGGGGGTATTGGTTGGGTATTTATGAGGGTTCTTGTAGGTAGCCCACGAAATACATTCCTATAAAGGATAGGCTCTACCATTAGTGAAGGTTTCCTCATAGGGGCATTTCTGAAAGGCATCAGGTTATACATACATATATACTTAGCTCATTTGGTATAATAACGCTGTCAATCTAGGGAGCCACACAAAACTGTATTAGGGGCAAAACCATGACCCTGGGCAACATCAAATAGCACACATGTATCAAAATACAAAGACACTGGGTGAGTGGGGTCTACAATAAGAGTCTGGTTGATAAGTGGACCCTCAACATTATCAATGCAGATTTCCGCCCAATTTTAAACTTCATCACCAGTAGGTTGGAAATAGAAAATACCCTCTGATATTTGACACTTTCTGTACTTAACTCCATCATGCAAACAAACATCAGGCAAAGGGGCTAGGGGCCCTTATTAAGTACAATAGGACAGAAATACAGAAGAAAGAAACATAAGGCAGTGAGGGCAACACAAATATCAGATATATATAAGACAAAAGGTGCCTACAATGCTAACATAGGAAGCTCAGTTTTTCTTTCAGGCACAACTTAGAAAACTTCAAACAGTTATACTCAAGACTTGCTAAAGACAGTGGTGAACCACAGGCAGTCAATTAAACTCAAACACTTGTGAAAAATGATATTCAGAACACCTGCTAAGTACAGTGGTAAATATTCAGAACTTTTGAGGTCTTAGAAAGCTTCAGCTGAAGATCCGTGTTGTAGTAGAAGTTTCATGTCCGGACACCTTGACAACTGTAAGAGAAGAAATTAGGACAGTAAAAGAACCTATCCATCTAGGTTTCAGGGGGTCTGACTTCCAAGTTTTAGCCATACTGTATTTCCAGGGACATACCCATGAACTTGTGTAGCTATCAGTAGTGGGTAAAATCTACATGTTTCCAGATGACCCTATGGGAATGCAAGGTAAAGAAAGCATATTTGGAGTCAGTGTAGATGTTGCAAGACTAAAGAGGCATAATATCGCAGGGCAGAAGTGAGGGCATCCAGCTCAGTTGCTTGGGTGGAAGGGCCAGAGGGCAGGGGCCTGAGTCAGAAGTTTTGGAGGCATCATACAGAGGGCAAGCAATGTAGAGAAATCAGGGATCCAGATACGACAGTATCTGACAATACCAAGGAAGGTAGCTCAGGGCTTTGCGATTGTCAGGAACAGGGAAACTACAGACAGCCTGGACACGGGTGTGGGAAGGGACCTGGTACCCTGGGAGATTTGAAACCCAAGGTAGGTGATACGAGGAAGGCATACTTGGAATAAGTGTCTATTGTCTACTAGCACATAAGAATTGTTCTCAATCCCTATTCTGTATCAGGTTCCTACCCCAAAGAGCTGACTTGTAAAAATTAAGTAAAATTCAGCTCTGGGTCCACTCACTAAGCAGGGTAGTCTAAAGTGGCAGTCCCTTCACTATCATCTGACTGGCAAAAATATTTACTTCCATACAAAAGCATTCCTAAAAATTACATTTTTATACCTAAAAGTTACATTCTTATACTAAGCTTACTAAGCTTACATGATTTATAAAAAGAAATACAAAACAGAGATTGGAATATACAGTAAAACTTTGGATTGCAAATAACTTGGTTTGCAAGTGTTCTACAAGACAAGCAATGTTTAAATTTTAACTTGCTATACCAGCAACGTCTTGCAATACAAGTACATACAGTATACAAGCATCACATTATCACAACTGAGCTAATGGTTCCTGTCTATATGACGCTGCAGGAGTGCAGTGACTTTTCCAAACGAGCAAGGGCTTGCAATAAAAGTATGTATATTTTTGTACACGAGTGCCCTGGTCTACAAGCATGCTTCTGGAACAAATTATGCTCCCAATCCAAGGTCTCATTGTACTCACAAAAGATAATCCATACAAACAACTTTAAACAATTTTTTTTTTTTTACAATCCATATGTGTCTCAGTAGAGACTTACTCCCCCTCTCTTCCAAATTTCCTTAGGTTTAAAAAAGAGATTTGGACAAAGAACTTCTTTTTAGCATGGAATATAAGTTCCAAAAATCATATTTTTTTGTTTACATTCATTTCTGAATATACATAAACATTTTATAACATAGCCAAAAACTTTAAATCTAAACCTACTTATTTGTTTCAGGAGAAACTGCATTTGAAGTGCTGAAAACTTCATGGCCCTTATCAGTACAAAAGGAGGAGGAGGGGTACTCCAACCTCCTGCTTTGAACAACTGACAGGACAGACAGAACTCATAAGGGAATAGAAATACAGACAAGGGAGGGGATTTTGAATGTCATGCACACACAAAACCACACATACATGCAGATAAACGGTCCGTGCAAAAAGTAATCTCTGTACTTTCGTACAATTTTAGTCTCGTATATCTTTCTTATAAACATGGTATCTTTCTCTAAAATACTTTCAACATACGTGTACATTCTTGATTCCACTGCCTGCTCTGAGCACCTAGAAACACATAACAGTCATTAACGAGCCTAGCAGGCAAAATCCAACAGATATTTGTTACCCCTCCTCAATCTTCCTTTACAAATACAGCACAATAGAAATATAGCCAGTTCTAACCAATTCCCTGACTCTTAAAATGAACTCTTAAAACCTACAGCATTTTCCCTCTTTTCAGTGATATTTTCTAATTCTTCAACATAAATTCCACTGTCTCAATATGTTTCCTCTATTTCTCACATTTTTCTCCCTGTCTATCTGAAGAAGCCCTTTCAGAACAATTTCAAAACAATTGATGTGTTAGCAAGCATTTTACAAGGATTTATTAAAACTGACTACCAGAGCTAAAAGTTAACAAATGGAAAAGATGAAATGGTGTTTTGGTGCACTGGTGAAATGATGGCCCTGGAGATTAATCTCCGACAGTTTGTAAAAAAATGTTGGCTTTAAGGGACTCCTGCAGCTGAAAGCCTCAAATTATACAGGTGAAGAATGTGTATTTATTAGCATGCATTTGGATTCTTAACATACCTTAACAAATTTAGGGCCCCTTTTACAAAGCTGCAGTAGCAATGCTGCAGCAGTAAATGTACCACAGCTTTGTAAAAGGGTTCCTGAATTGACTTAATGCATCTTAACCTCCTACATAATATGTGTCAATTCATTAAGCATGTATTAAAAAAGTTCTAACATACATTAAACCACGAGTTAAAGCAATACAACTTACATTTTAGTTATATTGGACTTAAAATTTGCACAAGTGGTAACGGAGAGTGACGTGAGTTACTGAGAGTCACAAGTAATATCAGGAGGGCACCTAGGATTCGAACACTGGCTTCCAGCCCAGGACTTTAATGGCTTAATATCTGTCCCATTAATTACTTTCATGTGTTTGTTTCTACCTCACTATTTGAATTCTGCATTTTGTCACAGCTATAGTTGAGTGGTTAATAATCTGGACTCCCTTTTACAAAGCCAACAGTGTGGAATGGCACAGTATATGCTCAGATTCCTATAGGAATTGAATGGACATCAGATCATTTGCCACAAGGCACTCACCTGCACAGCTTTATAAAAGAGGGCCTTGGTTTCAATTTGTTGAAAGTTGATGTTCTTTAAGGAACGGGTGAAGAGGAGGATAGGAAGTGAAATCAAAGATGCTCCCTGACCTGTGGGTAGTGGTATGCGCTGGAAAGGCGGTAAAACTCACTCGATTGTTCAGCTGGAAGACCTTCAATGATAGCAGCCAGCAGACCAGAAGTTTGGCAACTGTAGTTTGGGATCCCGTTGTCCATTCCTGTAAATATTCTCACAGTAGCACTATACATTAATAATAAGTTGTTGTAAGATTCATCAATATGGAATCCCAGAGTGAGATTGGGTAAGAGCTCTGAGCTGTTGTTAATCTCCTCCATTGCAGACACAAAAGCCAGGAAGTCATAATATTTCAATGATTCAAGACTTTAAGGACAATAAATGTAGATGATATGAAAAATTAGCATCATAATAAAAGATACAAAAAGCTATTAAGGCTTAGCAGAAATTAAGGCCTCCTTTTATGAAACTGTGGTAGCAGTTTCTAGTGTGGGGAGCCACGCTGAATGGCCCGCACTGCTCCCAATGCTCATTGAGTTCCTATGAGTGTCGGGAGCAGCACAGGCCATTCAGCGTGGCACCCCATGCTAGAAACTGCTATTGCAGTTTTGTAAAAGAGGGGGCAAATGTTTTTTCCCTCTTTTCCCCCTCTTTCCCTCTTTTCTCTATTCTTCAGCCTTGCTCTGAGGCCACAGCAGATAAATGCACATTCTACCCAAATGCATTGAACCCTTATCACTAGACCCTAGCACCTAGCATAATACTTCAATGATGAAAGACTATAAGGACAATAAATAACAGATAATATTTTTAAAAATAGCATCAAACTAAAAGATACAAAATGCTATTAAGGTTAGAAACCATGCTCAAGGTTTAGCAGAAATGCATACAACCCTAAACACGAACCTAGCACCTCTTTTTCTTTGCCCATCCATAAACTCTCCACCTATGATTACGCAGGAGCTAGAGGAGGTTTACTAAGGAAGTGGTATCAGGGAGAGATGGCATGGTTGGAAGTACAGTCAAAGTTCCCTGACCTCACTAATTAAGATAACACCAGACCCCTGTTAGAATAGCTAGAAATTCATATCCAGCACAAGTAGAGATGTGTTCCAGACTGCAAGATATAAGAAAAGATACATAGAGGGAGATAAGGAAGAAATGGGAGAGATGAAAGGAGGGCGTAATAAAGGGGAACGATTAAAAAAAGAAGGAAAAAGGCAGTGAGATGAGAGGAGAGAAGAGAGGGGAATGAGTGTAGGAAGGGAGAGAAAGAAGAGAGAATAGTTGAAGAGAAGCAGGGAGGGGCATATACAAGCCAAACACTTCTGCAATAGTCCCCCTGAATGCTGATCTCTCTTGTACCCACACTATCCTCATTCTCACATCACTCATACTAGGCATAACATATTATAAATGAACAGTAAATAAGTGCTTCTAGCTTTGAAAACTTTTGCATTCAAAGATCCCTGTTAGTTACATCTGTAGCTCATGCCTTGATCAATCAATATAAAACCTGCAAGCATATCATAGATTGGAGCTCATCCATAATGATACTTACGAGAAACGTCCAAATAAATAGGGGTAATATAAGTGGGATTGATGAAAAATTGGATAAAAGTTCTGTGTAGCTATGAGTCCCCCAATCATGATGTCTCCATCCATAATGTATCCTTGTTGTTGTTGTTGTGGTTGGTTTCCTAGTTGAAGTTGTTGTGGTTTAAAGCTCTCAATTGTGCACTGACACTTGGCTGACTTCCACAGGATGTCACAGAGCATAAACATCAGAAACAGTTGAGTTTCTATCTTTAATGGTGTGAAACAACTTCTGTGAAAATGCTCACCCTTTCTGCTCCAAATGTTAACCTTGGGCATGGCAGGAGATGCTTTATGGTTCCTGATGATCTTATCCGAATGAATATTTAAATGATAAATAGAAAATGCATTTACAGCAAAGGAGAATGAAGAAAGACAGTGAAATTGTGATGCTGATGGTGAGGTGACCGCTCTATTTCTTGCTGAGCTCCAACACCTCTGGGGACACTAGGTGGTCGCTTTTGTGTCTTACTGCTCAGAGGTGAAACCTTAAGGAATATCTGCTCATGTCATCTGCAATTACTATGAAAATATAGGTTGTTTCTTTTAAATATAATCTTATGGATCTTGTGCGTTCATTAGCTAGAGAGAAATATTCATTTGGTTGGAATGCTAGTGCAGGATATAATGTAATAACATAACAGTGTAATATAGTTGATGATAACAGGAAAAGAAATTCTAACAGGGAAAACAAAGTATCTTGATCTGTTACCTACGAGTACAGATTTTATTGTTTCAAGTTTCAAGTTTATTTATTATTTGATTAATCGCCTATTCCAAATTCTAAGCGATGTACAAATTGGTAAAATACATTGTCAAAAATATACATAAAATAGACCATATAATTAACAAGGGCATAAGTCACAAAACAAACTAATTAAGAAAAGACAAGAATACAATAGGAAAGGTGGGATAGAAATACAATATTGGATAGGAAAGAATCAACAATTAAAGGTAAAACACAACAGGAATCGAAAGACAAATAAATAGGTAAAATAAAAGTAGACAAAAGAGCAATTAACGAAAGAGCAAATTAACATTTCAATTAAGTATTGAACGCATCTTTAAAAAAAAAGCTCTTAGGTTGACTCTTAAATTTTTCCAAATTCTTTTCCTCTCTTAAATATAGCGGGAGTGAAAGCTTTTATTGAAAAATATACATAAGTATACAGCAGTGATACACAGCTTCAGCAAAGCACAAAGGAAAAATCAACAGTGCAGACAACAATTTAAACAGAAGTTATAGCCCCAACATGTCGAAAACCAACCACAAACCAGCAAAACCACAGCAAAATCCCCCCTCCTACCCCACCAGGGATAAAGCACAATGCACACACCGCCCTTTTGGGTAAGGATCTCCCAACCTCACCTTCAAAAACAGTTATCATAGGGTCTCGTCCTGTCCCACACTCCCAATTAAACATCCAATCCAACCCCCCACTCCCCCCTCCCACCAATCCCTATAGAAGCCCGAAATCTACGCCAAATATGAGCATAGCCATGATGTTTGCCATGTCGTAAAGCCGTTAACTGATAAAGGAGCTGCCAGGTAATTAAGCGCTGTTCCACCATATGCCAAGTGGGGGAGTGCCCCTGATTCCACAAAGATGCTAGGGCCAACCGAGCAGCAGTGAAGGCTAACTTACAAAATAAAGAGTCACCCCAATCAAGATCCAATTGGTGCCAAAATAACAGGGCATGTCTCCAGTCCACCGGAACCTGCACAGTGAGAATCCGGGAAACTCGAGAGAACACCTCAATCCAGAAACCGCTCACCCTCCCACAATACCACCACATATGCATATAGGTTCCCACTTCCCCACATCCCCTCCAACAAGAAGCACTCGTCCCCCCACGCCATCGAGCCAGAACCTGAGGAGTATAATACCACCGGAATAGAACTTTATACCCATTTTCAACCACCAATGCTGCAATGCCCGCCGAAGCAACTTCTCTCCAGATGTCGCCCCAAGTATCTAAAGAGATAGCTGATTCCCAATCCCCTTCCCAAGCCAACATATAAGGCAAGGGCCGAGCCCCCCGACTATTAAGACACCGATATATAGCAGACAAAGCACCCTTCCGGAGAGTCGGGCCCAGCAACAACTCAAAGGGGGTCTTACCCACCCGTAAGTCTCGTAGGGCCCCCGAGGCCCGCAAGTAGTGAACAGCCTGTAAGTAGGGAAACAGATCCCGAGCCAGAAGATCATAATGGCCCTGTAGTTCAGCAAAAGGCCTAATACTGCCCAAGAGTGGATCCCACAATTGACCCACACACACCAAGCCATGAGACTCCCACCTAGCAAACACACCCTCTCCCCGACCAGGCTCAAAGGCCACATTATGACGCAGCGGCGTATACCAAGAATGGCGCTTACCCAGCAACAAACTTCTCCGGGTCATATTCCAGACCCGCAGGGCTGTATCTACTGAGGATAGGACTCGCTCGGGCCGAATCCTCTCAGGCACCCAGGGCCGATGCAACAGGGGCACCCCAGCAGACATGCATTGTTCAAGCTCCACCCACGGCTTCGGGTCTTGCGCTTGCCACTCCAACAGGGCTCGCAACTGTGTAGCCTGATAATATTTCACCACATTAGGGACAGCCAAACCCCCATCGCTCCTACCCAAGCACATAAGCACTGTAGAAATTCATCTAGAAAACAGGTTTGGAAAATGGCAAATTGAGAGGGTTTGGTAAAATAACATCTGTCTTCCACATTTGGATGTTTTACATTTTTGAAAATGAGCTCAATCTTTATCAAAATTGGGTTCCTGGCACATCTGTCTTTGGGAAAGCAAGTGCTATACAAACGTTTATTCCATCTTGAACTAACCCCTCCTCTTTTACAAAGGTGCGCTAACAGATTTAGCATGCGCCAACTGATGTAGCGCACGCTAATTGATTTAGTGTGCGCTAAATGCTAACGCACCCATTATATCCTATGGATGCATTAGAATTTTGTGTGTGCTAAATCAGTTAGCGTGCCTTAGTAAAAGGACCCATAAATGCTGTCTAGAGTCCTTGTAAAAATTTGCCTGAAAACATAAACTACTTATAGGAGTTCAAAATATGTTTTTCCTGGATTTCTCAAAATACGAGATTGACACTTGTTTCCTTTTGCCATAGGAGGGCAGCACTGAGCAGTCATGTGTACAGTTTGAATGATAGGGTACATTATTTGAGTGATAGTTTGTACTACTGATGACATTGCCCTAGACATGAAAAAGTCTAAAAACACCAGAATAATAGGAAAAAAAATGAATAAACCATAAAACATTTTTTTTTCAAAATGGAATGTTTTGACCTACATACACCTACTAAGGGCTCCTTTTATCAAGCCGCGCTAGCGGGGTTAACACGCGTGACTTTTCATCACACGTTAACCCTCGCGCTGGACAAAATCTACCGCCTGTTCAAGAGAAGGCGGTAGCGGCTAGTGCGTCCCGCGTTTTAGTATGCACTATTATGCGCATTAAACCGCTTTCGCGGCTTGATAAAAGGAGCCCTAAGTTTTAGTTGCCTAAATTTAGTTGAGTTTGTACTTGAAAAGTTAGGCTCCTAATTTTGGCTAAAAATAGAGGCCTAACGTAGGTGCCTGAATTTGGGTAATCTTTTTTTTTTAGATCAACTTTGATATTATATTTATTTGTAACTGCATGCATGATATGTGTGTGCTTTAGTGTCTTCCATCTTGTTTTTGTGTTGCTCAAATCTGACCTCTGTAAATGACTCCTCCCATACAATCGCCTTCTCATTGATGATAAAATCCTTTCCTTGTGGAGCATAAGGGTTATAACTTCCAACTATTACATTTCTCCATGTACCATTGGGTAGAAAATACATATTTTTAATATCATATCCAATGGCGAGATCACCATTCTCATCAAAAAAGATTTCCTCACCCAGAACATTCTTAAAGTGTAGGTTCTTCAGATAATGATGAAGCTAATGGAAAAGAAAATTAATTTTATTAGTGCAAATAGACCAGACCAGAAGAAGGAGGATCTCCGATGCACCGCCCAGCCACGCCAGAAGAGGGAGGATCTTCGGGCACCGGCACTGGTGCCAAGTCGGGTAAAGGGTGTCATTGACTGCTCGGGAGGGGGGAAAGTAGGATCGCGGTGGAGGGGGGGGCAACGCGAGCGGGGGGGGGGGGAATGCCGGTTCGCAGGGGGGGAAGCTGGATCGTGGGGAGGGGTTTGGAACAGCGTCTGATTCCTCAAGGGGGGGAGAATGGAGCAGCGCTGGTAGCCTTGTGGGGGGGAGGAGGTGGAACCAATCAAAGCAGTTTCCCTTACTTCCTAAGGGGAAACTTGCTTTGATATACGAGCAATTTGGTTTATGAGCATGCTTCTGGAACGAATTATGCTCATAAACCAAGGTTCCACTGTACTTATATTCAACAGTTAATAAATAGGTTGGCAGGCAGGTGAGTGCAATGATGGAGAATCACTATATCTTCATTCTACAAACCCGCTGGTTTTGAATAAGATAGCACACTGAGTACTCAGATTCAATTTTTTATTATAGAATATTTATTCTATTTAAATAAATAATATATTAGTGAATTCACTTTTTCAGACATTAAATATATAAAAATTATATATGGTACAGAAGTGCTGAGAGGATCACACCTGAACCATACCACTCAGAGCCTTTTTCCTGATAACTACCTTCAACGATGCTGAAGAGGAGAGGCAGGCGCGCCATTAGCGCCTTACTATGCCCCGATACCCGACCTTTGGCAGCATCGAAGAGTGTCTGTGGAGGATGCAGGGAGCTGCAGTTGTGATGCTGGGAATCAGTCCACTGAGGGTGCCTGGTTATGACGAAACCAGTCGCTTCTCTTAGCCCCAATGTGAGAGCTCCACCCCTGCAACCCCGAGTTACCAGCTCTCCAGGGGAAGAGGAAATCCCGGAGATGGGGGAGGAACTCTCCCTGGAGGCAATTTTACCGTCAGAGAGTTTGGAAACAGAGCCCCTGGTTCAGGGTGTCTCTGTAGGAGAAACTGGGGGAGATTCAGCTACTAGAGGTAAAGATATCCAGTCGGAACAAAGCCAAGAAACAGTTTCCACAGACGGTGAGCATTTTTATACTCAGCAAAAGTTCCTAATTAAGAACATAAGAATTGCCATCTCCGGATCAGACCCTGGGTCCATCAAGTCCGGTGATCCGCACATGTGGAGGCCCCGCCAGATGTATCCTGGCATAGCTTTAGTCTCCATATCACTGTATGCTTCTCAAGGGAGATGTGCATCTAATTTACCCTTAAATCCTAGAACGGTGGATTCTGCAATTACTTCCTCTGGGAGAGCATTCCAGGTGTCCACCACTCACTGCGTGAAACAGAACTTCCTGATATTCATCCTGGATCTGTCCCCCTCCCATGTCCTCTTGTCCGTGTCACATTGGAGATTGTAAATAACTACTTTCCCTGCTCCATTTTGTCGAATCCTTTCAGTATTTTGAAAGTCTCGATCAGATCCCCTCGCAGTCTCCTCTTCTCAAGGGAGAACAACCCCAGTCTCCTAAGTCATTCCTCGTAGTCCAAGTTCTCCATACCTTTCACTAGCTTTATTGCTTGTCTCTGCACCCTCTCTAGCAGTTGTATATCCTTCTTTAGGTATGGAGACCAATGCTGGACGCAGTATTCCAGGTGCGGTCTGACCATGGCTCTGTAGAGCGGTATTATAACTTTCTCTGATCTACTTGTAATTCCCTTCTTTATCATGCCTAGCATTCTATTTGCTTTCTTCACCACCGCCGCACATTGTGCCGACGGTTTCAGGGTCCTATCTATCAGTACATCCAGGTCCTTTTCCTGTTAGGTCTTTCCCAGTTACACCTGACATACTATACTTGTGATCTTTATTTTTTCTGCCTAAATGCATCACTTTGCATTTTTCCACATTAAAATTTATCTGCCATTTATCTGACCACTTCTCCAATTGATTCAAGTCACTCTGGCATTCCTCGCTGTCCTTCTGCAATCTGATTGTCCAGCATAGCTTTGTGTGTTCTGCAAACTTGATTATTTCACTGGATGTTCCTTCTTCCAGGTCATTTATGAAAATATTAAATAAGATGGGTCCAAGAATCAAGCCCTGGGGTACACTGCTAGTCACTTTTTCCCATTCTGAGAACTTCCCATTTATGCCCACTCTCTGTTTTCTGTTCTCCAGCCATTTGCCTATCCATCTTAGTATATCTCCTTCTATTCCATGGCCTTGTAATTTCCTGAGAAGTCTTAAATGTGGAACCTTGTCGAATGCTTTCTGAAAGTCCAAGTATACAATATCCACCAGTTCTCCACTATCAATTTGTCTGTTCACTGTCTCAAAAAATTGAAGTAGGCTCGTCAAACCTGATTTCCCTTTCCTGAACCCATGTTGACTGGCTCTCATCAGGTCGTGTGTGTCTAGGTTCCGGACTATGCTATCTTTGATCAGTGCCTCAACCATCTTTCCAGTGACAGATGTGAGACTCACAGGTCTGTAGTTGTCTGGCACTCCTCTCGATCCTTTTTTAAATATCGGCATGATGTTCACTATCTACCAGTCATTCGGTATCTGTCCTGTTTTGATTGACAGGTTGGCAAGTTTTTGCAATAGTTTTCTGATTTCAAATTTCAGTTCCTTTAGGACTCTCAGATGAATTCCATCCAAAAGATTTATCACTTTTAAGTTTGTCGATCTGGTGGTAAATCTGATCCAAGTCCACTTCTACTATGGTGAGGCTGTCCTGTATGACTCCCTTGAACACTTTCACTGTGTCAGGTATTATTGTAGTGTCTTCCTTTGTAAAGACAGACGCAAAGAAGGAATTTAGTCTGTCTGTAATTTGTTTGTCATCTTTAATGCACCCTTTTCCTCCCAGGTCGTCCAGCGATCCCACCGCCTCTTGTGCGGGTTTTTTCCCTTTTACGTATCTAAAAAAGGGCTTGAAATTTTTGGCCTCTCGCGCTATTTTCTCCTCGTAGACTTTTTTGGCAACCCTCACCGCTTTGTGACATTTTTTCTGATCATCTCTATGTTTGTTCCAAGCTTCAGATGTTTTTTGTGCGTTTCCACATCTTAAAGGAGTCCTTCTTTTCATTTATGGCTTTCTTCACCTCTTTGGTAAGCCATGTTGGCTCTCTTTTGTCTTTGGTTTTCTTTGGATATCCGCGGAATGTAGAGGCTTTGTGCTTCTGTGATAGTAGTCTTCTGTGATAGTAGTAGGGACCATGCCTGTTCCACCGTTATGACTTTGCTCATCTTTTTCTTGATCCGTTTTTTCACCATGGCTCTCATGCTGTCGTATCTTCCCTTTTTAAAGTTTAAAGTCGTGGTTGAGGTTTTGGTACCTTTCCCTTTCCTGACATCAAGTTTGAAGTTGATCATGTTGTGATCACTCGTCCCCAGCGGGACCATGACTTCTACTTCCTTTGACGGACCCGTAATGCCATTTAGGACCAAGTCCAAGGTGACATTTCCTCTCATCAGCTCTAGCACTTCCAGGAACTTTGCCTCCTTGCCACAGTTGGAGGTTCCCAAGTCCCAGTCTATCCCTGGGAAATTGAAATCCCCCAAGATTATGACATTACCTGTCTTACATTCTTGTTTAATTTCCTCTATCATTTCTGAGTCTTTCTCCTCCCTCTGTCCCAGCGGTCGGTAGTAAAGGCCAATCTTTATGTTAGCATTGTTGTCTGGGAATCCTGATCCAGAGGGATTCCAGCTTCTCTTTCTCTTCCTCCATAATCTCTCTCCAGGATTCTAATCCTTCCCAAACATATAGGGCAATACCTCTACCTTTCTGCCCCACTCTACCTTTTCAGTACAGTTTGTATCCCTGTAGTACTGTGTCCCATTTGTTTTTGTCATTCCACCAGTTTCTGTTATGCCAATGATTTCCAGTTCATCGGTTTTTGCTATTGCTTCTAACTCTCCCATCTTGTTTCCCAAACTTCTAGCATTCATATACATACATTTGAGCTCCCTTTGTGTTACCTTCTTGGACTTTTTAAGCTTAGCAGTATCTACTGTTTTTTTCCACAGTATCCTTTTCTGCTGCTGTGTTGTCTTCCTCATTTGCTTTGTGGTCGACCCCTCCCGTGTCTGAGTAGTTGTCCGTAATTCCTTCTACAGGGCATCCTGTCGCCCGGGCCATCAACTGGTGATCAACTGTCAGCTTTCCCCTGTCCTTTAGTTTAAAGCCTTCTCTATGGCCCTCTTCATGTTGCCTGCCAGTACTCTTACTCCTTCCTTGTTGAGGTGCAGTCCGTCTTTTCTGTAGTACTTGCTTTTCCCCCAGAACACCGTCCAGTTGCACATGAATTCAAAGCCTTCCTCTTCGCACCATCGTCTCATCCAGGCGTTGATGGCTTGCAGTTCCCCTTGTCTCTTTGCATCTGCTCTTGGTACCGGGAAGATCTCGGAGAAGGCCACCTTCACCTCCCTGATCTTCAATTTTCTTCCGAGTGAGCGGAGCTGTCCCTTCATCTCTTCCCTGTCATACTTCCATCCGCTCACATCATTGGTTCCCATGTGGATAAGCACAGCAGTGTCCTCTCTCCCAGCGCTGTCTATGATCCTGATAAACCAGCACAAGTGACTCTTGAGTCCCTATGGGATTAAATTACAAATTTTACAAAGACTATTCATCCTAATTTCCAATATGTTAAAGCAAAATTGATTCAACATGCTAAAGAGCTTAAGGTGCTAAAAGAGGATCTGACTGTTTCAAAATCCTCAATTCAAAAGCTTGACCAGAACTTATTATTAACTAAACAAGTACAACAATCTCTTGTTAAGGATCAAGTGAATCTTAGGAAGAAGTTAGAGATACTTGAGAATAATGCAAGGAATAATAACTTGAGACTAATTAATTTTCTAAGATTAACAATGGTGACTCTTAGGGAGATGCTTAGGAAATCTTACAAATTTCAGAGGAAACATTACCATCTTTTTCTCAAGTTTACTATTTGCCTAATAAAGGAGGGAATCAGAAACAGATTAAAATGACTGATCAAGCTCCAATAAATGTATCAGAAATTTTGGAAACATCAGACATAGTTATTGTAATACCATCTACAATGATAATAACAGTAGCTCTCTCAATGATAAAATGTGGTTATTGAGGCTTTTCTTCAAAAACAAACAGAAAGAATTTCTTGGTTGTAAAATTCAGATGTTTCCTGATCTTTCAAGGGAAACTCAAAAGCGTCATAGAGAATTTCTTCTCCTGAGACCAGGAGTCACTTTACTGGGAGCAACATTTTATTTGAGACATCCTTGCAAGTGTATTGTTTGCCACCGTTCAGTTAAATATGTTTTCTTTGAACCTCAACAATTAAATGCTTTTTTGGATGAAGGAAAATCAAGTGCTCAATAATTATAGAAGAAGCTCCTTCCCCAGCACTATCTGTATCAGATCTTGTTAAATTGTACAATTTTCTTTATTTTGCGTCTATATGTAATCTTGGAATCCTAGATTGAGGACTTGAGAGAATTAGTCAATGCTTTCTTAATTTTCTTTTTCTTAGTAAATTGTATTAAGATATAATTTGCACTTTATGGAATTGCATTTGCCCCACAGGCTGCCATATCCTGCTATAAAGAATGCAGGAAGTGACATTGTCAAAGGCAGGGCACTGCAGGGGGATGTCTGCAGGGCTGGCATAGGCAGTGGATGTACATTGTTGTCCCTACCTGGAAGGGCAATGAGGTGCACCATGAAGGGGGAAGTTTAGAGAGAGGGGGGAGGAGTTGTCAGGCTCTGGACTGGTGAGTGGGGCTTGAGTGTAGGAGTGACCTAGTGGTTATAACAGTTGCCTCAGCACCCTGAGATTGTGAGTTCAATAACCACTGTAGCTCCTTGCAACTGTGGGATGTAAAACCTACCACTAAGTTAACGCTATCATCTGTATAGGTAGAAGGACCAAATTTATTGATGGTGTGGTGACTTCACTGGCATTATTCATTGAGCTTAGACCTGCTGAATGAATCTGAATCAAGCATATTTGTTTTACTTATTAGAAAGCCTTATGGTTAGAGATCAAAAAGATGGGGTGCAGCATGGTAATAAGGAGGATTAGATTTGCTTTTGTTTCACAAGGTGTTGGATTACCAAGGAAGGAACACAATAGTCACAGCCTTCCTTCTGACTCCTGCTATTCAGAACAGGAAGCTACATCAGAAGGAAGGCTGTAGAACTGGTGCTAGCAGCGTGTATCAGTCATGCTGCAGTAGGGTTACCATATGGCTCCAAAAAAAGGTGGATGGATTGAGACATCTGGCTTTTACTTCCATTGCTTTCAGTGTATATAAATCCCAGATGTCACAGTCCATCCTCCTTTCTTCCATTGCTTTCAGTGGAAGTAAAACCTAGTTGTCTCAATCTGTATTTTTTTTCTGGAGCTCTAAGGCAACCCTATTACTGAGACTGATTAGGCTATACCTAAGCGGAGGAAGGTGGAGGGGAGAGCATTGGTTGTCTGGAAAAGTGGTGAACTAGTGGATTGATTTGACAGCAAATCATATAGTAAGTCTGTTATGTTATGCTGGAGTATTTAAGTTACTGTAAATAACTGACAGCAGGATGTTACTGTGGAAGGAGAGTTGAGGGATAAAAGTAGCTGTAGCAGAGATCATGAGGACTTTGGTGGTCCTAACCCCCAGCTAGTGCCTGTAGGAAGAGGGGGTTATCTCAGACTGGCATTCAATTGGGGGTTGAGGAAAAATAAAGGCACCTCCTGGTGGTTGAACATAGTTTAAGTGAAAGCTTTGGGAGTGGGAGAATGAGCCTCCAGTAGGTACATTACATGTGAAACTGATTGACAGCTGAGATAAGATAAAGATTAACCAATCAGTGTTCACTTCTGGGTTTGACCATACCCACACAGGAAATAAACTTGGCTATGATGCCGGAGTCAAAAGTGAAGAGCTAAAAGCTGGGGACAGTGCTCTAGGCATCCCAGGCACGCACAAGCTATCAAACTGCTGGTGCAAAGAACCCTATGTGGAAGTGACTCAGTAGCCACACCTGCCGGTATACCAGCTGAAAGCAGAAAAGGTTCTGAAAAATTCTACACAGAAATCATCTACTTCCAATTGCCACAAATTGAAAAGTCTACAACATCCAGGCCAGATTGAAACAACAAATGAAAGCTAAGACATCAATCTTGCTCACAGAACAAACAAGAAAACTGTGGCTCAGACCATACTGCAGAATTTCCAGAGATGGAATACTGTATGGACCTACCAGCATCACAAGGCCTAGATCCAATTAAGATAGTGAGACACTTCACAAACAGGTTACTAAGACAGTAACTGAAAGAAATGCTAGCAGTGCAGAGGATCTTAGTGACCCCTCTCTCACAACATACACATGACACACCTCATGTACCTCCTATACATAATCTCTTCAGAAGTAAACATCCAATAGTGTACCCAGCACTACATGCATCAATAAAATGATGCACCGATTATACCCCAAAACATGGAGAAAAGACCTCAGTGTCTAATAGAGGTAGTCAAAATTCAATGCCCACATAGACAAACCTGCTTCAATATGCAGTTATTGAAGCAGGCAGACACATCCTCCGTCTAAAAATTTCCAAAGATAAGTGAAAATACTTTTCATCTAATTAGATAACAATTGCACAAACATCGTTACACTTATCAAAAAAAAGTTTTCTTCATAGTGCTGGGCTGTAGAAGCAGGAAAAGCACACCAAGTGGAACATAAGCTGAGTACAAAGCAACCACTCGATATCCACCACTTGCACACTGATCACCACAATTTCCAACAGGGTCCCCTGTTTCGCTAACGCTTCGTCAGGGAAATGCTGATTTTTAAAAAAAAATCAATAAGTCATTGCTCCCTGAAATTCAATATCATAACATATACCCAAAGACACAAAACAAAAAAATTGCAGCCCAGCTCACAGCGTTAATTATCCAGCTTCATCGCCTATTGCAGGGGTAGGCAATTCCGGTCCTCAAGAGCCGGAGCCAGGTCAAGTTTTCAGGATATCCACAATAAATATGCATGAGATAGATTTGCATCTCAAGGAGGCAGTGCATGCAAATCCATCTCATACATATTCATTGTAGATATTCTGAAAACCTGACCTGGCTCCAGCTCTCAAGGACAATTTCAATTCAATGTACGTTGTAAATAGTTAAAGCAGGGGTTCATTCACTCAAAACATCACAAAAACAGGACAGTTGACAAAATCATAAATAAACGGAGAAAAATAAACCTCAATTGTGGGTCGCCAGGACTACACAAGTACCAAAGCTCACCACCTCATCACGGGTTTATGAAAAAAACTCCGTACAGTTATAAATTACTTTCACACTTCAGCATCAGAAGAATGTTTATCAAAAGATTCTCCAAGGATTTGAAATCAAACGTCCTGTAATTTTCTATAAATCAGAGAGACAGCCCCAAACTAACTAATGTGTGGCAATCAGCTACAGCTGTAGATAAATTCTAAGCAACGTTTAGAAGCGTGGCTAAACAATTATGTATCTTAGCATGTATAAGAGAGTCAAACACTCATCTGAAGAAACATCTTCGTCCCGATAGATAAGATCTTCTATTTCGCCTGCGAACAGGCTACTTCAGGGGAATATTTAACACTGTAGTCTCCACGCTGTCAGCTGTATAACGGGCGGCCAGGCACTCTCAAAATGGCCCTCAGACCGAGATACGCGCCCGACTCGTTTAAAAACTGAATCGAGTCGGGCGTCATGACGTCAACGCAAAAACGCGAAGGGTCATAGGTCAGTCCTCACTGCTCCACATATACTCTACAATCCAGACCGAACAAACGAACCTTGCATTCATAAAAAAGGCTGCCACTCATATTCAGAATTTAAACCTAATGGTTCTATAGTATGGAGGCGATTTATCCATTGTTGTTCTTTTTGCCATAAAAGGTTTCTTATATCACCTCGTCTCATTGAAGGGATCACTTTCTCCACCACCCAACATCTAAGGTTTTCAAACTTGTGTTTAAATTTAATACAGTGAGTCACTATTGGAGCTGTCATTTTACATGTATTTAAGCAACTTTTATGTTCAGTTATTCTTATAGTTAAATTACGTGATGTCTGGCCCACATAGAATAATTCGCATGGGCATTGTATTATGTAGATCACGTTAGCTGTTTGACAGGTGGAGGTATGCTTAAGAATGTAATTTTTCCCATCAATAGGATTTATAAAATTCGAGAGCGGGGTCATGATTTTACAATTAATGCAATGTCCACATGGGCTGTGTCCAAGAGTAGATTCTGAATTCTCTTCTATAAATTTTTCTTTAGATGTATGACACAGCCAATCACTTAAATTTCTATTTCTGGATTGAGGAAAAATGAATCTTTTATTCGCAAAACATGGAAGTGTTTTCAGCAGTGGGAGATGTTTTTTATATTTCTTAATCATCTGTGGAGATGCACATGTCTGTTTGATAATGCAGGGAATTATTTCAGATTGTTCATTGTTCTCAGAAGATTTGTTGTAATCCAGTAATGTTTCTCTGGGATTGTATAACGCTCTTTTCTTTGCTTTCTTAATTATAGATCTTGGATAATTTCTAGATTTTAATCTTTGTTCCAGTACCTTTGCTTCTTGGAGAAAATTTTCTTTACTATTGCAAATTCTCCTATATCTTAAAAACTGAGCAAAGGGAATACTGGTTTTCAGGTGTACTGGATGCATACTGTCAAATCTTAACAGTGTATTTCTGTCCGTTGGTTTTCGAAATACTGATGTTGTTAAACGGATCCCGTCCGATTGTATACAGACATCCAAAAAGCTTATTTTGTTTTTACTAGATGACTCAAGGACCAGAATTGCCTACCCCTGGCCTATTGTAAAATGGCCCCTTGGTGTTCATACTGACTTAAGTGCTAGGTACACTATTGGATGTTTACTTTTGAAGAATTTAATGACATCCATTCTTGGTTTTTTGTGTTCAACCTATACATAGCTCTCTTTTCTTTAATTACAGCTCTTAATCAAAATAAATAAATACTTTTTTGTTTGTAAAGTGCTCTGACCTTGGTAACCATTTGTTTAGTGATAACATCAAGCTCCAGTTCCATCTCCCTGCCCCAAAAATCCATTTAATATAAGGTCCCTAGATATAGAACATATCAGATATTAAACTCAAGAACTTGATCTATACAGAGGCGAGAAGCAATGCCAAATTTATCTGAATCAACCAGTGAATCTGAACCTCTACCTGGGTTTATAAAAATATAAGAATAGCCTTCCTGGGTCAGACCAATGATCCATCAAGTCCAGTAGCCCATTCTCACGGTGGCCAATCCAGGTCATTCAGCGCAGCTCCCCACCCTAGAAACTGCTATTGCAGTTTCATAAAAGGAGGTCTTAGTCTTGTTAACCATCCCTTTTTTAATAATTCCCAGCATTCTGTTTGATTTCCTGGCTGCTGCCACACACTGGGTGGAAGGTTTCATCGTATTGTCTACAATGACATCCAGATCCTTTTCTTGGGTGCTAACCCCCAAGGTAAATGCGATTCGGGTTATTCTTCCCAATGTGCATCACTTTGCACTTGTCCACATTAAATTTCATCTGCTACTTGGATGCCCAGTCTTCCAATTCCCTAAGGTTTGCTAACAACTTTTCACAATCTGCATGCATTTTGACAAGTATGTATCAGCGGGTCCTAAAATGTACGGTTACAAACTGACAAGTGAAAAGACCTGTGTGAAAGGTAAAATGCTAAATGTAGGAAATTTCCAGAAAATAAATTTACTAGTTTAAAAGATCTAGTTTATGACTAAGAACCAGGGGCAGAAGGTTAACCTCAGAAAAAGATAGGTGTGCAACAACCTGGAATTATAAGAAACAAAAAGAGACGGATTATAGAGACCGGTGTGATTTAAAAAACACAGCAAGTTGTGAAGAAGGAGGATGGGTTCAGTACATTACCTTAAGGACGCTAGCAAGGTGATTGTTCACTAGTCACTCCATTTTTCTTGCATATTAGCAGGGCCACCCAATTCAGGCAAGAGTCTCTTTGTTATTAAGCTGTTAGAACACACTGGTCAGATATTTATTTAAAGATCTTATTTTCCACTTATCTCCTAAGCAGCTTACAAGTAAACATACAAAGTAGAGGTCAAATTTGACCATACATTTTCCAATAAATCAATCAGCTTTGTTTACATTGTTCAACAAAAATGTCAAGGAGATTCCCCACTGTGAAGGCTGCTGAACTGTAAACATAAACCTACCAAGACAAAGAATTCCTTGCTCATAAAAAATGTAAGCTACTTCACAGCTGTCAATGGTTGAGGGCATAAAGATGTATTTTCAATAAAATAATACTTAAAAAAATTAAAATAAAGACTGCAGACATTTATTTTGATTTTTAAGGGTTACTTTATTTAAAAAATTTAGAAACAGCATGACATTCATGGTAGGAAATATAGCCCTTTTGGGTATGAAATGGATTTTGAAAAGATCTACATATAGCTTGTTTGTTGTTTTTTGTTTTTTTTTACAAATTTCAGTATCATTTCATCATTTTGTGTTAAATCTTTGGAATACATTTCTAAAATATTTTCAAAAGGTAACCCTTCATAGTGATTATGTAAAAAAAAAAACCCACAATGATAACCACAAGACTTGGACAGCAGATGTTGTAACTGTCTATTTTGATATAATACAGTTTCACAGTGTTTATTGAACATAAGAACATAAGAAATGGCTTCGCCGGATCAGACCCTAGATCCATCCAGTCCGGTGACCCGCACCCACGGAGGCCAAGCCAGGTGTTCCCTGTTGAGAAACCTTGTTTACTCGTATCCCTCAATGTGATTTGCGAGAAGGTGTGCATCCAATTTGCACTTGAATCCTGGAATGGTGGTCTCCATCACGACCTCCTCCGTTGTGAGAAGCAGAATTTCCTGATATTTGTCCTGGGCCTGGTGCCCCTCAGCTTCAATCCATGACCTCTTGTCCGAGTCACGTTGGACAATGTGAATAACGATGTTTCTTGCTCTATTTTGTCGAATCCTTTCAATATTTTAAAAGTCTCTATCATGTCCCCTCGCAGTCTTCTCTTCTCGAGGGTGAACAATCCCAGTTGTCCGAGGCGTTCTTTGTAGCTCAAGTTCTTGATACCTATAACTAGCTTCGTGGCTCATCTTTGCACCCTCTCCAGCAGGGTTATATCCTTCTTTAGGTAGGGAGACCAGTGTTGGACACAGTATTTCAAGTGTGGTCTGACCATTGCTCTGTAAAGTGGCATTATGATGTCCTCCGATCTACTCGTGATCCCCTTCTTTATCATGCCCAACATCCTGTTTGCTTTCTTTGCTGCTGCTGCACATTGTGCTGATGGCTTCAGGGTCCTGTCTATCAGTACCCCCAGGTCCCTTTCTTGTTCGCTCTTGCCCAATGTTGCACCTAACATTTTATATTCATGTTCCTTGTTTTTCTTACCCAGGTGCATCACTTTGCATTTGTCTATGTTGAACTTCATCTGCCATTTTTCTGCCCATTTCTCTAGCTGGTTCAAATCTCTCTGGAGTTCTTCTCTGTCCTTTTGTGACCCAACTGCCCTACATAGTTTTGTGTCATCTGCAAACTTGATTAAATTACTTATTGTTTCTTCTTCCAGGTCATTTATGAAGATATTGAACAAGATGGGCCCAAGGACCGAACCCTGGGGTACACCGCTCGTTACCTTTTCCCAGTCCGAGAACTTCCTATTTATGCCCACCCTCTGCAATCTGTTTTCCAGCCATTTGCCTATCAAGAAAAGCTCAGGCGGCTGTTAGGAAAGAATAAACTATTTGGGGATTGTCAGTAGAAATCAAAAAATTCTCCTGTTTCACCCCTGGTCACAGAGAGGATGAACCAGTGTTCTCCAGGTAGGTTGTGTGGGTGTGTATTTATCACCAAATCCACAGGCTTCCTTGGTATTTTTGTACCAATTAGCTAGTCACTAGGCAGCACATCTAAAAAGGGGTCCTTCTATAAAATATGGAAGATCTGTATGGTGTTCATGTTCATGAATGGTCAAAAAGAACATGCCTTCTATGATTAATTTCTATCACATTGTCAAAACTCCCATATACAATCATGTTCACAGTGTGAGGTAAAGTATCATTATCCACAAAACCCAGCAGGATGAGCAGGGCAGGATTAATTTGCCTCCTGCCCCACCCCACCATGCGCTCAGGCGGAAACAGGAAGCTGCGTCAGAGGGAAGCTTTGGGCAAGCAGCATCGCTTGCACAATTACAGTTCCCATTGCCTTTCTTACCCACGTTGCTTGCTTGTCTTACTTTCCGTCGATGGGGGGGAGGCCGTGTTGCCGATCGGGGTGGGGCCCGCATTGCCGATCGATGCTGGAGGGGCCCAACACCGTTTAGAAAAAAACAATGTTGATGCCCTCCTTCATCGGGCCCCCTTGACCATTTCAGGCCCTAGGCATGTGCCTACTTGACCTATTGGTTAATCCTGCCCTGGTAACTGTCCCAAAAAGAGATTTTCCTGGTTAGTCACACATGCGCTGGTCAGTATGCTAAACACCTTCAACCTCACATGGTCTATCACATGTTTGGCATTAGCTATCAGCAAAGCTCCAGCATGTCCCAAGCACACTCTGGGGGACATTTTAAATTTCTTTACAAAGAAGGATGCATTTAGGATACGGAGTTTATAATTTTGGTCAGTATCGCAGCTCATTAAACAGAGGGAGTTTTTGTTATGAGTCAATATAATTTTGAGAACCACATCGTTGAAAAAATAGATCACTTTGTAAATGTCCCAACAGCTCCACCTTGAAGCTAGATATTATAAAGTGAGCCCTTTCAGTAAAACCAACATTGCGAGCTCCTACATCTCTCCACTCAAGATATCCGACTTTATCTTTATAAGACATTATAAACATTGTAAACTGTGATTTCAGGGCTCCTTCACCATAATTGAAGAGCGGCTCTATGAATAGTCTGTAGGGATAGCAGTTGTTGTTAAAGCTCAGGGGTAGGCAATTTCGGTCCTCAAGAGCCACAGGCAAGTCAGAATTTCATGACATCTACAATACATATGCATGAGATAGATCTGCATCTCAAGGAGGCATTGCATGCAAATCCATCTCGTATATATATATTGTGGATATCGTGAAAACCTGACCTGCCTGTGGCTCTCAAGGACCGGAATTGTCTACTCCTGTTCTGGCTAATCAGTTGGTCTTACAGGGTGACATGTAGAGCTAGATACACTAAAGTCATTGATCATCGCTAAACCAGTTTTGGCTGCTTTAGCGATGATTGTATTTGCCGACCTGATGCAGAAAACAGCTCACCGCGTGGTTTTCTGCACAATCGCTCATTGCCTGACTCAGTCATGCAAATAAGCTATTTAACATTAAAAGGCCATGAAAACTAGCCAAACAATTGATGCACTAACATTGCTTGGTGATGCACAAAATGAAGTGATGAGTTTTAGCGATCTAAAAAAAGTGACTGGTCAAGACCAGTCACTTGCCTGTCTTGCCAAAGCTTTTTAAAAATGGGCACAAATGCTGTATGTGTGTTACATACACATTATCTTCCTCATTAAAAAAAAACCATGAAAGTCAACCACACTCTGAGCCACTGCACCCCCGATGACAACTGCAGGTCTGCAATCACCCCTTCCCCCCGATGATAATAGCTACCCCCACAACAGCAATGCAACAAGAAAGACAGGAGGGATGCCCACTCCCTCCTGCTTCAGCAAGCACTTGGATTCTTTCTGGCACATCACCATGCTATCCTGAACCCCCCTAGCTCAAGCATTCCCAGCCTCTTCCCCATATCTTAATGTAGAATTCAGCAAGAGGGATGCCCAGTGCCTCTTTACAGCAGGACCACCTCTTCAGAATGACAGCCTTACCCTTCCCGGTGCATCCTGGGATTCTTCTGTGAAAGGTCTGAGGCCCTGATTAGCCTGCATACCTTGTCCCTTCTATAGGAGAGGCACTAGGCACCCAGGCCAATCTGAGTCTTAGGCTCCTCACCAGGGAGGGCCTAAGACTCAGATTGGCCTTGACACCTTAAGCACCAGGACTAGCTTGCTTCACACACTGTAACTTAGATTCATTTTGTATACTTTGTTTACGTATATAAACAACTTACCTTGAGATTAACCTACATCTGTTTATCCCAACAGACCCTGTATCACCCATCTTGCCCCCATATAATATCTGCATTTGACCCCTTGACCATATGATAATCTGTACTGTAGAAAAGCATTAGCATTATATCTGTCATTTGAATGTTCTGATGTATGCTTATTAAGTGTTTCTTAAGCATTATGCTGACACTCTCTTATTTGAATTCCATTGCTGTTATAAGTATATTTGCTCTGCCTCCGTGTTATATGGGCATTTGCTCAGTTTCTTATATAAGAACAAGTTTAAGTGTTTATGTTAAGATGTATAAGTAAGGTGTGCTCTGTAGACTTAAATCCCCAGAGGGCTTTGCTTCTCCCAAAGAGCTAGGCTGCATCCATAAAACTTAAGCCTGCCCCCCCCCCCCCCTTCACCAGGTTTATTACCCTTTATTTCTAACAATCTAGCACAACTTAGTTTTATATCTAAGTCTGGAGAACAGTGTTATTTCCACAAGGTGTGGACATGCTTCCAGTTCCCTTTTTGAATAGGAATGCTGGTAGAGTGAGAAGATTCTGTGACAGAGTTGAGCTGCCCAGAAGTAATTAATTGTGAATGTTTATTCTTTACTTCATGTTAATAAAGAAAGTTACTCAAAAACTACAGAGTCTGCCTTATAACACTGCAATTACAGAAGACGCCTTGCTTATTGTTCAAAACCTGAGAAAAGAGTGTACAGTAAATCTTTAGCTGTATAGTGAGATTTAGTCAGCACAATATTTTTGAAACTGTTTCGTGGTTAGGGTGACCAGGTTAACCATTCTAGAAAGGATATTGTTTGGCTAGTCCTGGATTTCTATCAGCCTCATTCTAGTGCATTATGGGATCTATAGCACTAATTTCAGTGAGTAGAATCATGGACTCCAAATACTACACTTCTTTGGGCTGTAATTTTAAAGCCAGGATGGACCAAAAAACCTCTCTTTCAGAATGGGTAATTTGGTCAACCTATTCACTATTATTTAATTTCAATTTGCTGATTTTGAACTTAACTCAGTCATTGTATTTTTGTTTATATTTGTTCTTTTTATTACTGTTATGCTATTAACAAAATTGTAAGTTTTATGTTGAATTGTACTTGCTGTACAGTGTCTTGGATGAATCTCTTCATAAAGGTGGTTAATAAATCCTCAGTACCTCACTTCCACTCTGCTTCTATTGAAGAAATCTACAAAGCGGCTACCTAGTGCACAGTATATACATGTATCTCCCATTAATGTTTGGAACAGAATTGAAGACAGTTGGTTTGGACAAGCAGTTCTTCTAAATCGTTTTACTTCCTAAGAGCTAACTTTCCCTCCAGTCCTCTTTCAATATGCCAGACTCATATTTATTCAGTGTTCAACCTGTCCTAGAGTAATGATCCTGGAAGCTGAGTCCCATATGTGAAAATATAATGACTGCATATCCTCAGAGAAAGCAAAGATACTTACCTGTAGTAGAGAGCTGCACGGGAACGGGGATGACGGGAATCCTGTGGGACCCGCGGGCATCCTGCGGGTTCCCCCTTTGGGTCACGGGGATCCCGTGGGGACGCCCCCTAGGGTCGCGGGGATCCTGTGGGGACGCCTCCAAGGGTCGCGGGGTTCCTGCAGGGCTGGATGTACTCAGTCCCGCGGCTCTTCTCCCTACCTGCTCTGCTTGCAGCACAGAGCCGAACGGAAGTCTTCCCAATGTCAGCGCTGACGTCGGAGGGGAGGGAGGGCTTAAACAAAGCCCTCCCTCCCTCCGACATCAGCGCTGTCGTTGGGAAGACTTCCATTCGGCTCTGTGCTGCAGGCAGGGCAGGTAAGGAGAAGGAGAGTAGCCTCGCGGCTCGAGTGGCTACCAAGGGAGGGGGGCAGTCCGCCCTGGGTGCAGCAAAGCCGGCCAGGTCCCCTTACTTTTGTGGCGCTTCCCCGACCGACCGACTGACAACAGCCCCGGTCCGACAATCCTCCCTGCCCTATAGCCGCAAATCTAAATTACCTTCTTACAGCAGCTGTAAGAAGGTAATTTAGGTTTGCGGTTAAGGGCAGGGAGGTTTGTCGGACCGGAGCTGTTGTCGGTCGGTCAGTCGGGGAAGCGCCACAAAAGTAAGGGGACCTGGCCAGATGTGTTACACCCGGGCCGGGAGAGAAGGAGGGGTGAGAAGGATGCTGAAAGCACTGGAGAAGACAAAGGGGTGGAGAAGGATGCTGAAAGGCTATGGGAAGGGCGGGGGGGAAGGACTCTGAAAGCACTTGTGGAAGACAGAGGGGGGAGAAGGATGCTGAAAGCACATGGGGAAGACAAAGGGGTGGAGAAGGACGCTGAAAGGACATGGGGAAGACGGAGGAGGGTGGAGAAGGACGCTGAAAGGCCATGGGGAAGACAGAGAGGGAGAAGGACGCTGAAAGCACATGTGGAAGACAGAGGGGGGAGAAGGACACTGAAAGCACATGTGGAAGACAGAGGGGGGAGAAGGACGCTGACAGGACATGGGGAAGATGGAGGGGAGAAGGACGCTGAAAGGAAATGGGGAAGAGAGAGTAGGGAGAAGACACTGGCAGGGAAGAAGACAGATGCCAGACTATGGGGGGAGCAGAGGGAAGAAGATGGGTGCCAGACCAATTTGGAAGGGGGAAGAAAGGGAGAGGCACAGTAACAGAGCAAATGGAAGATGCAGAAGGAAGAGAGACAGTGGATGGAAGGAATTGAATGAGAACATGAGGAAAGCAGAAACCAGGCAACTAAGGTAGGAAAATAATTCTATTTCTTTTTTTTTTGCTTCAGGATAAAGTAGTATATTAGTTGTGTTGATAAAAATTTATAAACATTAGAGGCTCTGGTAGAAACCCATTTACAAAGTATGTATTCTTCCCAATTAATATTTCCAAATTAATAAAGTCTTTTTGCTTATTTGTAAATGGGTTTCTACCAGAGCCTTTAATTCAGTAGCATAATTAAATGAAATAACTATTTCTGAAGTTTATAGGGACGGGCGGGGATGGAGGGAATTCCTCATGGGGATGGGTGGGGATGGAGGTGATTCCTCGCGGGGATGGGTGGGGATGGAGGGATTCCTCACGGGGACGGGTGGGAACGGAGGGGATTCCTCGCGGGGACGGGTGGGGACGGAGGGATTCCTCATGGGGACAGGTGGGGATGGGTGGGATTCCTCACGGGGACGGGTGGGGATGGGTGGGACTTTGGCGGGGACGGGTGGGATTTCTGTCCCTGCGCAACTCTCTAACCTGTAGCAGATGTTCTCTGAGGACAGCAGGCACATATTCTCACAATGTGCCCTCTCCTAGTTGTCTTAGCTTTTTACTGTATTGATTGTCCCGTGCATTGATGTCGGAAGGCAATTGTATGTGCACGGTGGAGGAACTACCTCAGAAATTTAAAGTGACAATACACTTGACAGTGTCCACATCAGGCTCCATGGATGGCATCACTCATATGTGAGAATACATGTATGTTGTCCTCAGAGAACACCTTCTACTGGTACAAATATTTATTTTAACACCGATACCTAGAACTGTCTCCTACTAACTATACTTAGGGCTCCTTTTACTAAGCTGCGCTAGCAGTTTTAGCGTGAATTTAGCGCACGCTAGACGCTAATGCCTCCATTGAGCTGGCATTAGATTTTCCGCGTAGTGCAGAGGGCAGCGCGCGCTAAAAATGCTACCGCAGCTTAGTAAAAGGAGCCCTTAGTAACCTTTCTTTTAAAAATTTCAAAGCTGAGGCTTTTACACAGGCCAACAATACCTGAACTAGTTTAAGTACTAATACCCTATCACGTCACTGTGCATCTTCTCTCTACATTCCCACTTAATTTCCCCACTCTTGCCTAATTTTCTCCCTTATTTTCCTTTTGTGCAACTGATATTATTTGGAGTTATTTTCTCACTTTTCTTTTTAGATTGTAAACCATTTAGTCCGGAATTGTCAGACTGAGTAGAATATCATTTTCCAAATATATAAATATTAAAACTGTGCCAGCATGTCATGCATTTTTAAAACTCAGACTGCTATTCGCTGGCTTCTTGACACTGTGGAGGATGTACTCAGTTAATTTTAAGGTCATTTCCAAATTTCCTTGTTTCCATGTCAACAAAATCTTTAATGTTCTTTAGAATGTTTTAATGTATGTTAACAGATATGAAGGCCTTTTTTATCTAGATTGCTGAGAAAATACCAGAAACCTTTGTTAAATATGATAAATTTAGAATATGGTTTTACTGGAATGCTTGTAGACTTGCCAGCATGTACAGTGGAAGCAGCCATTTTGAAAATATAGACATGAGCAGCCGTTAGAACTGGAAATGTTGATTTCATGATTTGCCAAAGTCCCTTAAAAGAGACTCCTTAGGAAAGCAGAGTAATGGAATGCAAAGCAGTGCCCCGTTGTTAGTTGCAAACTAGCTAAAGAGAGGTAACAGAGAGTAGAATTGAATTATCTGCATGGAGAAGGGTCACTAGTGGAGTGACCCAAGGGTCTGCACTGGAATCTGTGTTGAATAATGGGGAAATGTTGAGATGATCCATCATTTGTACAAATAATAATCATTCTAGTTTTTTGTTAGATATTTCCTGCTGTTCCTATCAGGTTTTAGCAGAATAATATAGCACTTGGGCATAAAGATACAGCCCAACAATCCAGCACTAGAGGCCAAAATAGCAAATATCTCCACTGCCACTGTATACTTGCCCTTGGAGCTCAAGTATGTTGGGATGAAGGAGATCCACACACTGCAGAACACCAGCATGCTGAAGGTGATGTACTTGGCCTCATTAAAGCTGTCAGGTAGATTTCTTGCTAGGAAAGCTACGATGAAGCTGACACCAGCCAGAAATCCCAGGTATCCCAGAACAGAGTAAAATGCAACTATTGACCCTTCATTACATTCAATTAATATTATTCCAATTTCTGATCTCATATTAAGATATGGGAATGGGGGAGCAGTGAATAACCAGACAACACACAAGATGGTTTGTATAAGGAAGCAGAAAAGAATTATAGAGTTAGAGACCCTGGAACCCATCCATTTCCTGAAATTGCTTCCAGGTTTGGTGGCTTGGAAGGCTGTCACCACAGTGATAGTTTTTGCTAGTATGGAGGAGAGAGAGATGGAAAATGTGATCGCAAAGACAGTCTGTCGGAGAAGACAAGTCACTTTATCAGGACGTCCAATGAATACCAAGGTGCAGAGGAAGGAGAGCATGAGGAAAGTAAGGAGAACATAGCTAAGGTTTCGGTTGTTGGCTTTCACTATGGGAGTGTCTCAGAAATAAATAAAAATCCCCAGAATGACAGCAGTGATTAAAAAGAAGACAATGCTGATAAGAGTCAAACCTATCCCCAAAAGCTCTCCATAGGACAGAAATGTTATAATTTTGGGGATGCAGGCATCTCTGTTCAAATTGGACCATTGGTCCTCTGGGCATGTTGTACAACTATCCATATCTGAGAATGAAAAATATTGTCTCATTATCTCATAAATAACATCAGTTACAGGATTGCATATGAACACGTGTCCCTTATAATAAAGGATATTTCAAAATCAATTTTTAGCAGACAGTAGCAAACATTAAACTAACAATGAGCTTCCTGCAAATTTTATCCTACATTATCTGTTAGATGTGCTTGAGCCTGAAATGTTCAGCTTGAAGGATTCCATTTTTCTTACACATAGGAGTTCATGTTTTTTGATTATACATAGGGTGTTCCACTAGGACATGGGAAGGTCCATAATAAATAGACCACTGAGATTTCAGCTGAGACAGACAGATGCTCACCTCTAGCAGGGTTTTATAGAAAACTCTGCAGGAGGCAGACATGGGTATAACCTGGATTGGTAGCATGGAATGTTGCTACTTTTTGGATTATGGAATCTTTCTACTCTTTGGGGTTTCCACATGGAATGTTGCTACTATTTGGGGTTTCCTACCTTTTGAGGATTCCACATGGAATATTGCTACTATTTGGGGATTCCACATGAAATGTTGCAACACATCCACGTATGCTCCAGGCCCCCCAGACACAGTCAGAACTCATCAAGGATGAGAGGAGGCTTTGTGAGGGTAGAGCTGGGGGCAGAATAGGGATGGGCTAGAAGTGGAACTTGGTGGGGCCAGGCCAGAATGGGGCAGGACGAAATGTGGAATAGGGTGAGGCCATGTGTCCAAGGGTTTTTTGGACCAAAGTTTAGTAATCTTACTCTAAGTCCTTTGTGTAAAACCCTGACTAGCACAATCACTTACCTTTGAACTGATGTAAAACCCATATATGTGTATTTCCTATGCGTCACTGTAAATCTGAGTAACAACAACTGCAATTTATTTATTTTCTGCTACTAGATGCATGCAGCACTGTACATTAAACAGGCAAGAGACAGTCCCTTCCTGATTGAGCTTATAATCTAAATATGACAGACACACAGGATGAAAGGGTGGATCTATATATGCTGCTCAAGTAGGGAATTAGAAGGGGAATGATGAGGTGGATAGGGTGGAAAACTAAGGAGAGAATGATGAACAGAAAAGGGTGCTTTACAAGTTGGTTAGGACCTAAATGCAGTTTCAAACAGAGTGGGCTTTTGGCCTGGATTTTAATGCTGCTAGAGATGGAGCCTGATGCACCGAGTCAGACAAGTTGATCCAGACATATGGCACAGCAAGGTAAAAGGAATGGAGTTGGGAGTTGGCTGTGGAGGAGAAGCGTACTGCCAAGAGAGACTTGCCTGTTGATCGGAGTTCTTAGGGTAGATTGTAGGGAGAGATACTGAGGCGCTGCTGAGTGAATAAATAGATTTTTAAGTCACTAAGAGGAGTTTAAACTGTATGCAGAAACGGTTGTGGAGCCAGTGAAGGAACTTGAAGAAAGGGGTAACATGAGCAAATCAACATTGGCAGAAATGAGACGTGCAGCAGAATTCTGCTTAACCATGTCAGATCCTCTCTCACCCAGTAAAGTACCACTGAATACTGGGTTCACTCATAGTTTATATCAGGCTTGTCCAACCTTTTTCTTTCAGGGGCCACATTTTATATTTAGGAGTGGAGGAGTATCCTGGGACCTGGGTTGGCCACTGTTGGAAACAGGATGCTGAGCTTGATGGACCTTCAGTCTGTGCCAGAGTAGCAATTGTTATATTCTTAATGGTAGAGCGGCAGACTTTGATCACAGGTAACTAGGTTCAATTCCCACCGTAGTTCCTTGTGACCCTGGGCGAATCACTAAACACTCCATTCCATCAGGTACAAAAAAACAGTGAAAGTACCTGCAAATAATCTTTACAGCACTGAATACATCTCTTAGCAATATAGAAATAATTAGCAGTATTAATATTTAGAGGGCTACACCATGCATGGTTACATGAACTCACTTTGTCATTTTGAGAATCACACACGCTCTGAGAAATATCCCAGCCTTCATCCACTCTCTCTCTCTCTCTTACACACACACACTCGTTCATATAGCTGCCCCCCCCCCCAGCCTTCAACCAGTTGAACCCGGAGCTTGGGCAGGCAAGCAAGAGAAAGGAAGCAGCAGGAGAGAGTGAAAGCGGGAGAGGGGGAGCCAAAAAGCAAGAGCAGAAAAGCACACAAGGGGAAGAAGAGGCAGGAGATTACAGGGGGAATTGGTGAGAGTTAGCTCCACCCACCCCCCACATCGACCACCGAAGCTCTTCCTTAAAAGGGGAGGGGCCAACGGCGCAAAGCCATTCGGTGCATGCTGAAGGCAAGCGTTAAAGGCCCTCACCTTAGCAAGAGCGCCTTTGTGCAGGCCTTGAGAAGGGACGAGCTACCGCTAAAGGACAGCAGAAAGAGACTGCAGCAGGCACAGAGGACACACAACCAGGCAGTCACAGCAGGTAAAGAGGACACACAACCACACACCGCTAAAGGAGAGCAGAAGGAGACCACAGCAGGAGCAGAGGACACACAACCAGGCAGACACAGAGGACAGCAGGTGCAGAGGACAGCCACAGCCAGACAGGCACAGAGGACAGGCAGACACAGAGGACAGGCAGACACAGAGGACAGCAGGTGCTGAGGACAGCCACAGGCAGGCACAGAGGACATCTACAGCCAGGCAGGCATAGAGGACATAGCAGGCACAGAGGACAGCCACAGCAGACCGGCAAGCAAGCAGGCAGAAATGGAAGCAGCAGACGGAAGCAAGATGTTGAGCTTCCCAGTTTTCTGCATTGTCTGCCATATGTATGACTACCTCCCCTCTGGGAGGCGGTCTTATGTATGCGCTCAATGCGGAAAACTGGAGAGCCTGAAGAAACAAATCAGACTCCTGGAGGGTAGAATATTGGAACTGGAGGCACTTAAGGCAGTGGAGGAGGGAGACAGAGATGCAGAGAACGTCATGACAGAGGAAGGAGAGAACAAGACAGAGAACACCATCGAGGGAGAAGTACGAGAGCTGGAGAAGTTCATAGAGAAGGCATACAGGAAGGCCATGGAAAATCACCAGCAACAGTGGAACTACCAAAAGACACTTACAGAGAGTGTGGACCACCCGACGGACAACAACAATGAAGAAATGGGTGACAGCATCGAGAACGAAGGATACGCTCCTTCGGCAGGAGAGATGGACATACACCAGGGACACAGACCAGCGGCTTGGGAATCAAGAGAAGATAGATAGGACAGCAATCGTTGTGGGGAACTCCATCATCAGACAAGTTGACAGCCACATAGCAGGAGGAAGACTGGATCATCTGGTGACCTGTCTACTGGGAGCCAAGGTAAAAGACATAGTGAGCCGCATTGACAGGATCATCGACAGTGTGGAAGAAGAAGAGATGGCAGTGGTGATCCATGTGGGGGTGAACAATGTGAGCAACAGGAACTACAACAGGGAAGTACTGAAGGACCAGTTCCAGATGCTAGGAAGGAAGCTGAAGAACAGAACGCAGAGGATAGCATTCTCAGAGATCCTACCGGTAGCCAGGGCTGATGAGAAGAGGCAGATGGAGCTGCAAGCAGTCAATGCGTGGATGAGGCGCTGGTGTGAGGAAGAAGGATTCCACTTTGTGCACAACTGGATGATGTTCTGAGGGAAGAGCAAGCTATAAAGGAAGGACGGACTCCACCTCAGCAGAGACGGAATGAGGCTACTTGCAAGCAACATCAAGAGAGAAGTTGAGAAGTTTTTAAACTAGGAAGAAGGGGAAAGCCAACAGTTGACCAAGAGAGAGTCAATGGTTCAGGAACCAGTATACCCGGAGGATACCATGCAAGAAGATAGAGGGAATGACTCACCAGATCACAGGCAAGTCAAATTGAGAAGGACACAAGAGGGAAGGACATGCAAGAAAGGAACAGGTCGCAAACTCAAGTGTATGTACACGAACGCAAGGAGCCTTAGAAATAAGATGGGTGAATTAGAAGCTATGGCACAAAAAGATAACGTTGATATCACAGGCATCACGGAAACATGGTGGATCAAGGAAAACATCTGGAACACTGTGCTACCGGGATACAAACTATACCGCAGAGTCAGAGTGGCTCAAAAAGGTGGGGGCATTGCCATATACATCAAAGGGAATTGAATCTACTGGAGAGAACAAGCCACAACTGACAGATAAGTTAGAGTCTCTATGGGTCAAAATTCCGGGAACAAATGGCCTGGAAATGAAGATCAGCATCTACTACCGACTCCCAGGGCAGTCCAAAGAAATTGATGGAGAAATGACGGACGAGATTATATGCAACTGCAAGGGAGGCAACACAGTTATCATGGGTGACTTCAACTATCCGGGAATAGACTGGAACCTAGGCATCTCTGGCTGCATTATAGAGACCAAGTTCTTGGATGCTGTAGGTGATTGCTTCCTGGAATAACTTGTCAAGGAAAATATTAGAGGAAATGCAATTCTGGACTTAATTCTAAATGGCCTGCGAGGACTGGCACAAGATGTAGAAGTAGAAGGGACGCTGGGAAACAGTGATCACAGTATGATACGTTTCAATCTGGACGCAGGGGAGAAACATTGGTCCAAAACGACAGCTACGGCACTGAACTTTTGAAAAGGGAACTACGAAGGGATGAGACTCATGGTACGAAAGAAGATTAAGAAGAGGATAAGCACTGTAAAAATGCTATAGCAAGCTTGGTCCCTTTTAAAGGTCACAGTCACCAAGGTGCAAAATCTATATATACCGTGCATCAACAAGGGATCAAAGAGGAAAAAGAACAAAGAACTGGCGTGGCTCACTGTAGAGGTGAAAGAAGAGATCAGAGACAAGAAAACTTTGTTTAAGGAATGGAAAAGGTCAAAAATGGATGAAAACTGAAACAAGCACAAACATTAACATAAGGCAGTAAAAGGAGCCAAAAGAGACTACGAGGAAAAAATAGCCAAGGAGGTGAAGAACTTCAAGCCATTCTTTTGATATATTAAGGGGAAACGACCCGGAAAAGAAGCAGTGGGATCATTGGATGACCATGGAATAAAGGGAGTGCTAAAGGAGGACAAAGCAATCGCTGACAAATTGAACACATTTTTGCATCTGTATTTATGGAAGAAGATCTACACAGCATACCAGAACCCATCAGGCTATATGCTGGAAATGAAGATGGAAAGCTGACAGGATTGACGGTCAGTCAAGAGGAGGTATGTAGGCAGATTGATGGGCTTAAAAGCGATAAATCCGCAGGACCAGATGGCATCCATCCAAGAGTCATCAAGGAACTGAAAGGGACCATAGCTGAACTGCTTCAACTAATTGCCAATCTGTCGATCAAATTGGGAAAGATTCTGGAAGATTGGAAGGTGGCGAATGTTACGCTGATCTTCAAGAAAGATTCGAGGGGAGATTCGGGAAACTACAGACCAGTGAGTCTGACCTTGGTACCAGGAAAGATGTTAGAATTGTTGATAAAGGACCGCATCATTAATCGCCTTGATGGACACGGGCTGATGACGACCAGTCAGCACGGTTTTAGCAAAGGCAGATCGTGTTTGATGAACTTGCTGCACTTCTTTTAGGGAGTAAACAGACAGAAAGACAAGGACAACCCAGTCGACATTGTATATCTGGATTTTCAGAAGGCGTTTGACAAGATTCCACATGAATGACTACTTCAGAAAATTGTGAGCCACGGAATCGAGGGTGAAAACTCATGTGGATTAAAAACTGGCTGGAGCATAGGAAACAGAGTGGGGTAAATGGACAATACTCGGACTGGATACCTAACTGGACCTCCGCGTTTGCGGGTCGCCGGACTAGATGGACCAAGGTCTGATCCGGTGAAGGCGTTTCTTATGTTCTTATGGAAGAGTGGGGTGCCACAGGACTCTTGCTTGGACCCATGCTCTTCAACATCTTTTTATAAATGTTCTGTACATTGGTACGACGAGTGAGGTGATTAAATTTGCAGATGATACAAGTTATTCAGAGTAGTGAAAACACAGGGGGATTGCGAAGATCTGCAACATGACATAATCAGGCTTGATGAATGGGCATCAACATGGCAGATGAGGGTCAACATGGATAAGTGTAAAGTGATGCATGTAGATAACAAAAATCTCATGCATGTATACAGGATGTCTGGGGCGGTACTTGGAGAGAACTCCCAGGCAAGAGACTTGGGAGTTATGATCGACAAGTCAATGAAGTCATCCACGCAATGTGTGGCGGCGACAAAAAGGACAAAAAGAATGCTAGGAATGATAAAGAATGGGATCACGAACAGATCGGAGAAGGTTATCATGCCGCTGTACCGGGCCATGGTGTGCTCTCACCTGGAGTACTGCGTATAGCACTGGTCGCCGTACATGAAGAAGGACACGGTACTATTCAAAGTGTCTAGAGAAGAGCGACTAAGATGGCTAAGGGACTGGAGGAGTTGCTGTACAATGAAAGATTAGAGAAACTGGGCTTTTTCTCCCTTGAACAGAGGAGACTTAGAGGGGACATGATCAAAACATTCAAGATAATGAAGGGAATAGACTTAGTAGATAAGGACAGGTTGTTAACCCTCTCCAAGGTAGGGAGAACGAGAGGGCACTCTCTAAAATTGGAAGGGGATAGATTCCGTATGAACATAAGGAAGTTCTTCCACCCAGAGAGTGGTAGAAAACTGGAACGCTCTTCCAGAGTCTGTCATAGGGGGAAAACATCCTCCAGGGATTCAAGGCAAAGTTAGACAAGTTCCTGCTAAACTGGAACGTGCTCAGGTAGGGCTAGTCTCAGTTAGGGCACTGATCTTTGATCAGAGGGCCGCCGCGTTAGTGGACTGCTGAGCACAATGGACCACTGGTCTGACCCAGTAGCGGCAATTCTTATGTTCTTATGACCCAGCTTGGAAAAGAGATGGTTGAGGGGAGATATGATTGAAGTCTAAAAAATCTGGAGTGGACTAGAACAGGTACAAGTAGATCAATTTTTCACTCTGTCAAAAATTACAAAGTCTAGGGGTCAATCGATGAAGTTACAGGGAAATACTTTTAAAACCAATAGAAGGAAATATTTTGTTCATTCAGAGAATAGTTAAGCTCTGGAACACATTGCCAGATGTTGTGGTAAAAGGAATATTGTAGCTGGTTTTAAGAAAGGTTTGGACAATTTCTTGGAGGAAAAGTCCATAGTCTGTTATTGAGAAAGACATGGGGGAAACCACTGCTTGCCCTAGATTGGTAGCATGAAATGGTGCTACTCCTTGGGTTTTGGACAGGTACTATGGACCTGAATTGGCCACTGTGAGAATGGGCTACTGGGCTTGATAGACCATTGGTCTAACCCAGTAAGGCTATTATGTTATTTTCCCTTTCCTGGCTTCAGCAGCAAAAGCCCAGTGGTATTCCTGCTTCCCCCTGTGACTCTGCTGTCTGGAAGCTTGGGCAGTGTGATGCTGGATATTTGGATTGATCTTGTAGCTTCAAGTCTAGTGAGAGTTGAAACCACAAAAACAATCCAAACTTCTGGCACCATGTATCTCAAGCTTGCAGATAGCTGAGCTGCCTTGGGGAAAGCAGAAATCCTGCTGAGCTTCATAAGGTCAGGGAAATATGATAGAGATGTTTAAATACCCATGTGACATAAATGTGCATGAGGTGAATCACTTTCATTTGATAGGAAACTCCAGAGTGAGAGGCATGGGATGAAGTTAAGAGGTAATTACACTACATTATATTAGAGATTTCTATTCCACCATTGCCTTGCGGTTCAAGGTGGATTACAAAAGAATTACAAAAAAATGTATTACAAGAAGAAGATATCTGGTAGTTTCTAGAGGAGATAAAGAGTGGATTGGGTTGCTTTGGGAAGTGGTACTGGGAAGTAGGAAGGAGCTAGCGGTATTAAGTCGTTTGCAGGAATTTCTTGAAAAGTAGGGTCTTTATTTCTTTTCTGAATGTTTGTAGTCTGGGTTCATAATCAGTAGATTGGAGATTTGGTTGTCGAGTTTTGCTGCTTGTGTGGCTAGGAGGCCATCGTATCATTTTTTCTGTTTGACTTCTTTGATTGGAGGGTGGGTGAATGGAGTGTGGGTTTTCCTATGTCTAGCTGATGTAGTTTGGATAAGGCGGTTGTTCAGGTAGGTTGGGCTGTTGCCATTTATGGTTTTAAATAGTAGGCAGTAGAATTTGAATAATATTATTGCCAGAATTGGAAGCCAGTGTGAGTTGAGGTATGCCTCTGTGATGTGGTTGTGTTTCCTCAATGAAAAGATAAGCCTCAGTGCTGTGTTTTAGATTGTTTGTAGTTGTTTTATCATTGTTGCTGGGCAAGGGAGGTAGAGAATGTTGCAATAGTCTAAAAAACCTAGGACTAGGGATTGTACTATGAGCCAGAATTGTGTTCTATCAAATAATTTTTGACCTTGTCTTAAGTTTCTCATAACTGGGAATGATTTTTGTATTGTTTTATTAAGAACATAAGCAATGCCTCTACTGGGTCAGACCTGAAGTCCATCATGCCCAGCAATCCACTCACACGGTGGCCCAACAGGTCCAGGACCTGTGCAGTAATCCTCTATCTATACCCCTCTATCCCCTTTTCCAGCAGGAAATTGTCCAATCCTTTCTTGAACCCCAGTACCGTACTCTGCCCTATTACGCTCTTTGGAAGTGTATTCCAGGTGTCTACCACACGTTGGGTAAAGAAGAACTTCCTAGCATTCATTTTGAATCTGTCCCCTTTCAACTTTTCTGAATGCCCTCTTGTTCTTTTATTATTCGAAAGTTTGAAGAATCTGTCCCTCTCTACTCTCTCTATGCCCTTCATGATCTTGTAAGTCTCTATCATATCCCCTCTAAGTCTCCTCTTCTCCAGGGAAAAGAGACCCAGTTTCTCCAATCTCTCAGTGTATGAAAGGTTTTCCATCCCCTTTATCAGACGTGTCGCTCTCCTCTGAACCCTCTCGAGTAACGCCATGTCCTTCTTAAGGTACGGCAACCAATATTGGACGCAGTACTCCAGATACGGATGCACCATCGCCCGATACAATGGCAGGATAACTTATTTCATTCTGGTTATAATACCCTTCTTGATTATGCCTAGCATTCTGTTTGCCTTCTTAGCGGCCACTGCGCACTGTGCCGTCGGCTTCATTGTCATGTCCACCATTACCCCCAAGTCCCTTTCTTAGGTACTCTCATTTAATAACATCCCTCCCATTGTATGGTTGTGGGCTTCTGTTTCCCACATGTAATACTTTACATTTCTCAACGTTGAACTTCATCTGCTATCTCGTTGCCCATTCCCCTAGTTTGTTCAAGTCCTTTTGCAATTCTGCGCAGTCCTCATTAGTCCAAGCTCCACTAAATAGTTTGGTGTCATCCTCAAATTTTATTATCTCACACTTCATCCCTGTTTCTAGATCATTTATGAATATATTAAATAGCAGCGGCCCGATTTGTGATTGCATGGTGCAGCATCTATCTATCATCATTCCTAGTAGTTTTAGGGTGGGTTGAATGGGGTAATTGATTAAGTTAATTTTTATATTGGTTATGGTTGGGACTTTGTTATTTTCGAGGAGGATGAATTTTGTTTTGTCTGGGTTCAGCTTCAGTGTATGATATTTCATCCATGTTACTACTGTTTCTAGTGTTTGGTGTAGTGTGTTTGTCATAAAGGGCTTGGGTTGATCAAAAGGTATGAGAATGGTGATGTCATTTGCATAGCTATATGAGGTTAGGCCTAGTTTGTCCAGGCAGGCGCCGATTGAGGCAGTATAGAGATTGAAGAGAGTAAGGGATAGTGGGTATCCTTGGGGTACACCGCAGTGGTTGGACCAAGGTTCCGATTTTTCTTTGTTTGATTTTACTCTGTAGGTTCTGGATTTTAAGAATCTTTCAAACCATGAGTATACCTTATCAGTGATACCTATTGTGTCCAAAATTTGCAGTAGGATGTTATGGTCTACCAGGTAAAATGCTGCTGTTGGATCCAATTGTATGAGCAGCATTTTTTTGCCTGTGCTGAGGTGTTGTCTAGCTGTGTCAACAAGGGAGTCTAGTAGTGTCTCTGTGCTGAAGTTGGTTCTGAAGCCAGATTGCATGGGGTGGAGCATGTTGTGGTCTTCCAGATAGTTGGTGAGGAGTTTGGCTACTAGCCCTTCTGTTAGTTTGACATAGAGAGGTATTGAGGCAATGGGTCTATAATTGGATGGTTAATCCGTTGTTTCTTTAGAGTCTTTTAGGATCAGTGTGACAATGATTTCACTGAGGTCAGTTCGGAAAAGGCCATCTGTGAGCATGGTTTGTATCCATTGTAGGAGAAGGGCATGGAATTTTGTGATGGAGGATTTTAAGAGATATGGTGGGCAGTGGTTGAGGTCATATGATGCGTGGCTGTACTTTCTGTAGAATTTGTTAAGGTTGGACAATTGTAAAGTGGGGAAGTAGGACCAGGTTCTGTCTACAGCCGTTGATTCTTTTTCTGTGGGGGGTATTGTGATTTCTTTTAGGTAGGTTGAGGTAACGTTGAGGGTAGCTCTGGCATTTGTAATTTTGTTCTTGAAGTGTTCTGCTAAGAGGATGGCTGAGAGGGGAGGGGGGTATTGTTAGTGTTCAGGTAGGGTTTGGTGTCAGTTAGATCTTTTAGCATTTGAAATTGTTTTTTGGTGTCTTGAGTTTCTGTGCCTATTAAGTTGGTGTAGTGTGCTTTTCTCTTATCCTTTAGTTCTAGTTTGTATTGTTTGTTTATTTTTTTTTCCAGGCAGTTTTTGTATGTTCTAGATTAGTTTTTCTCCATTTTCTTTCTAGTCATCTACATTGTCTTTTGATTGTTTGTAATTTGTTGTTAAACCATTGGTCTGATCAACTGCTGGTTCTGGTTTTGGTTTGTAATGGGGCTAGTTCATCAAGGGTGGGAGTACTCAGTTTGCACCATTGTGAAATTAAGTCCTTGAGATTGCATTCCTATATTGTATCATCTATTTTATTCCAGAATTTGATTGGCTCGATGTGTATGCGTGAGGTGTAGGTTACTTTTTTGGATTTTGGTGTGGTTTTGTTTTTGGTCCAGTTGATGTTGAAGGAGTATGTGTAGTGGTCTGGCCAGAGGGATTGGGACCATGTTCCATTAGAGGTATGAATTTCTGATAGACTCAGAAGTTAATCTAAGGAAATACTTTTTTACAGAAATGGTTGTAGATGCAGAGAATAGTCGCTAGGTAGAGGTTGTGGAGATAAAGACTGTGTATTAATTCAAGAAAACATGGAACAGGCACGTGTGATCTCTTACAGAGAGGAGGAAATAGTGGATGCTGTGGATGTGGAGACTGGATGGGCATTTGGCCTTTGTCTCCCATCATGTTTCTATATTCTATGTAGCTCTTAGAGGGTTGGGTTTTAGCCTATAGGCCATAAGTTGGACTAGGGTTGCTAGATAGTTCCAGAAAAAGGAGGATGGATTGAGACATCCAGGCTTTACTTCCATTGCTTTCAGTGAAAGTAAAACCTGGTATTCTCAATCCATCCTCTTTTTTTTCTGGAGCCATATGGTAACCATAGGTTGGATAAGCCTGTTTTTTTTATAATATACTGTACATCTAGTTGTGTAATAATGATATCTGGATGTCAGCCTTGAATATCTGGATTTTATAGTCATGGCAATCCAGTCGGTCCACCGTGGTGATAACATGCATGAGCGAGATAGATAAGATGTTATTGATGAAACTTTACTTTAAAAATAGGTTAACGAAATTTTGTGGGGATTTAGTTAGGATATTTCCGGATGTCTCTAGAACAACTCAATTGAGAAGGAAAGAATTTCTGAAACTGAAGGATAGAGTTTTGGCACTAGAGGCATCTTTTTATTTGAAATTTCCTTGTAAATGTTTGATTAAGTTACAAGATATTGAGTATGCCTTTTGGGATCCTATACAACTACAACAATTTTTAGTTGCGAGAGAACAGAAATGAGTTTGTTTCATCTTCTGAGAATAAGAGGAGTTAAATTAAATTAATATCCCAATTAATAAGGAATGATTCAAGGTTGCATAGTATGAACCATGAATTATAGTCCTTTAATTTTCTTGATTTTTTTCTGATTAGAAATAGTAACATATTCTCTCCATTAATGTGGGCTTAAAAGGAATTATGTATGTATGATTTGATTATGTATTGTTTTGTGTAATTCTTCCTTTTTTTCCTTTGGAATTATTGAATATTGTAATGTATTCAAAATTATAATAAAAATAAATAAAAATAAAAAAAATAAAACCATTGACAGTCAAGGCTGAATATTGACCCAGTAATGCATAATCAGGGGCATATCACATTATAATGATAACACTCACCAGTTTGGTTGGAGACTTCTCCCTCTGGGCAGCGGATACAGTCATAGCAGCAGACAGGCTCTCCTTCCCTGGTTAATTTCCTGAACCCAGGAAGGCAACTCGGGCTGCATCTGGATTGTGGACGTGTCTGAGGATTGAGAAAAAATCTGAATAACTTGAAGTAACCCTGAGTTGTGACTTTTCAAATGCAGCTTTATAGTTCTCTCTAAATATGAGCCAATATGAGCTGTGGGTGGCATATTCTAAGAGGTAACCATGGGCAAAAATAAGAGTGTCAAACCTCAATGTGGGGTGTTCCTAAACAAGATGAGATATAGCTGACAATAGGACCTCAAAATCCAAAGAATAGACTCCCAAAGTACTAAGACTTGGAGAAGGGAGATTTTTAAGACTGTCACTTGTCCTGCTCCAGAAAAAAAAGAACCAGAAAGAAATAAACTCCCTGAATTGGGAGAAAAACTCTCTAGCTCCAAAAACTGGGCTCACATATTACAGCTTGAATTGTTTAAGGGACACCGAACATTAAAGGGGGAGTAAAAATCAGAAGGTGAGGCTGAAAACCAGGGCGGCAGACTTCCAAACAACGTTCAACATTGAAAATGCAAACAAACGCTGAAAAAAATCCAACTTAGCTTTCACTGTGTGTTCATGTCACTGTCGCTGTCCTGTGCAGTGCAGTATAAATGCCTCACCACCACAATCCAAGCAAAAATGAAAAATCCAATAACGCTGTTGGCTGCCAGAACCTGGGTGTACTTCAATCAACAAAAGACTCCTTGTTTTGCCTTCTAATTGCTGTGTCAGGATGAACAAACCTCTCTGTTAATGACTGCACAGAGTGCAGGAGGCGGGATGCCATAAAAGCTGGCCAAAATTATGTCATTAAAGGCACAAAAATTCAAAATTCAAAAATTTAAAGAGAAACAAACTCATTTCAACAGTGGCACGGAAACCTACCACAAGATCCAGGGAGGTTATGATTATAGTTAAAACACTTCAAAGATTTTAGTGACAGCAAAAAGGCATCTTTAAAAAGACATCTTTACGGAGAATCTTTACAAAAAATAAAGACCATCCCACCCACCACTAGATCCAATGAATGAAAAGAATGTCAAAAATCCACAAATGGAAGGAGAAAGATTCATTTGAGAAAAGTCCTCCATTCCAATATCCATAAGGTTCTATGGTTTGCAACTCAAATATCAGCCGTTGTTCTCTTCTTCGTAACCATTTTTGATGTCCCATCTCTTTTTGACAGCCACAGTTGTTGAAGAAAAGTACAGCATAGATCATCAAATGTATGACCTAGATCTTGGCAGTGTCTAACTTCCAGATTCTCTCTTCTAATATATGAGCTGTGTTCAATCAATCTTGTATGAAAAGATCGGGAAGTCTGGCCAATGTAAATCTTTTCACATGCTCATCTGATCATGTAAATCACATTCTTCCCGATCTTTTAATATTAAACAATCCCATATTTTTTGAATTTTCTCAAACTGCTTCTCCTAATTGCATATACTTTTTCATATTTACTGTATAAGCATACCATGTTCCACCAACTATTATAATCCAATTTAGGAAAATCCTTCCAATTAGATTAAATGGTTTTGATTGCTATCATTATTAAATTATTGAATAGTTCTGTTTTATAACTATTTAACGTAGATTCTAGCCCAAACCACCCTACTTTAATTATTGAGTAAATTAGTAGTTTTGATATAGAAAGGAATTTTGATATGGTTGCCCAGACCTTGCTCCAATAGGTAGCTACATATGGACATTTGAATATCATATGTTCCATAGTTCCAATTTTATCTTTAGAAGTCCAACAGAATTTCCCTTTTGAGTCATCTATTTTTGACAATTTTAAGGTGTCCACAAAGCCTTGTGCACTAAAAAAATGAAGATTGCATTCAACTGTGATTGAAATCCATTCTGATTTCCATTGTATTTCATCTAATTTTTTATCCACGTCAAACTCCCAAGTACCCTGTATTCCTTTTGGTACCTTATACATATTAAATTTTAAATGCATGTACTATTGAGAAGCCACTTCTTTCCCTTCTGATATCATTGAACAAAGTGATACACAATCCAGTTGTACATTCCGTAGCTTGGTTTGTGAAGGGGCTGCCACTTTTGGATATTTTTCTTTTTAGAAAATAAGCTCCATTTTTATCTAAATTGAGTTCTTGGCACATCTGACTTTGGGGAAGCAAGTGCTATACAAGCATTTATTCCTCCTTGAACTAAATGCTGTATAGGGTCCTTGTTGTGAAAGTTTACCTGAAAATATAAAGTACTTAGAGTTCAACATATGTTTTTCCAGGTTTTCTCAAAATAAGAGATTGTCACTTGCTTCCTTTTGCCATTGGAAGGCAGCACTGAGCAGTCGTGTGTACAGTTTGAATAATTTGAGTTTGTACTACTGAAGACATTGCCCAAGACATGAAAACATTTTAAAAAAACACCTGATTAAAAGGAAAAAATGAATAAACCATAATTATTTTATTTTTCAAAATGGAATGTTTTGGCCTACTTACAACTACTAAGGGCTCCTTTTACTAAGCCGCGTTAGGGCTTTAACGCGCGTAATAGCACACGCTAAATTGCCAGGTGCACTAGACGCTAATGCCAGCATTGAGCTGGCGTTAGTTCTAGCCACGTAGCACGGGTTTAGCACACGCTAAAAAGCTGCTTGCGCTATAACCACTAACACGGCTTAGTAAAAGGAGCCCTAAGTTTAAGTGTTTAAATTTAATTGAGGTTGCAGTAGAAATGTTAGGCTTCTAAATATGGCTGAAAAGAGAGGCCCAACTTAGGTGCCTAATTTAGGTAACCATTTTTTTTAAAAAAACATCAACCTTGGTATTGTTATACATCTCTCCCTCCCCACTCCCCTTTAACTAAGCCATGTTAGAGGTTTCTCCCGTGGCCCAGAGTGCTAAATACTCTGACACTGCTCAGATACTCATAGAATTCCTAAGAGCATTGGAGCAGCGTCAGAGCATTTAGTGCCCTGGGCCATGTTATAAACCTCTATCGTGGCTTTGTAAAAGAGGGCCTCTATTTGTAACTACCAGCATGATATGTGTGTGGTTCAGTGTCTTCCATCTTGATTTTGTGTTATACAATCTGACCTGTGTATATGGCTCCTCCCACACAATCAGCTTCTCATTGATGATAAAATCCTTCCCCGATGAAGCATAAGGGTTATAACTTCCAACTTTTTCATTAATACTTGTATCATTGGGTAGGATGAATATTTTTATAATATCATAACCAATGGCGAAATCACCGTTCTCATCAAAAAAGATCTCTTCACCCAGAACATTCTTAAAGTGGAGGTTCTTCAGATAACGATGAAGCTAATGGAAAAGCAAATTAATTTTAGAGAAGCTAATTTTAGGGATATTTTACTAAATTCAAGCACATACAATTTCATCTTGATTTCATGGGTTTCCTTTTGAAGTAACATGAAAACAGTCACATGTTTCCTTACATGCCATTTTCAAAATTAAACTATAGACAATAACTGCAGTGGACAAGTTGGTCACTTTGTATTTAATTTCCTGCCCCCTAGAAATTTGAGGGATGTGCCCTGTGATGAAGACCACGCACCATTTTAGCAGCCTTCCTCTGGTCTGACTCCATCCTTTTTATATCTTTTTGAAGGTGCAGAATTGTACACAATATTCTAAATGAGGTCTCACCAAAGTCTTATATAGGGGCATCAATACCTCCTTTTTCCTACTGGTCGTACCTCTCCCCATACATCCTAGCATTCTTCTAGCTTCCGTCACCTTATCAACCTGTTTGTCTACCTTAAGATCATTACATACAATCACACCCAAGTCCTGCTCCTCTGTCATGCACATAAGTTCTTCACCCCCTAAACTGTACCGTTCTCTTTGGTTTTTGCAGCCCAAATGCATGACCTTGCATTTCTTAGCATTAAATTTTAGCTGCCAAATTTCAGACCATTCTTCAAGCTTCACCAGATCTTTCTTCATGTTATTCATACCATCTGGGGTGTCTACTCTATTGCAGATCTTGATATCATCCACAAAGAGGCAAATCTTGCCCGACAGCCCTTCAGTAATAACATTTATAAAAATGTTAAAAAGATCATAAGCTTACCAAAAATAACACAGTGCACCTGATATCCATAAACACAATGGGGAAAAAAGACCTCAACAGCCCCTTTTATAAAAAAAAACATAATTTTTGTAATGTCAATCGAATGGGGTAAAGGTTCTTATCATAGGTCAAAAACCCCATTGTGAAAGAGGTATATGAATTTTTTTTTAAATTAATCACCAACCTAAAACCAAACTTAAATGTTATTTAAGATCTTATTTTTAAAGGTGTAAAAGGACTAAATCACAGTGACCTTGCTGTTTCAAAAGCTGTTATTGAAAAAAATTATGATGCAATGAACAACCTTTAAGAGGCTGTGAAATGACCACTTATCTTGAATGGTAAGATCCCAAACAGATTATATCCTGCTTATCCTAGGAATAATAAGTGAATTTCCCCATATCCATCTTAGTAATGGCTTATGAGCTGCTGAATGCTGTGCACTGCGTCAATGCTCCAGGGAGTGGCAGAGCAGCGCTCAGCATTCAGGGCACCAGCCGGCACTAAAAAACACTCTTGCAGTTTTGTAAAAGGGGGGTATAATATTTAACAGATTAAGCTTTGTCTGTGTTAGTAATTTTATTATTGATTTTAATTATGTACTCCATGTATATGACAGCCATTTCTTAAGGATTACAATTTTGTATTTTTAAAAATAAAGATTCTTGTACCTTGTACATTCCATTCTGCAGTCTTTTCCTTGTTTTTCATATAAAGAATACACCATTGTTGGAGCAGTGGTATATAAATAAATCAAATAAAGGGCCTTTTTTATGAAGCCACGCTGGTGAGAGCCACATGGTAAGTGTACCAAAGCCCTCTAAATCCCTATGGTCTTTCATGCATTTGCCGTGCCGGCCTATACTAATTTGATTGATAAAAATGGCCCTAAATCAAATTACCTTCCATGGCAAAAAGTCCAAAAATCTCTCCCTTTCTCCATTCCATGGGGTGGTATTACCAGAATTAGAAGCCACCATGGCATGCAGTGCGTGTGCCAGGGCATATACAGCATTGTATACGTTATAGCTGCTCCCAAAGTTTATGGCATCACAGTGACCACGAGGGCCAGATATTTCATTACTGCCACATGATCTTTTCATGCTCTTTGGGCATCGTTTGTTACACAGCTCCTTCCACCACCCCTCTGTAAATGAATTACTTGGAAGCTGGGCAAGATTCACCTCACGGACAAATTTATAAAAGTTTGGAATATTCTTTGTTCCAACAGTGAAAGCTAAGCTGTTTTTCCCATCACCATAGAGTGAAGGTATTAAAAATCCCCAATCAGCAGTGGTGATCCAAATCTTTCCAGATGCTCTCCTGATGTCTCTATTTATATAAAGGTCACTAAATTCTCTGTTACAATAGAAAATAATTACTTTAGTTGAAGATGATTGGATGATCTGGAAAATATTATCAGTATCTTGATCCTTTACAGAACTGGAGTGTCTGAAGGTTTCAGTGAATTCGATGCAACCTCCATTCCGCTCAATCCCTTCTCTCAGGATCTGCACAACCTTCACGCTATTTTCATCATCAAGTGCAAGGATACCAACCCAGGTCCAGTCAAAATGCTTCAGTAATCTGACTATCCCATTGCAAAGGTGTAGGTCACTGGGGACAGTCCTGTAGAAATTAGGAAACTTAACCGGGTCACTCATGAAAAGATTCCCTGAGTTGTAACTGATCTGCTGAAAATAAAAGTTTGACTGCATCACCATCTTTATCATGTGAAAATATGTTTCATTCACTTATCAAATATTTAGAAGATGTTTATACTGTTAGGTGGAGGTGTGGCCTAGTGGTTAAAGCAGCTGCCTCAGCACCCTGAAGTTGTGAATTTGATATCACAGACAAAATAAATTTCATTTGTAGAACTAAAGGCATAAATCTTCAAAATTAGTAGATAAAATCTTCAAACACTTTGTGTGAATATACTGTAAATGAAAATAAATAGAATGTGAAACAAGGGAAAAAGCCTCAGGGCACAGCTCAGGACTCAAGTGTCCTCATAAAGCTTTTCAGTGTCTCTTCATCCTGTTCACCCTTGTGATGCATAGAGCTTTCTGGACCCCTGTTCATTTAAAAAAATTAGATAGCTTTAAATCTGATAGATGCTGGCACTGGCATCTTGAAGCAGGGACTTTAGATCACTTGTTATTCTATTGTCCATATATACTAGAACTTTGGAAATCAATCTGGAACCAAATTAATTGCATTTTAGAAAATCATGTGGCATTATCATATGACATAGTATTATTTGGCATGGAAATGAGGGCAAAGAAACAAATTTCCTCTAATAATAAAAAAATATTGCTCATTTTAACAGGGGTTGCCATTCAACAGATCACGTACAACTGGAAAAACTGGAAGAGAAGACTGAGAGGGGATCTGATAGAGACTTTTAAAATACTAAAAGGAATGGACAAAATGGAGCAAGTTCACTCACCAGCAGGGGGAAAGGATGGTGAGCAAGAAACAATGTTATTCACATTGTCAAATGTGACTCCGACTCGGACAAGAGGTCATGGACTGAAGCTGAGAGGGGACACGGCCAGGACAAATGTCAGAATGTTCTACTTCACACAGCGAGTGGTAAATGCCTGAAACTCTCTCCCGGAAGAGGTGGTGGAGGAAACCACCATTCTAGGATTTAAGGAAAAACTGGACATACACCTTCTTGCAGGACGCATTGAGGGATACGAGTGACTAAGATATTCGCCAGGGTACGCCTGGCTGAGCCTCCGCGTGTGCGGATCACCGGACTAGATGGACCCAGGTCTGATCCGGTGCAGGCATTTCTTATGTTCTTATGTTCTTACTGTTTCTGGTGGAACTCTGTGTGCCACATATATAAAATGGAAAGGACATTAAGTTTCAAGTTTCAAGTTTGACCTTTATTTGATGGATCGCTTATAATAACATCTAAGCGATGTACAGTGTTAAAAACCATCAGAATGTGGTAATACATTTAGTTTATAATAGTCACTCAAAAGACAGACAAAATTAGACAAACAGGAGGGGGTGGGAAGAAAGGGGAAAAGTTACAATGTTGTTTTTTGTTAGAAATTGACATCAAAGGGAAAACACATCGGGTAATAATAGGTTAGGATGAGATAGGAAGAATATTGGAACTTAAAAGATGATATTTCATGTGTCAAACGCGTCTTGAAATAAGTAAGTTTTAAAAAATTTTTTAAAAGCAACCAGGTCAGTTTCGTTTTTAATGAAATTTGGAAGGGAGTTCCACAGTGAAGGGGCTTTTACAGAAAATATATCATTTCGCCTAGTGCCTATGACTTTTAATGAAGGGACTGAGAGCAATTGTGATGAAGAGGATCTAAGAGAACGAGAAGTTTTGTGTGGGACTATCATTTTTGTAATATATTGAGGTTCACTGAAGGTTAATGTTTTGTATACCAGAAATAAAATTTTAAACGTAATTCGATGGGTTATAGGAAGCCAGTGTGATTTAATTAGTAAGGGGGTGACATGGTCAAATTTCTTTGCGTTATGAATTAATTTGATTGCTGTATTTTGGATAATTTGGAGACGTCTATTTTCTTTTTGAGTTATATTAATTAGAAGGGAATTGCAGTAATCCAATTTGGAAATAATGAGAGAGTGAACTAATATATTGAGAGATTTAGTATCCAGGAATGTAGAGATTGAACGTAAAAGCCGTAGTCTGTAAAAGCATGATTTGACTAATGCACTGATATGATCATGATAAGATAGATCTACATCAATTGTTACACCTAGGATTTTTAGCTTAGATACTGGTTCAATAGGAATATTGTCAAGTGTGAATGGTGTTTTTTGGAATATATCTCTTTTCCAAGTGAAAAGCATGGATTTTGTTTTTTGAGTGTTTAGAGCCAGTTTGTTATTTTTTAGCCAATTTTTAATTTTTTCTAATTTGTCATTGATTATTTTTATTTCTGCAGTGTTTTCTGGGTTGAGAGGGTGCATTAGCTGAATGTCGTCAGCGTAAGAAAAGGTTGTAAATCCTAGTGATTGTGACAAGGTGATAAGTGGAGATAGGAAAATGTTGAATAGAAGAGGAGAGAGAATTGATCCTTGCGGAACTCCAAAAGATGAGGAGAAGAATTCGGAATAGGATTCATTGAATTTAACTCTAGAAAGACGATCCGATAAAAATGAAGTTAGCCATTGTAAGACTTGGCCCTCTACCCCTAGTGATTGTAGACGATTAAGAAGAATTTCATGATCTATGGTATCGAAGGCTGCGGATAGATCTAGAGAAAAGAGAGCTACAGATTTGTGATGGTCAAGGAAGTAATGAATGTTTGTGACAAGACCAATCATGGAATATTCGGTACTGTGATATTTACGAAAACCTGTTTGGTTTGGATGTAACGCGTTAGAGGATTCGATGAAGTCAGATAGTTGTTCGAAAACTAGTTTTTCCGTCAGTTTCATTAGGAATGGAAGATTAGAGATGGGACGGTAATTAGATGAGTCATCTTGACTGGACTTAAAGTTTTTTAATATTGGTATTACAGTAGAAGTTTTCCAAGCAGAAGGAACGGTAGCAGAAGATAAACATTTTTGAATGAGAGATAGAATAAAAGGACCAAAATAATCGAAATATTTTTTTATATAGAATGGCGGAATAATTTCTGTAGGTGAACCTTTTAAGTTGATTGATTTAAGGTGTCTTTCAATATCATTAATAGTTGGAATTTTGAAGTTTATGCATTTGGCTGTCGGAATAGTGTTATTTGTAGATAGATTTTCGAAATTCGGAGAGATTAATGTATTAGTCGAGAATGTTTGTCTTATTATTGATATTTTTTGGCAAAAATAATCAGCTAGTTCTTGAGCTGTCAGTATTGATGTTTGATTTGGCATGTTTTTATTTTTTTCCGGGTTAACTGATTTTAAAATATTAAAGAGGACGGAAGTATTTTTTGCCTTTTGGATTTTGTTATTATAGAAAGATTTTTTTGCCTGGGTAATTTCATGTTTATAGTAGAGAGAGGTGTCTTTAAATTTTTGAAGGTTGGTGGGGGATTTTGAAGAACGCCATTTCCTTTCTACAGCACGAAGTTGAGTTTTGATTAAGGATAATTTTTTGGAATACCACGGATTTTTAGGTTTTCTGTTGGGTACAGTTTTAGTGATTAGTGGTGTCTTAGTGTTTAGTATGGATTCTAAATTTGAGTTCCAGTAATTAAGTTGATCATCGATTGTTTCAAATAATGGAAAGATGGTAGAAGGGCTAAATTTTGATGCGATGTCTGAGTTTTCTAATTGAGAAAAATCCCTGTATGAATATGTTTTGGTTTTGGAAGAATAGTTTGATGTCATTTGTTTGGGGAAGTGAAGATTTAAAGAGATTAAGCAGTGATCGGACCAAGGAATTGAAAGAATATTCGGAGTAGAGTAGGATATCGTTTCAGAAGAAGGAATTAGAATCATATCTAATGTATGTTTAGCTTGGTGAGTAGGATCATGAATCAATATTTGCAGATCTAGGTCATTAAAAAGTTTGATTGTTTCTAGGGTTTGTGGATTGTTATGGTTATCAAAATGGATATTGAAGTCACCTAGTATGATTGGGCAGTTAGCAGTTGAGCAAAATTCGAAGAGTAAATTATGAAGTGAGGATAATTTTGAATAGTCTATTGGAGGGGGAATGTATATTAAAAGGAAGTCTATTTTGTTTGTAGAATTTATTTTGAAGTGGAGATATTCAATAGAGGAATTGATAATAGATTGATCCTGAGATTTAATTAGATCTTTGAGAAAGATTATGGCTAAGCCTCCGCCTTTACGTTTGTGACGGTGGTTCCATAAGAAGTCATAATTAGGGGGACAGCAAAAGGAAAGATAGGCTTCCTCTCCGTCAGATAGCCATGTTTCAGTAATGCAAAGAATGTGTAAGTTTTGTTGGAGAATGGCGTCTTTAATGAGGTGATGTTTGGATTTGAGTGATCTAGTGTTGAGCAGGCCTAATTTTAAGTTTAGGGATTTAGTCTGGTTAAGAGTTTGACGAGCTAGAATAGGTTGTAATGTAAAGTCAGTTGAATGAGAAAGAAGCGTAGGAATAGGTAGTTGTCCAAAAAGGAAATCATAGCAAATTTCAGGATGTGTGGAGACCATTGATAGATTATTGCAAAGATTAACAATATTCTTCCCTGATCATAATATATGACATATGAGGGAGGGTGGGGGGAGGGAAAATTTGATTATTAAAGAAATAGATCATTATATATGTATTAAATGAAAGGGGGGTACAATATTTTAGGATGATACAATCAAATGTAAGAATTCAAGTGTTTTTAAATGTTCAATTGTTAAACATCATTTACTGTACATGATTTTAAGATATGAAAGGAATAAAGATTTTTTTAAAAAACCCTTGTGTTTAACATGCAAAACTCAAATGTGTCTTAATTTATAAATAACTAAATTTTAACTTCAATTTGCAAGTCAGCATTCTTTTCAAGTTCAAAAGTTAAAAAAAAAAAAAATCCCTGTGCAGATGACGGCCAGCGTTTCACTACAAAAAAGTTGCTTCAGGGCAAACATAAGAACATAGGAATAGTCTTACTGGGTCAGACCAGTAGCCTGTTCTCATGGTGACCAATCCAGGTCACTAATACCTGGCCAAAACCCAAGGAGAAGCAATATTCCATACTACCAATCCAAGGATCTGAACTTGGTGTGCAACACACATGTTCTGACCTGATATGGCTGACTTGCAGATTGAAGTTCTACAAATTTCAAGTTAAGTTAATATTTAGTTATAAGTAAATGAAGATATATTTGAGGTTTTCACACTCAAGTTTCAATTTATTAAAATTTGATGCAAACGCTTATAATATTATTTCAAAACGAGTTAGGTATTTTAGGCCGATGAGGTTCCGATAAGGTTTGTGAGCTGAGACATGCCCTGAGGCATTTTCCCTTGTTCACATTCTATTTGTTTTCCTTTATATACACACAAAGTAGTTGAAGATTTAGGGGTCCTTTTACTATGGTGCACTAAGCAATTTAGCGTGTGCTAATTTATAATGTGCCCATTATATTCTATGGACATGTTAGCATTTTGTGTGCACTAAATCAGTTTGTGCACGCTAAATCGGTTAGCGTGCCTTAGTTAAAAGAGGGGGTTGATCTACTAATTTTGAAGATTTATGCCTTTAATTCCACAAGTGACATTTATTTTGTTTGTGATATACATTGAGTCTCATGTTTCCATGTTTTGTTGTGAGTTTGATCCCAGGATCCTCCTTGAGACTCTGGCCAAGTCACTTAATCCCTCCATTGCCCTTTGTACCACACTTTGATTGTGAGCCTGTCAGGACAGATAGAGAAAATGAATTGACAACTACTTTGGATCAATCTCTTCATGAAAAAAGCAGTTCATAAATAAGAGAAGGAAGAAAAAGTGTGAGATGACAAAGTCATTTGGAACACAGTAGTCGAAGAGCTGAACTGAATTCTCAGGGAGAGAGAGCAGAGAAAATATTTTTTTACATTTCATAGTCTGGTTTCTTTTTTCCCTTGAAGTCAATGAAACAAAAGAACAATAAAAAGAGAATAACGACGGATGCTAGTTTCTTTCTTAAGTTTCCCTCTAAATGTTGAATTACATTGTCGGATACTCCAAACTGACACTCGGTATTCATTGCTTCCCCCATTCCCCCCAGGACATCTGGAAGCACAATGCAAATCCATTGCTTTTCGACAATATTTTGAAACCATTAACAATGTCCATTTGGATACATATTATTGCACATTAATTCTTATGACTACCAACTTGTCCGTGGATTACACAGCATATCCAGTCGGGTTATTGTTGTTCTCCTCAAATTAAGGAAGGAGCCATTCATATATTTGTTGTCAAATTCAATGCCACACTGCCTTCCCCCCGTCCAAGCAGGGAAACATGCCTCTTTGAGTGTTCATATCACCTACTTCTGCAATGCTATCAACAAATGTAACACTGTGTTTTTCTTATCCAGATGCTGTGTCTATGACTCAACGGTGATGCTTGCTACCACCCGGGATAATGAAACCTCGTTTTTCCCAGATTTCCCATCAAGGCTTATGGCTTCAGCCCTGTGTTATTCAAAATGGTCTCGATGACTAGGGTTACCAGATATCCGGATTTATCTGGAAATATCCTCTTTTTAAAGGACTGTTCAGGCATCTGGACACCTTTTCCTAACCTTGCACTTTGTCAGTGTTTTGAAATGCTGTTGAGAACGGGGCCGAGTCTAGAGTGCATCCTTGCATGTATGGATGCGACACAGTGATATCACACATAAGCGTGCATGCATGCAAAATCATTACATTGCATCTGCTTATGTGTAGTTTCACTCTACAGTATGCTCAGCCCAAGCAGACGAGGTATGCATGGGGTTGGGGGGACAGAATGAGGCAGAACTGGGGGTGGAACATATGGGGCTGGGGGTACAATGGGGTGGGCAAGGGGGCAGTATAGGGTGGGGCAAAATCTGCTAACCCTATTGATGATATCATGCAGTGATATCACCAACGATCAATAGTCTTTGAAATTTAAGGAAGGCATTTATTATGGCCTCAAAGATGAGATTGGAGGAGTTGATCCAAGGGGTAGGTGGGTCTTTATCTGCTGTCATCTACTATGTTAGTATGTAAGTTTAGATTTGGCATGGCAGATACCCACATCCTCATTGAACTGCAGCTGGGAAGTAGCTTTTCCCTTTCCAAGGATTAGGAAGGATTAAAAGAGAGCCATCGAGGTCTCTGGTCCAGTAATTTAACCTCCAGGTATTATACTCAAAAGAGATAGTACCTTGCAAGGGCAAGGAAGCTCCCTCTCATCCTTATTATTGCCAGCATAGAGAGTGAATCTGAGACAGGGCAGGTATATTTATTTCCTTAGGCAATGCATACCTCTCTACAATTCTGAAATGTGCTTTTGTTATCTCTAATATTTACATCTCCTATAGGAAACCTTTTAGCCATCATATAAGGAATGCAATTTTAAAACAAATGATTGAAGGGGTGAAAGAACACAAATCACTTCAAATATTGTTCTCTCCATATGCATATTTACCTGAGTATTCTGGTATTTATATATAACTAATTAACAAAATTATTGTTTCTGCCTCAAGTGAAAACCTTAGGTTAAGCTGATCTAAAATGCACTCACTCAGCGATCCCTCACTATCTCTCTTCACTTATCTCACACTATGATCCCCCGATGAGCTCCACTCATGGTAAACCTCTCTAAACTGTACCCTTCTTTTCAGATGCCAACTCCAGACTCTGTCCCTTCTACCTTGCTGCACCATATGCTAGGAACAAGCTGCTTGAATCCTTATGGCAGAATTTGTCTCTGACATCATTCATGGCACAGTTAAAAGCCCACCTCTTTGAGTGCGCTTTTTGACTCCAAATTCCTCTCATCTTGGGTTCTGCATATCCAACCCTATATGTCATTTTGGTCTGTCCAGTTAGATTGTAAGTTCTTCCAAGCAAGGACCCTCTATAAATGTCAAAATGTATAGCACTGCATATGACTTTCAGCCTATATAAGTGATAAGTAGTAGTTGTAGTATTAGTGATAGTTAAGCAGCGTCAGAAAAATATTAATTATAATTTAAGGTTCAGTGATATTTTCTAATTCTTGAATTTAAATTTCACTGTCTTGATATGCTTCCTCTATTTCTCTCATTTTTCTCCCTCTCTATCTGCTATGGCTCCTGAAGAAACCCTTTGAGAACAATTTCAAAGCAATTGATGAGTTAGCAAAGAATTTTACAAGGATTTCTTGAAACTGACCACCAGAGCTAAAAGTTGACAAATGGAGAAGATGAAATGGTGTTTTGATGCACTGGTGAAAACATGGCCCCAGATATTCATCTCCGACAGGTGGTAGATTATGTTAGGTTTAAGGGATCCCTACACCTGATAGCCTCAAATTCTACAGGTCAAGAATGTGAATTTGTTAGCATGCATTTAGATTCTTAACACGCCTTAACAATTTTAGGGCCCCCTATGACAAAGCCGCAGTAGTGATGCCGCTGAGGTAAATGCACTTCCACTTTGTAAAAGAGTCCCTTAGTACTTGCTGAATTGACTTAATGCATCTTAATCTCTGACATAACATGTGTCAATTCATTAAGCATGTATTAAAAAGTTCTAACATACATTAAACCACGAGTTAAGGTAATACACCATACATTTTTGTTATATTGTACTAAAAATTTGCACAAGTGGTAATGGAGAGTAAAGTGAGGTACTGAGAGTCACAAGTAATAACAGGAGAGCACAATTTGAATTCTGCATTTTGTCACAGCTGTAGTTCAGTGGTTAATAATCTGGAACCCATTTTACAAAGCCTGACAGTGCGGGACAGCACAGTAAATGCTCAGATTCTTATAGGAATTGAATGGGCATCGGATTAATTGCTGTGGGGCACTCACCTGCAGAGCTTTGTAAAATAGGGCCTTGGTTTCAATTGGCTGAAGGTTGATGTTCTTTAAGGAAAGGTTGTAGAAGAGGATAGGAAGTGAAATCTGGAGAGGCGGTAAAACTCACTCGATTGCTCAGCTGGAAGACCTTCAATGACAGCAGCCAGTGGACCAGTTGTTTTGCAGCTGTAGTTTGGGACTCCGGTGTCCATTCCTGTAAATATTCTTACAGTAGCTCTACACATAAATAATAAGTTGTTGTAAGGTTCATCAATATGGAATCCCAGTGTGAGGTTGGGTAAGAGGTCCGAGCTGTTGTTAATCTCCTCTACCGCAGACACAAAAGCCAGAAAGTTATAATACTTCAACTCGTCAAGACTTTAAGGACAATAAATGAGAGATAATATGAAAAATTAGCATCAAAATAAAAGATACAAAAAGCTATTAAAGCTTAGCAGAAATTTTTTTTTCCCTCTCTCTCCTTCCTTCTTTATGTTTTTTATTCTTTAGCTATGCAGATAAATGCACATCCTACCCAAATGCATACAGCCTTTATCATTAGACCCTTGCACCTAACATAATACTTCAATGATGAAAGACTTTCAGGACAATAAAAAACAGATAATATTAAAAAAGAGCATCAAAATAAAAGAAAAAAGGTTAGAAACAGTGATCAAGGTTTAGCAGTAATGCATATAGCCCTAAACACTGGACCCTAGCACCTCTGTTTCTTTGCCCATCCATAAACTTTCCACTCATGATTAAGCAGGAGCTAGAGGAGATTTACTGAGGAAGTGGTATCATAGAGAAATGATACAGTTGGAGGTACCATCAAATTTCCCTGACCCCTGCTAGAAATTCATATCCGGTGCAAGTAGAGATATGTCCCAGACTGAAGAAATAAGAAAAGATATATAAAGAGGGGAGGAATAAATGGGAGAGATGGAGGAGGAGGAAAGAAAGGGGAAAGATTAAAAAAGAAGGGAAGAGACAGTGAGAAGAGATGAGAGGAGAGAAGAGAGGGGAATCAGTGTAGGAAGGGAGAGAAAGAAGAGAGAATAGGAGAATAGAAGCAGGGAGGAGCATATACAATACAAACCCTTCTGCGATAGTCCCCCTGAATGCTGACTTCACTTGTACCCACACTACCCTCACCCACACAGCATTCTTACTAGCATAATATGAAATAAACAGTAAATAAGTGTTTCTAGCTTTGAAAACTTTTGCATTCAAAGATCCCTGAAACATGAGTTAGTTACATCTGTAGCTCATGCCTTGATCAATCAATATAAAACCTGCAAGCATATCACAGATAGGAGCTCATCCATAATGCTTCTTACTTGATATGTCCAAATAAATAGAGGGGAAATCTGTTGGATTGTTGAAAAAATGGATAAAAGATTTGTGTAGCTATTACTCCCCCTATCATGATGTCTCCGTCCCTACGGTATCCTTGTTCTGGTTGGTATCCTTTTTGTCGATTATGTGGTTTAAAGCTCTCAAGTGTACACTGACACTCTCCTGTCTTCCGCAGGATGTCACAGAGCATTAGCATCAGAACCAGTTGAGCTGCCATCTTTAACATTATGAAACAGCTTTTGTGAAAATGCTTGCCCTTCCTCCTCCAAGTATCCTCCTTGGGCATAGTATAGGATGTTTATGGTTCCTGATGGTCCTATCTGATTGAATATTTGAATGATAAATAGAAAATGCATTTACAGCAAAAGAGAATGAAGAAAGACAGTGAAATTATGATGCTAAGGTGACCGCTCTATTTCTAGCTAAGCTCCAACACCTCTGGGGGTACCATGAAGTCTCTGTTGTGCTTTACTGCTCAGAGGTCAAGCCTTGAGGAATATCTGCTCCTGTCACGAGCATATACTATGACAATATAGGTTGTTTCTTTTAAATATAATCTTATGAATCTTGTGTGTTCATTCACTATAGACAAATATTAATTTGATTGGAATGCTGGTGCAAGATATAATATAATAACAGAATGATAACAGAAAAAGATGTAATAGCCTTTCATCTTGCACAGTTATTGAGTGGATACATTTGAGATTCTGGTTAGATCTGCTATTTTGAGTTGGCCCACAGATACAGTCTACCTCCACTGCCACATCCCCTGCTGCCACAGCTACATACATTATATCCTGCATCTTATCTCCTCTTCTTCTGCTACTGGATTTGGCTTTTGCTGCCACCCTCTCCTGCCTACAGCCTGGAACAGTGAGCCCTCTGAATCCGCTGTTTCAGTTTTCGCATTCCAGATCTTCCCTGCCCCCTTTCCGCCTTCCTCCCGGCATCCCAGAACTTACCTGGTGGTCTTCCTACACTCCTGACCCATGCAGATCACTCAGCAAATGGCTGCGGGGGTTCCCGTCGTAGTCTCAAGAGAATATGGGAACTCACGGTACTAAGGACCTGGATTGGACACTTTGAGAATGGGCTATTGAGCCCGATGGACCATTTGTCTGACCCAGAAAGGCTATGCTTATGTTATTCCATTTTGCAAAAGTCAGTTCTAACTACCCAGATAAATGTGTTAGATAACAAGCTTTTGCATGAAACTGTAGAATTGTCAGCTACACCTTAGGAGGCACAGCAGTGAACCTCACATAAAAAGTCCCAGGTATACATCTCACCATAACCTCCTTATAGTGTGTGAGGAGCCCTCCAATGTCCATCCAAAACCTACTGGACCCAAATGTACACCACACCAATAACTCATGCCTGCAGGTAACACCTATATGTGGTTAGAGTGGGATTAGGATGGGGTTCGGAAGGCTTACAAATTTAACTGTAAGTATAGTGGTTAGAGTGGGATATGGGCCTGGTTCCCCATCTCTATGGTTCACTACACACCCACCAAGCTACACACCAGGAACCTACTAGGTCTGGCCATAATATCTGAAATTGTCATATAGTGTGACAAACCCATTGCCAGCCCCAGCTTTGTCCCTGGGATTAATAAAAGCGGAACATGGTCCCTAGTCAGAAGAGCTGACCAGGTTAGGAGAAATGATGTGGAAATGGCTGACTACACCTCAGACAGAGGGGTAGAACATGATAATATGGCACAAAGTGCCATAGGAGGAAAATAGCAAATGTCACACCCATCTTTAAGAAAGGCTCAAGGAGAGACCCGGGAAACTACAGGCCGGTGAGCTTGACCTCGGTCCCAGGAAAGATGATGGAAGTGCTAATTAAGGACAGCATCTGGGAACACATCGAAAACAATGGGCAGCTAAAGTCGAGCCAGCATGGCTTCTGCAAGGGCAGGTCAGTCCTCACAAACTTATTATACTTCTTTGAGGGGGTAAACAGCCAGGTGGATAAAGGGGAATCCATAGACATCATTTACCTTGACTACCAAAAAGCCTTCGAAAAGTCACGAAAGACTGCTAAGGAAGCTATGGAACCATGGGGTGCAAGGGGTGGTCCACCGATGGATCAAAAACTGGCTGGCGGACAGGAAACAGAGGGTTGGAGTAAAGGGCCATTATTCAGATTGGAAATGGGTCACGAGCGGAGTTCCACAGGGGTCGGTGCTGGGACCGCTTCTGTTCAATATATTTATTAACGACCTGGAGGCAGGAACAAAATGTGAGGTTATTAAATTTACGGATGACACTAAACTATACAGCAGGGTCAAAACCATGGAGGACTGCGAAGGCTTCCAAAAAGATCTGACAACGCTGGAAGAGTGGGCCAAAAAATGGCAAATGAGCTTCAACATAGGGAAATGCAAGGTCATGCATGTTGGGAAAAAGAACCCGATGTTCACTTACAAGATGGGGGATCACCGCTAGGGGTGAGCAACCTTGAAAGAGACCTGGAAGTGATGGTAGACACAACATTGAAGGTGCCACAGCCTCAAGGAAAGCAAACAAAATGTTGGGTATCATTAAGAAAGGTATCACGACCAGGACGAAGGAAGTCATCCTGCCACTGTATCGTGCAATGGTGTGCCCGCACTTGGAGTACTGTGTCCATTACTGGTCACCGTACCTCAAGAAGGACATGGCGGTACTTGAGAGAGTCCAGAGAAGAGCAACTAAGCTAATAAAGGGTATGGGGGACCTCTCATATACTGACAGACTGAAAAAGCTGGTGCTTTTCTCATTGGAAAAGCGACGACTTAGAGGAGACATGATAGAAACCTTCAAGATCATGAAGGGCATAGAAAAAGTGGACAGGGACATTTCAAACTATGGGGAACCTCAAGTACAAGGGGGCACTCAGTGAAATTGAGAGGGGAAAAGTTTAGAACAAATGCCAGGAAGTTCTTTTTCACCCAGAGGGTGGTGGATACATGGAACGCGCTACCGGAGGATGTGATAAGCAGAAGCACACTACAGGGCTTCAAAGAAGGTCTGGACAGGTACCTGGAGGACAAAGGGATTGAGGGGTACAGATAAGAGTAGAGGTAAGGTTATAGGGATAGGATTAGAGGTAAATGGTAAAATTAGTCAGAGACCACTGTTCAGGCAGTGGGCCTGATGGGCCGCCGCGAGAGCGGACCACTGGGCGAGACGGACCTCTGGTCTGCCTCAGCGGAGGCAACTTCTTATGTTCTTATGTTCATTTTTAAATATGTCAAAAAGCCTATTAGGACTTTTACTGAGAAATGGAATCCTGGCCCTTTAAGGTATTCTCAGTATCAGCGTGGCAGATTTCAAAAATAAATGGGATATTCATGTGGCATCTCTAATGAGGTAAGGGCAGGGGGTGGTGAGCAAAATCAAGGAGAAGGGTCACTAGAGTGGGCAGACTTGATGGGCTTTGGCCCTTTTCTGCCGTCATTTTCTATGTGTCTATGTTTCTATGTTTCTATCAGCAGCCTAGGAGAAACCAGGTTCCATTTCCTAGGGAATTTCATCCCAAACCCCTCCTAGGAGAGAGGAGTGTGACTATGATAAGTTTAAAAACAGAGTCCTGAATCACAGACAGGGGAAAGCAAGGTAGAGGTATCAACAGGAGTGCAACCACGAAGGTGAGGGGAGGAGGGGGTGGTTGGGCCTAAGGCCCTGATTGGCTCAGGCTCCTACCTTGGGAGGGGCCAGGGGCACCTAAGCCAATCAGGAACTTCCTTAGGGCTGAGCCTTAGGAAGTCCTTGCTTGGCTTTTGCTTTGACCAATCAGGGACTTCCTTAGGCTCAGCCCTAAGGAAGTCCCTGATTGGCTCAGGTACTCCAGGCCCCTCCCAAAGTAGGAGCCTGAGCCAATCAGGGCCTTATGCTCCTCCCTGTTCTTCAAATGATGCAGTGGGGTGGGGCCTAAGGCACACATTAGTAGTGCGTCATCAGGACGGGCAGGGGCAGGAGTTTGCTGTTCCTCCTGCTCCCTACAGATATCAGTAAAGGCCTAAGGAGCAGTAGAGACTGAGCACCCTCCTGCTCCCAACTTTGAGTTATGGGGTGCCAGACTGGGCCTGGTCTTGCCGGAGGGGGGGAGGCCTATGGAGCAGGAGGGATTGAGCACCCCTACTGCTGCCAACTTTTAGGTTCTGGATGGGCTGGAGGTGGGCCAGGCCCGGCCAGCCGGCCTAGAGATTAAGGTGCAGGGTGGGAGGGAGGTGGGCTGGGCCTTTTGTGGAACATTGGCATGGGGGGCATCACAGGGGGCCCCTCCTTTGCCTAAAAGCCCTTGTTTTGAACATTTGGGACTTAGGTTTTTTTTAGGTTGATTATATGATGTAGGTTTAGACATAGTGGCGGTCTAGGTGTTTAAACAGCTGAACGTAGAGGCAGGCCATTATTTCAAAAAAACCTCCTTTTGGATGTTTTTTTTTTTTTATAATGGACATTTTCCCTGCTTCTACTTTCAACGTTTAGGGCCTTAGGCCTAAAGGGGACTTAGACATTTTTTTTTTAATTATGCCCCTCTATGTTTTTCTTTGCATCATCAAAAAAGATAATTCCAGAATCAACAATTAAGATCAACTCAGTATCATTTCCAATAAGCCCTACAATTAAAATCTTGGGAGTGTTTTTTGATCAGAGCCCAACTATGAAAAATCAAATAGATACTATGGTCCAGAAGAGTTATTATACTCTATGGAAACTCTGCACTATCAGAGCTTATATTGACGCTACTGCCTTTATACTTTTAGTTCAAACGCTATTACTTATCATTCTGGACTACTGCAATATTATATATCTGACAAGTACAAAGAAAAACTTTGCTAGGCTGTCCTTGGTCCAAAATACAGCAGTTAGAATGATTTACGGACTAAGAAAGGATAATCATGTAACCCCCTATTACCGTGAGCTACACTGGCTCCCAGATGAGGCCTGAATGATCTTTAAGTTGAGATGTTTATACTATAAAGTCACTTTTGATGCCGCTCCTCTTTACCTTGTTGATAGATTTCTTACTATGATTCACGAGAAGAGTAGACAATCCCATGCTCTATTTATGTTCCCTTGTGTTAAGGGCTATAAAAATAAGAAATAACCTATCAATTTGATAAAGAATTCCACCCATTACTGACCAGATCAATATCTTATAAACACTACAGAAAATTTTTGGAAACTTTTCTTTTTTTCTAAATTTGTAGCTAGCTAATTCTTGCATACTGCATTATCTCTGTATTCAATCATAGCATAATCTTTTGTAAACCGCATTGAACTAAGGGTTATGCAGTATAGAAATCTGTTATTATTTTATGTTATGTAAATCATGTTTATCTATGTGTTCCACAATTTCATTTTTTATAATCATTTCTACCATTTTGCCCGGCACTGAAGTGAGGCTAACCAGTCTGTAATTTACCAGATTTCCCTTGGAGCCCTTTTTTAAAAATTGGTATAACATTGGCCGCCCTCCAATCTTCAGGCACTATAGACAATTTTAGTGACAGGTTACAGATCACTAACAGCAGAAAAGCAATTTAATTTTTGAGTTATTTTAATACCCTGGGATGTATACCATCTGGTCCTAGTGATTTATCATTTTTTAACTTGTTAATTTGGCTTAGTACATCTTTCAGATTCACTGAGATTTCTTTCATTTCCTCCGCATCATCACCCTTGAAAACAATTTCTGGTTTAGGTAGATCTCTTACATCTTCTTCTGTAAAGACCGAAGCAAAGAATTCATTCAGTCTTTCCGCTATGACCTTATCCTCCCTGAGCACCCCTTTCGCTCCTTGATCATCCAACGGTCCCACAGATTCCCTCACAGGTTTTCTGCTTCTGATGTACCTAAAAAAATTGCTATGAGTTTTTGCTTCTTTTGCAATTTTCTCTTCAGATTCTTTCTTAGCTGTCTTTATCAATGCTTTGCATCTATCTTACCAGTGTTTGTGTATCTTCTTATTTTCTTCATTCAGATCTTTTTTCCATTTTTTAAAGGATGTTTTTTTGGTTCTGATAGCCTCTTTCACTTCACCTTTTAACCACACCAGCTCTCGTTTTCTCTTCTTTCCACCTTTGCTGATATGTGGAATACATCTGGTCTGGGCTTCCACGACAGTATTTTTAAATAACATCCACGCCTGGTTTATAGTTCTAACCTTTGCAACTGATCTTTTAACTTCTTTTTAACCATTTTCCTCACTTTATCAGAGTCGCCCTTTCGAGAATTAAATGCCCCTACAGTAGATTTCTTTTGCAATGTTACTCCCAGTATCAGCTCAAATTTGATCACGTTATGATCACTGTTTCCCAGTGGACCCAACATAGTTAACTCCTGTACTATGTCTTGCATTCCACTAAGGGACAAATCTACAAGAAGCAGTCATTTATGATATGTAGGAATTTTACCTCTGATGTAACATTTAAACAGTCAATGTTAGGGTAATTGAAATCACCCATTATTATAGTGTTGCCCATTTCTCCAGCTTTCTTAATCTCTGAAAACATTTCTTCATCTGTCTGCTCATTTTGTCCCGGGGACAGTAGTATAACCCAACTTTTATATTCTTTCCCTTCACACATGGGCTCCTTTTACAAAGGTGTGCTAGCGTTTTTAGCGCACGCACCGGATTAGCATAGAAACATAGAATATGACGGCAGAAAAGGGCCACTGGCCCAACAAGTCTGTCCACTTTAAGGACCCTCCCCCTAAGCACTTCCATGAAGTGAACCCACATGCTTATCCCATTTTCTTAAAATCGAGCACATTGCTTGCCTCAATTACCTGAAGTGGAAGATTATTCCAACGATCAACCACACTTTCAGTGAAGAAATACTTCCTAGTGTTGTTATGAAATCTCCCACCCCTGAGTTTCAACGGATGCCTTCTTGTTGCCATAGGTCCTGTAAGGAAAAAGATATCTTCTTCTACCTCAATACGGCCAGTTACATATTTGAACGTCTCTATCATATCTCCCCTCTCTCTATGTTCCTCAAAAGAGTATAGCTGCAACTTACCTAGACATTCCTCATATGAGCAGGCCAGAAGTGAAACAACCGCTGGAGGTAGCACAAGCTGCAACGCGGACACCACTGTTTACAACAGGGGTGCCCACACTTTTTGGGCTTGCGAGCTACTTTTAAAATGACCAAGTCAAAATGATCTACCAACAATAAAATAAAAAAACCCACAAAGCATACTGTACGCAGAGACAATGTTAATTATCATTTATATTCAGGGGGTTTCAAAGAGGTCAAGGCAGATGACTATGCAATGTCATCTCAGTAACAACTATACAAAAATAGACAAATATCCCCACCCTTTTTACTAAACCACGATAGTGTTTTTTAGTGCAGGGAGTTGTGCTGAATGCCTCGTGCTGCTCTCGATGCTCATAGGCTCCCTGCGCTAAAAACGCTATTGCAGTTTAGTAAAAGAGGGCCATAGTGCAAAATATAACGGACACATTTTGATCACTAAATTGAAAATAAAATAATTTTTCCTACCTTTTTGTTTGGTGATTTCATGAGTTTCTGGTCCTTCTGTAAAGCCAATATTTCTTTCTTTCTGCCTTTCTTTCTCCCCTGTCCCCCTTCTCTTTCTTTCTGCCTTTCTTTCTCTCTCCCCCTGGCCCCCCTCTTTATTTCTGCCTTTCTTTCTCCCTCCCCCTGGTCTCCCTCTTTATTTCTGCCTTTTTTTCTCTCTCCTCCTGATCCCCCTCTTTATTTCTGCCTTTCTTTCTCTCCCCCTTGCCTGCCTGTCTTTCTTTCTTTCTCTCTCCCCCTGCCCCCACCAAGCCATTGTGCTGATTTCTCCACTTCTCTGATTCTTTCCCTATCCCCACCCCGAAGCCAGCAGCTGATTTTTCCTTGCTCCTTCCCCATGCCAGGCCTGGCACGTACAAGCGCCGAGCCCATAAGACTTCACCTCCGGCGTCAATTCTAACGGGGAGGAAGTTCCAGGCCAGCCAGACAGTGACTGGCTGGCCCAGAACTTCCTCTCTGATGTTAGAATTGATGCTGGAGGTGAAGTCTTATGGGCCCTGTACTTTTTCCACACCCACTAGCCCTCCTCTCCTTTTGCCTCCACCTACCATGCAGCGGGGTGGCAAAGCGCAACCAATGAGAGGAGACTTAGCTCGCTTGCCCACCAGTGAGCTCACACAATGGATTGAAGTCATGTTGCTGGCCGGGTTAAGTTTGCCCTGGGGTTTGGAGATCGTCTCGCTGGAGTGACTCTGTGGGGGACCGCTGGTGGTTAGACAGAGCATTGTTTCAGAAGTGAAGGGAAGTGAAGTCTTGTGAGTTGGGGAAGCAGCAGGGAGAAAAAGATCACAAAGGCAAGATCGCAAAGGCAACACGATCGACTCGCATTGCCTTTGCGATCTACTGGTCGATTGTGATCGACCATTTGGGCACCCCTGGTTACAGTTTACTTCCACTGCTGCTGGTTAAGGAAAGCAGCAGCGGCAGAATAGGGAGGGTGGCTGGCTGTGCACCCCCTTGGGGCATGCACCCAGGGATAACCACCTCCCCCCTTGGTACGCCACTGGAGAAAGCTATTCCTAGCCATGAGGCAAGAGACTAAGAAATTAGGAGCCGCTTTCCTACTTGCATGTCCATGCAAATATTTTATTAGATATGTCAGGGTGATAAACATTTTCTATGTTCTATATCAGTTAAGTGATGGGCTATCCGGTTTACTGACGTCAGACGCACAAAATGGAGCTCTCAGCTGTTTTATATTCAGTAGAGTACAAACCGCGGCCATGTTTGAATCAAATGACTTCTCCCTCGATCAGTAAGAGACAAGTTAGTACATGATAAATCTATGCGGGAAGGGTTTTACTTGAACTATTCTCTGTTCCCGAATAGGACTTTTTGAAATGAATCCCCTGCCACATAATCTACAGGCAGTTTGCCTGTATTTTGGGAAGTAGAATATAATGCTTTAACATTAGATAGGTCACTAGCGTCTGCAATGTTTTGATGAATGTTTAGAAGCAAGCAACTGAGAAGAGAGAGTTGAATTTTAAAGTTTTCTATATATGTTTTTCAGTTTCCCTCGACCCTGAAGAAAAATTCTGTTTGAAACATGCATGTCGGGAGAGATGGCATTGATGAATTTTGAGAGCTAACCTCGAAGCAAAGTAGCTAACTAAATATAAAAAATACATAATGGAATAGAAATGAAATGAAGAAATAGTAATGAAAAATAAGATAATAAATAGGAAGTTTATAAAGGAATACTAGCAATATGAGCATTAATTATGAAACATAAAATGGATTTTAGAGTCTTGATTGAAATAAACAATAAAGTGGACTGACGAAGACAAGAGATAGCTGGGCACTATCCATGGTCTGGTTAGTATCTGAAGGTCCATACAAATGAAAAGAAGAAATAGAAAGATAAATGTATATACATAAACTTATATATTGAAGTTTATGTTTGGAATAGGTTGCACAACTATAGTTTCTTAGCAGTATATAAGATGCCGCAGTATGTGAGCGGGCATCATATAGCTTCATAAGAATAGAGATTGGAGAAGAATACAGGAAATAGTTAGTGGTTTACATTTAAGTAACCATATCAGTTAAGGGCATTTATGGAGTTAAAAAAAGATCACCAGGAGATAATGGATATTTAAAGGTTTAAGATGAGTGATCTGTTAAGCCATTTTCATAATAGTTGTTTTTCTAACATCTTTATTTGAAGTTGTTCTTTTTTACCTGTGGCTGCTCCCCATCAGTATAAGGTTGGGATCTAAAAAGAAAAATTATGGTTGCCTATATAGATTGCATTTTGAGTTGTAAGTTGTTTTCCTTTTCATTTTTCCTGAAACAAGTGTATTGCTTGTAAAAATATATTCAAATTAAAAAAAAAATAATAATTTTTTTAAAAAACAACAAATGTATCAATCCTTTTTTGGAGCCATAATGTAACCTTAGTGTAGGATGACCCTGAGCAAGTCACTCAATTCTCCATTGCCCCAGGTATGTTAGATAGATTGTGATCCAACCAGGACAGATAGGGCCAAATGGCTGACTACCTCAATGTAAACTGCTTAGACAATTACTAGGTGGTATATAATAACTAAAACAAACAATGGAAGAAAGGAGGATGGATTGAGACATCTGGGATTTATTTCCATTGAAAGCAAAGAAAGTAAAACCCAGATGTCTCAATCCATCTACCTTTTTTGGAGCCATAATGTAACCTTAGAGCAGGATGATTGATACATGGTGCTCACGCCAGCCCCACAGCCTTCCTGCTGATGCAACTTCTTGTTCTGAATAGGTGGAATATATCAGAAGCAAGACTGTGACTACTGTGTTCCTTCCTTGGTAATTCAACACCTCATATAGCAGAGCAAATCTGATCCCCACCTTTTTGATCTCTAACCACAAAGCTTTGTAATAAGCAAAACAAATCTGCTCGATACAGATTTATTCAGCAGGTCTAAGCTCAATGAATGATGCCAGAGGTTGCTAGACCATCAACAAATTTAGTACTTCTACCTATATGGATGATAACGCTGACTTTATGGATTAAGTTAAACATTGGCACCATCTTTAAACTCAAAGGTGAAAAGGTGGGACTTCATATACTGTATTTTTTGGGTGGTTTACTCTATCAAAGCAGTTTACATGGGACAATGAATGTTAAGTGACTTCCCAAAGTCACAAGGAGCTGCAGTGGTTATTGAACTCACAATCTCAGAGGGTTGAGGCAGATGCTCTAACTAAACTAAAACTTAGTCTTATATACTGGGTATTCAACCAGAGGAAGCTGGACATGGTTAACTATAAATTAATAAAAAAATAGTAAAACACATGGAAATTAATTATCAAAGTGTTTAGCAAATAGGAAAGTTTTCAAGGATTTACAGAAGGAAATGGGACACCTCAAAGTTAAAGGAAGTTCATTTCATAAATGGGAAAATTTAAAAGCTAAAGACTGAAATTCCGGACTCCTTTAATTCCTTTCTTAGAAGGAAGGAAAAATTTAAATTGTTGAGTACCTCTCGCATAAAAAAATCTGTAGATGTTCCATAGAAAAGGAACAAGAAGAATAAAAATACCATATAAAATTTTAAAATAATACATGAACATTGAAACTGAATTCTGAGATAAACCGGAAGCCAATGGAGGCTTAGAAGCAAAGGGGTCACATGGTCGAATTTGCCTTTTCCGTAAATCAACTTTGCAGCAGTATTCTGAATCAATTGTAATCTTTGAAGACAGATCTTTGTGATGCCAAGATCAATAGCATTACAGTAATCTAGCTGAGAAAGTATAATTGATTGGACCAGAACAGAAAAATGATGTTGATGAAAAAAGAAATCTAACCTTCCTCAGCATTCACAAACTGAAAAAAACATTTCTTAACCAGAGAGTTTATTTGATCCTTAAATGTAAGGAAAGAGTTGTAAAGTATTCCCAAAATCTTAGAGGAGAACTCAATTTGTAGGGAGGCTCCAGAGTCCAGAAGTACAGTGGGAGGAAGGTAGTCCAGTTTTGGGCCTAACCACAAGAGTTTAGTTTTGGGTGCATTTAACTTCATCTGGACAGACATAGCCCAAGCTTGAAGTTTGGAAATACAGTGGTTTATTCTAAAAGTTAAATTGGTAATGTTTAAATCAATCTTGATCAATATAAAGATATCATCCCCATAGGTAAAAAGCATTTCCCAAGCTGACAACTTGTACATGTTCAAAGTAGTCATATAAAGATTAAACAAAATTGGGGAAAGCGAAGAGCCCTGGGGAACCCCACAAGGATGCTGCCAGGAATTAGAAACATTGCCATCAATATTGACTAAGAACGAGACAATAAAAATTTAGAGAACCAGACAAGGACAACCTGATTAAGTCTGATATCTGAAATTAATTGAAGAAGAATATTATGATGGACTACATCAGATGCCACAGACAAATCGAACTGGAGCAAAATTGAACATTTATTTTGTAGTCATAATTGTTGGATTTTGGAAAGAAGAGAAATCAGTAAGGTTTCAGTACTAAAATTAGAATGAAAACCATGTTGAAAAAAATGAAGTAGTGAAAATTTCTCCAGGCAATTGGTAAGTTGACCAGCTACAATTGATTCTAGCAACTTTGTCAACAATAGTATATTGGCAATTGGTCGATAATGAGAAGGGATAGTAGGATCTAGGTCTGATTTTTTCAAAAGGGGAAGGAGAATTTGCCCCATAGATTGGGTAAAATATCCATTTTCCAATGAGTAATTTATTAAGATGGTCAATTACGTTATAGCCTGTGAAGGAATATTAAGAAAAAGATATGATGAAAAGGATCCAGTGAACATTACACTTTCTCAACTTTTCACATAATTTGGAGAGTTGATATTCAGAAACTGAATCAAAAGAGTACCAATAGTGATCAACTGGTATTTCCAGTGTGGGATCTGTGAAATAGGAGAACTATCCAATATTTCCTACAGGAAAAGATTGCCTAATAAGATAAATTTTATTTTGGAAAAAGCAAGCTAAAACATCAGCAGAAGGAGATAATGATTGCTCCGATTTTGAGTCTGAATTGATCAAAGAACGCCAGAGTTTAAAACGAGTACTACTCTAACCACTAGGCCACTCCTCCACTTGATTTAGTTGTCATACAGTCTGAATAATGACTCCCTGTAAATTTTGGTCAGGCTGCTTTTTCACCCCCACCACTGCCTCCACTGGGGACCTGAGTTCTGACATTTTCCTTTCTCCCTCAACCTCCTCATCTCTTTTAATCAACTTCCATGCTTCTTCCAGTGTTATAGCTATGGGCGGGCACAGGTCAACTCATTATTGTTTCAGTCTCATCACAGAAAAATCAGCATTGGCAGTCTTTCTACAGTCTATGCCACATCTGGATCCAGCATATACTCCACTCAGCTCAGCAACTCCCCCTCTCTCGAAACCTCACCCTTCCTGGTGTACCTCGGCACCCTTGTAAGTAGGTTCAACAAAGCACATCCACTGTCTACACCCTCTTCTGTGCCCTGCCTTCAACAATGACACTGTTTTGTTTCTTGCAGGATGTGGCTGCCTGCATGGCTGACACAAGTAGTGGAAGTATTTCACTGCTGATGCCCAGGAGCTGAGGCACACCAGAAGGGATAGTTGCTGGGCTGTGGGCAGGAAAGGGTGGCAGCAAAAGCCAGATCTAGGGGAAGAAGGAGAGGAAGTAAAACGCAGGATAAGGTGTGGTAGCAGCAGATGTGGCAGTGGTGGTAGTTTGAGAAGACCAATATAACTAAGGGTCCACCCAAAAGAACAGATCTGACCAGAATCTCAAAAACTGTGCAGAGTGAATGGGTTATTTTGTCTTTTTATGGTATCATCAACTACATTACATTGTTATGTTATTACATTGTATTCTGCACTAGCATTCTAATCAAAGTAATATTTGTCTCTACTTAATTAAGTCACTAGAACCATAAGATTCATATTCAAAGAAATAGCCTATATTTTCATAGTAATTGCAGATGACAGGAGCTTGACCTCTGTGCGGTAAGGCACAACAGAGACCACCTAGTGTCTCCAGAGGTGTTGGAGCTCAGCTAGAAATAGAGCGGTCACCTCACCATCAGCATCGTAATTTCACTGTCATTCTTCATTCTCCTTTGCTGTAAATGCAGAAGTCTACTTCCATGTATTTTCTATTTATCATTCAAATATTCAATTGGATAAGACCATCAGAAGCCATGAAGCATCTCCTGCCATGCCCAATGTTAACATATGGAGCAGGAAGGGTAAACATTTTCACAGAAGCTGTTTCATAATGTTAAAGATGAAAGCTCAAATGGTTCTGATGTTGGTGCTCTGTGACATCCTGAAGAAGACGGCCGAGTGTCAGTGCATACTTCAGAGCTTCAATAGACATTTACAACAAGGAAGAAGTAGCTATGGAGACATCATGATTGGGGGACTTATAACTATGGAAACTTTTATCCAGCTCAAAAACAAACCTATAAATTTACCCTCTATTTAATAGGAGGTTACATGTAAGTAGCGTCATGGATGAGCTCCTATCTATAATATGCTTGCAGTTTTTGTTTTGATTGATCACAACATGAGCTACAGATGTAGCTAACACATGTTAGAAGTATTTCTGGATGCAAAAGTTCTCAAAGCTAGAAACACTTATTTACAGTTCATTTATTCCATATTAGGCCTAGTATGAGTGATGTGTGAATAAGGATAGTGTGAGTACAAGAAAGGACAGCAATCAGGGGTCTAATGCATTAAGGTTTGGGACTTGTCTCTCCCTCTCTGCTTTTCACCTCCTATTTTCTCTTCTTTCTCTTCCTTCCAGAAGATACTCCCCTCTCTTCTCATCTCATCGCCTCCCTTCTTTTTAAATCTTTCCCCTTTCATACCCCCTCCTTTCATCTCTGCCATTTCCTCCTCCCTTCCCCCTATGTATATTTTCTTATGCCTCACAGTCTGGGACACAGGTCTGGCGTTATTTTCATTGGTGAGGTCAGGAAACCTTAGCTGGTACTTCCAATCAAGGCGTCTCTCCCTGTTATTACTTCCTCGTTACACTTCTGCTGGCTCCTACATAATTATGGGTGTAGAGTTTATGGAGAGGCAAGAAAAAAAAGAAAAGAAAAAAGATCCAAAAGGTAACTATGGTCCAGTGATTAAGGTTATATGCATTTGGGCAGGATGTGCATTTATCTGATGTGGCCTGAGAGCATGGTTGAAGAATAGAAAAAAATATGGGAGGAGGGAGAGAGAGAGAAGAAAAAAAAAAACACATTTAATTTCTGTTAAACTTTGAGCACTGTTTCTAACCTTAGTAGCTTTATATATCTTTTATTTTGATGCTATTTTTTCATATTATCTATCATTTATTGTCTTTAAAGTCTTGCATCATCGAAGTATTTCAACTTACTGGCTTTTGTATCTGCTGTGGAGGAGATTAACAACAACTCAGAGCTCTTCCCCAACCTCACACCGGGATCCACATTTATGAACCTTATAATGATGTATTATTAAAGTACAGAGCAATGGTCACCGGGGTCCCAAACTACAGCTGCAAAAGATCTGGTCCACTGGCAGCTGTCATTGAAGGTCTTTCATCTGTGGGATCGAGTGAGTTTTACAGCCTCTCCAATATATACCACTACCTACAGGTCAGATAACATCTTTGATTTCACTTCATAATCTCTTCTACAACCTTTCCTTATAGAATATCAACCATCAGCCAATTGAAACCAAGGCTCCCTTTTACAAAGCCATGCAGGCGAGTGCTACGGATCAAATGATCCAATGCCCATTCAATTCCTATAGAAGTCAAAACATTTACCATGGCGCCCTCTGCTGTCAAGCTTTGTAAAAGGGAGCCCAGGTTATTAACCACTCAAGACAGTGTAGTTTAGGTTCACAAATTAGAAAATACCACTGAGTTCAAAATTTTTCTTCTTCATAGTTTTCTGACCCTGGTTAACCAAAGGTCCCATGGAAGCTCATAGGTTTGCACAATAGGGGTAATGCTATAATAGGGTGACTGATAAAGGCCCTGGTAATATCACCTATTTTAAGCCTATTCTTGAGGAAGTACCACCACAAATGGCCAAAAAATGAACATATTTACATCCAGATTGCATAAAAAGTATGAAAAATTAAACTTTGCATACATAAACATTGGGTCATTGGTGGTAGGGCACTGTGGAGGAGTTCATTAGTTTTGTTATTCTGTTTAATCAACTGCATTATTTCCAGTTGTTATCCTTATAGTTCTCTTATATGCGCGTTTAACTACATTTTAGGAGCCCTGAAGAAGGAGTATGTTTTTGAAACACAGACTTTGTTGGGTTCTGATTTTTCACATAATTGGACCATATCTGGCTACAAACTGTTCAATGTTTTAAGGATTGCTATTAAAGTTTTGCTTTTTATTAAGAACTTGGCATCTTGTATATCATTGCTGCAGTACTTTTTTCACTGCAGTCCTGTTGGATTTTCTGCTTGTGTTTGCAAATTTACATACCCACCTCTGTATGCCAAGACATCTTTCGATGTCTTTGTTGCTTGTTTAAAGTTACATTGGTAATGGACAGAGAAAGGTTAATTCCCGCTGCACCATTTAAAAAAATGCAGGTGCTCATCTGAGCAGCCCCGTTTTCTAGATAAGAGAAGGAGTTATGTGACCTGCTGCATGTACATCTATTATCTACCCTCAATTTGGCCAGGCATTTTAAGATGGCTTTCTCATCTCATATTTTTCTTCTCCACTCTTATTTATTTATTAACTGCTTTTCCCATGAAGAGAATCACCCAAAGCAGTTGTCAATATATTTTCCCTACCTGTCCTGACAAGCTCAAAATCAAAGTATGGTACATGGCACAATGGAGAGACTAAGGGGTCCTTTTATCAAGGTGTGGTAGGGGTTTAACGTTTGGAATACCGTGCGTTAAACTGCCTGACGCGCTAGTCGCTAGCGCCTCCATTGATGAGGCATTAGTTTTTTGGCTTGCCGTAGGGGTTAGCACGTGATTAAATGTCCGACGTGCTAACCCCACTAACGTGGCTTGATAAAAGGAGCCCTAAGTGACTTGCCAAGATTAAGTGACTTACCCAGATCCTTGCTCCAAGGAGGAGCCTAGGATCAAACTCACAACCACTAGGACACATCTCCAGTTAACAGCATATTCATCTTCTAAATATTTGAGAAGTGAATGTAACATCGTAGTGTACCTAGCATATGTGACACCCGGGGCCCATCATTTTTTGACACCCTCCCCCATCTGTACGAAAAACATGATTTTTAGTAACAAGACACATATCACACATGAGGACCTAGGAAAAGGCAGCATCTTATATACTGCAGTGAGCAGTACAACATCAATACACCCATTGTAAAACTAAACAAGCCAGACTAGTACAGATCAATCCTGCAGTCAATCCTAACAAAAAAACATGTCTTTCGAACACACAGAACACAGAAAACACCTTCGCCTAGTGTGGAATATGTCATCACAAACTAACCCCTCCCCCTTTTACAAAACTGTAGTGTGGATTTTAGCCACGGTGGTAACAGCTTTGACGTTCATAGAATTTTGAGCATCAGAACTGCTACCACCATGGTTGGCGCTAAAAACACTCCACAGTTTTGTAAAAGGGGGGGATAAAATAGAAATATATAGACAAAGATTAAATTGAACCAGTAAGAAGCTGGACTTTGCATACAATGCAACACCACAGAAACAGTGATGCATGTCTCCTAAAGCAATAAATAAATACAAATTTTTTTCCTACCTTTGTCTTCTGTGGTTTCTGCTTTCCTCATCTTCTTGTAACTCTCTTTCTTCCATCCACTTTCTCACGTCTCTATTCCCCTATAGGGCATCTTCTCTTCTTCTATGCCCCTTCCAGAAACTGTATGCCTCCCCCTTCCATCTCTCCTTTCACCCCCATTGGTCTGGCATCTCTCTCCTCTCCTTCCCTCTCCCACACCTCTCCTCTGCAATCCCTTTCCCTTTTTTCCCTCATTTTCCTTTTCTGCTTTTGTCTAGATTATGTTGTTACTACCCTCTCATCAATGTCCTTTTTTACTGTCTACCTAAAGCTTGCCACCTCTTTCCCTCACTACTCCAGTGTTTCCCTAGCTCAATCCTTTTCTCCTCATCATGTGCCCTCCTTTTATTTATCCCCTCCTTCCATCATGTACCCTCTTTCTCCAACCCTTCCATCTAGTACCTTCTCCTCTCTCTGTCCACTTCCATCCAGCGTCTGCTCCCCTCTTTCGCTCCTCTGATTTCCTTTCTGCAATTGCTCCCTTATCTCTCCCATCTGCACTTCCATCCAGCAGAGGCTCCCCACTACCATCCATTGTCTGCCCTTTCTCTCACCATCTACCCCTCTTCAATCAGCATCTGCCCCCTTTCTCTCCCTCCAATATCCTTCCCCCTTATGTCTGTCCCCTTTCTCTGTACATCAATTCTATCAGCACCACCCTTCCATACCATCCTGCCCCCTTTCTTTCCCTCCACCACTCTTCCATTCCAGCAATCCTGCTCCTTTCTTTACCTTCATGCAGCAAGGTCCCACAATGATTGTAGCTGCTGGCTGCCAGTCCACCCCACTCCGACATACTTGCTCTAGAACGGACTCAGCAGCCACATGCTGGAAGGTCCTGCGATGACTCGTCTGCCGACTCTGCTCCAGAAGAAGTAAGTTACGTCAGAGGGGGTAGACCCATAAGACGCAGGGAGTTGTGGCAAAGTCCCACAATGACTGCGTCTGCCGGGTCCACCCCCTCCGACATAACTTACTTCTTCCAGAGCAGAGATGGCAGATGAGTCAGCGCGGGACCTTCCTGCACCTCAGCATGGCTGCCGACTCTGCTGCAGCGAAAGTAAGTCAGAGGCAACGTGACCATTAATTTTTTTAATCAAAAGGTGACATCTATTAATTGACTGTATCCTTTCTTTCTTTTTTTTCTTTCTGCACTCAGGCCCAACAATTGTCCCTTTCTATTCCCTCCCTCCTTCCTTCCCATGTCCGTAGTGCCCCCAGTACCTCCGTCCTGTGTCCTTAGTGCCCCCAGTGCCTCCGTCCTGTGTCCTTAGTGCCACCAGTGCCTCCTTCCTGTGTCCATAGTGCCCCCAGTGCCTCCATCCCGTGTCCATAGTGCCTCCTTATGTCCCCCCCACTACCTTCCAGATTTTGGCCAGCTTGCCTGTCTACCTATCTCCCTCCCTCGCTAAAGCCAGCCAGCTTGCCTGCCTACATCCTGCCCTCCCTGCCGAGGGGAAAAAAAAGCGCCTCTCCCCTTCCTTTCCACCAGCCCGCGCGCTACGATCCTACCTTCTCCCGCAAACAAGAAGTCTTTCTGACGTCAATTCTGACATCGGAGAGGACGTTCCCGGCCAGCCAATCACTGCCTGGCTGGCCAGGAACATCCTCTTCGATGTCAGAATTGACGTCGGAAAGACTTCTTGTCAGTGGGGGAGGTAGGGTCGTAGCGGCACGGCCGGGAAGGGCAGGAAGACACAGACCTGGCCAGCTGTGCACTCCCCCAAGCCATGCACCAGGGGTGGACCGCCCCCTGTCCCCCCCCCCTTGGTACGCCACTGTGTAACATACTTTCACATGACAAAGATGGTGAATAATTCAATCTTTTATTTTTCAGCAGATCAGTTTCACCTCAGGGAATATTTCCATGAGTGACATAGTTAAGTTTCCTAATTTCTACTGGACTGTCCCCAGTGAGCTACACCTTTGCGCTGGGATAGTCAGATTACTGAAGCATTTTGGCTGAACCTGGGTCGGTATCATTGCACATAAAGATTAAAACAACATGAGGGCTGTGCAGATCCTGAGAGAAGGGATTGAGCAGAGTGGAGGTTGCATTGAATTCATTGAAACCTTCAATAACGCCATTTTCATACAGAATAAAAATATACGTAACTTCCACATCATCCAAACATGTTCAACTAAAGTGATTTCATAGAGATTTCATAGACTTTGTAAATAGACTTTGTAAAAGATATAATCATCCCCCAAAAAGGAAAGATTTGGATCACCATTGCTAAATGGGGTTTATCAAACCTTCACACAATGAAAGGGTAAAAGCTTTAATTTTCACTGTGGGAAAGAAAGATATTCCAAGCTTCCACAGATTTGTCCTGCTATATTTCCAACTAATTCATTCATAGAGAGGTTGTGGAAGGATCTGTGCAATGACAAATGCCCTGAAAGCATTCAAAGATTCTTCACCAATAACGAAACATCTGAAATTTTCTTACACTGTGATGTCATAAAGGATGAGAACAGCTATAACACCTTCATCTAGTTCTGGAGACACAATCCTATGGAATAGAGAAAGGGAGAGATTTTTGGATTTTTTGCCATGGAAGGTAATTTGATTTAGGACCTCTGACTTCCAATTATCTTCCTACACATGAGACAGTAGGAGCTAGTGTTTTCTGCTCATGTTTAGTATTTTCACGGATTCTAACATTTGAGGTGGTGTACTCTTAATACATACGTATTTAAAATCAATAATAAAATTACTAACACAGTCAAATCTTAAACAACATAATCTACTAGCTATTATATCTTAAAAAGTGACCATTCCATATCATCTTACACATCATAGCTAATCCCTGAGATCACCACAAAGTCAACCATCCCCATTCTCAAGCTGGATAAGCTTTCTGAAACAGCAGGCTTTTTAGGTCACTTTGAAAAGCTTTCATATCCTGCTCTAAACTTAAATAGGCTGGTAGCATAATCCATAACTTCAGACAAATGATGTAAAATATCAAAGCCCTTTAGTCTTCCAACCTCACTATTTTAAACAAAGGTACATCCAACAATGCTGTTTGCATCAGCCTCAATGCTCTTGAAGGTTGATACAGATGTAGTTTTGTAGCCAGAACAACTGAAGTTAAACTATTAAATACCATCAGTAAGGTCTTATACCAAATTCTGAACTCAATGGATAACCAATTTGGCTGTTTCATAACTGGGGTTACATGTTCCCAATGAAAACATGTTCCCACTATCTGTGCTACTGTATTCTGGGCTACTTGCATTGCCTTCAACATGTTTGGAACACCCATCTTTTGTTGGATGTATGTTATTTTCAAAAACATGGGCATCTTAAAGAAGATGGCTTTGAAAATGTGAGACTCAAATTATGCCTGCAGCAATCAGCATTTTGCTGACTGACACCAGTGCTAAATCTGGAAATTCAATGCTGAGCCATGTTTGGGAACCAGCACTAAATTTACAAATTTGTGGTGCCGGTTAAATGTAATATTCAGCTCTTAACCAGCCATGAGGCAATGCTTAAAGATAAAATTGACTTTTATGTTGTCCTACTTAAGCAGTTATCTTGGCTGTTTAAGTGCCAAATGTCAGTGTATAGTGGTCCAAGTGCCAACTCCACCCCTGGAACACCCCTTAAAAATCTAGTTTTGAATTTAGAGCTAACATTTTCAGTGGAACTAACTAGTGAAGTGCTACATGTATTGAAGCTATTAAATAGAAGATTTAAGACAAACAGAAAAAAATATTTCTTCACTCAATATGTAATTAAACTTTGGAATTCATTGCCAGAGAATATAGTGAAATCAGTTAGCTTAGCAGGGTTTAAAAAAGGTTTGGATAACTTCCTAAAAGAGAAGTCCATAAGCCATTTCTAAGATGGATGTGGGGAAAATTCACTGCTTATTTCTAGGATAAGCAGCATAAAATTTGTTTTACTTTTTGAGATCTTGCCAGGTACTTGGAACTTGGGTTAGCCAGTGTTGGAAACAGGATAGTGAGCTTGATGGACCTACGTTCTGTCCCAGTAATGGTAACTCATTTTCTTAAATTCTTAAGTGCAAAATTGTTTTTTCCCATTGTGTCAATCATGCAAATAAGAGCATGAGATCTGGTCTCGATGGGCGACCATAGCAATTGTTTGGATGGCCCAAGTCGGTCGTCCCATGGGAGACAGCTCTCAGGATTTGGTTGGGGGGGTTAGTTAGAGATGAGGGGGTTGACGGCAAGAGGTGCAAAAGAAATGCAGCTTCTTACTGAGCAGTCGGGATGTGATTGTCCCAGAATAGCTGGGTGGGGGAGTGGAAGACTTATGCCTCTGATGTACAGGTTTCTTCCCGGTTCCTTGGAGGCAGCTTTCCCTCCCACCCTCTCCTTTGTATGTGGCATTCACTTTGGAGGTGGGGGCTTGGGGGCTGTCACAGCAGCAGATATCACAAGGTACAAGGTTTTGGCTTATAAGAAAATGAGCAGTTATTTGGTAGTAAGATCAGTTGGGTGGTGAGGCCATGAGTCAGGAGACCCTGAAAAGGGGCATGGAGATCCATTCCTACCCCCTAGGCTCATCAGGGGATGAGCAGTTAAGGGGAAGTAAGTTCAGGTGAGTGAATATGCCTTCAGGCAGTTGGCATGGAATAGGGGCATGGAGGTCCATGCTACCCCCTAGGCTCTTGCTGACATGGTGGGATCAGGGGAATACATTTGAGTTTTGTCAAAATTGTTATGATTTGTAACTAAGGAACTGAAGCAATTGTGGATTGCTTATTTATTGTTGATCCAATAAACAGAGCTGTGGCCTTGTTTTTACCATCAATAAGTGTCTGTGGTCTATTCATTGTGATATTGATGGGGGGATATGAGTTTTGATAAGCAAGTAAACTAAGGGGCCTTGGTGAGCAAGGGGGTTAGAGAAAGGGTAGAGGAGGGGGTGTAAAAGGTTGATGACTTGGCCAGTCCAGATCCCTATGTTAATAGCAAATTTACCAAAAGGAAGAATATACAATTAATTAAACTGAGATGCTTGTGAGGTCCAAGTTATAGAGAGTGTATGTTTGGGCAGACTGGATGGACCATTCAGGTCTTTATCTGCTGTCATTTACTATGTTACTATGTTAAGTTGGTTTATGTTCAATTGACCAAACAGCACAATAGTTTAAGTTAAATTTTCTGTGAGAGTATAGCCCAAACTTCAGATTGGAAGGGTGTATATTCTCTTACCCCTCCTAACTCTCTATTTACTTTGAAGAGAGTTAGGAGGAGTAAGAGAATATACATCCTTCCAATCTAAAGTTGGTTTATGTGGCACTCATCTAAATGGAACTGATCCTTGGGCAGTGTTTGGAAGCTATACAGTATAGCTGTGAGAAGAAGCCCGGATTTACAGGACTGTACCAGATAAGTGACCTCTGATGCACCTTTAACCCAGTTATGTTTCAACTATGCTGCAAGGTTTGGTCTTAGAGGTTTGAGTTTTTTAATGCCAATGACTGATGTCATGACAGCTTTATACTACTTATGTTTATGATGTCACTTTATTCTGAGGCTTTTTTCTCAGTATTGCAACTAAATGAAACCATGCCCAAACTCCACCCTAAATCAGCCCATCTCCACCCCTCACCTCTTCCAATTCCTCCCCTCCATGCATTTGCTCCCCTTCACTTCCCATACCTCTAGTTGAAGTTGTTGTTCATGGCGGTCAACAATATGCTCTTTGTGACCACATTGGCTCTGCCACTGATGTCACTTCCTGGTTCCACATATAGGAAGTGACATCAGAGGGAGATATGACAGTGTCATGAGGAGCACATTGTTGACCGCCGTAAACAACTACAACTAAGTACGGGGAAGGCAAGGGACAGTGAGTGGCAGGTGATATCAGGGGAAGGAGCAGGTTGGTTATGTGGCATACAGGGATGGAGAAGGAGTAGAGGTGGAGATAAAAGTGGGGAAGGGGCACTACACCCCAGGTGCCTCTTACCCTTGCTACACCACTGTCTATGATACAGAGATGCTGAAGGTTGATGACTTCCATAATAAATCAATCTTCATAATATCCTTCCTTTGTATCAGTCATAGTCTCTCAGTGGATTGCCAGATGCATTCAAGACAGAATGGACAGAATAACTATGCACTGTAAATGGACAATCTCATCTGTTTCTGTTTTCATCAGCTACCTTATTGTATTGTGTTAAATGAATATATGTTAATTATGGCATAAGATTATATTTAAAAGACACAACTATATTTCATGTTAAATATAGATGTCAGGAGCAGATATCCCTTAAGGCTGAACCTCTGAGCAACAGGACACAACAGAGACCACATGGTATCCTCACAGGTATTGGAGCAGAACTAGAAATAGAGTGGCCATCTCACCAAAAGCATTACAATTTTATTCTCTTCCCTTATTCTTCTTGTGTATAAAGCCACAGGTCTGCTTAATATTTTCTGCCTCTCATTTAAATATTCTGTTTGTTAACAACTATCAAGAACTATACATCACCCACACAATACACAAGTGTAACAACTGGAGTGGGCAGAGAAGCTGTTTCACAGTGATAAAGATGGAAGGTCATCTGGCTCTGATTTTATTCATCTTCTTTGCCATCCTGTGGAAGACGGTTGAATGTCAATGTACACTTAGAAACTACTTATCAACACAACTGCAACCAGGTTATCATAGGGATGGGGACATCATGATTGGGGGGCTTGTATCTTTGGAAAACTTTTATCCACTTGGTCATCCATCGTTCGCAACTGTTCCCTCATTTGAAGGACAAGCATAGTAAGTAACATCATGATCTAGCTCCTATCTGAGACATGCTTATAGCTTTATATTGATTGTCTCTGCATGAACTGTATACATAACCTGTGGACTTTTTAATAATTCTCTCATATAAAGTGTGAGTGTTTTCCTTTTGAATGTTTCCGTGGGAAAAAATTACCTGCCAAAACTTTAATCTTTTTCTGACTATGATTTCCCCCCTAAAACCATCATGAAAATGCAAACTTAGATGTGTTGTCTTCTCAATCAAGCCCTCATACCTTTCTGGCTGTATAAATACACTTTTCTCTATGTGTATTTTTTCCAATGTAGAGAGGGGATGATTCCAGGCAGCCTTAGACCCTGGGTGAACAGATTGTGAAAAGCAACCTTCCCACTTCTATCCAAAGCATGTTTGAATTCTGACATTCTTTTGTATTGAAATACTTCAGCTATTCACCAAACTATAATAAAAAAAGTTTTAAAAATAAATAAAAAATCATATTTGTTTTTGAGGTTCTCTTCTTTTAATTTCTTTGACATCTTAACGTTGAGGTTTTCATTATTTTAAATATATGTATTAGAAAACTTTCTCTCTATCTTAATTCTTTTGTAGATTACATCTTTGGGTCCTTCAGGTTGGTGACCTATTTTGGAAGTTATGCACTATTTTGGTCACTTTTCATTTGAATTACCTCTACTCTATCAATGTCCATTTGTGCATTTGGTTTTCAATACCCAAGGGGGTTGTCTTATCATAGACATATACGCACTGTCTTTCGTCTAGCCCTCACAAAGGTCATTCCATGTTTCCAAATTTTGCTTGTCACTGAATTTCTTTAATGTTACATGTTGCTTCATATTTTTAATAAATATATGAAAAATATGTTTTGTAAAATCTAGTTATTAGTAGGGAAACATCCAGGTCATGTATACCAAAAACAAAGCTGACAACACATAAATCAAAAATTGAAACGGAGAAAAAATAAACCTCAATTGAGGGAGGTTGGGACTACACAAGTGCCCAACCATCCACACACTTGTGTAGTCCCAACCTCCCTCAATTGAGGTTTATTTTTTCTCCGTTTCAATTTTTGGTTTATGTGTTGTCAGCTTTGTTTTTGGTATACATGACCTGGATGTTTCCCTACTAATAACTAGATTTTACAAAACATATTTTTCATATATTTATTAATCATTTTGTTTTGACCTTAATAAATTGCTAGTTGTACAGCTTCATATTTTTATCCATCAGTTCTCTTCATTTGTTCTCCAACCTCCTATGATATGGTAATAAGAAAACTCTTTCCTGCTGTATTACTGAGCTTCTTCTGAGCAGAGTAATTTCCTAAAATTTTTATCAATGAGTTTTAACTGATTGTAAGCATCCGTCTTTTAATCTGCTAAAAATATTTCCCTTAATTGAGTAGGCCTAGAAACATCAGAAAACATCTACATAAAAACATAAGATTTGCCGCTGCTGGGTTAGAGCAGTGGTCCATCATGCCCAGCAGTCCGCTCATGCAGCGACCCTTAGGTCAAAAACCAGTGCCCTATTTAAGTCTAGCCTTACCTGCGTATGTTCTGTTTTAGTAGGAACTTATCTAACCTTTTCTTGAATCCCTGAAGGGTGCTTTCCCCTATAACAGCCTCAGGAAGAGCATTCCAGATTTCTACCACTCTTTGAACAATTATTTGTTGAAAAGTAGCTCTTTCTTCTTAAAGTAAGCTTTTTTTTTAAATTTGAACTTTAAAAAATGTTTACCTATTATGATACGTAAAGAAGCAAGTATTGTAAGCAAGAGAAAATTCAAAAACATCAAAAATCAAATCAAAGCATATCCAAAAGCTTCTTAGCTCACATCAAGAGGAGAAAACTAAGTAGAATCACTAGAAATCTATCAAGGAAATAAAATAGATTCCAAGAACTATACAGATACACCAGATCTCCATTATACATCAGTACTAAGGCCCGGATTCTGTATAGGGCACCCAGTCTCAGAAGCCACTGGTTAGAGAATCATGGCAAGCAGAAAGGATGCCCAGTCCTTCCTGCCAGAATCCTCCAAAGATCATTGGCAGAAGAGATGCCCATTCCTTCCTGCTGGAATCCCACCACCCCCCAAAAGATCATTGGCAGGAGGGATTGTCCAGTCCCTCCTGCTAGCACCCCCAAAAGGGCATACCCCTGACCCCCCACTCCCTCCTGAAGGGTATACCCTCTGACATCCACCACCCTCTACCCCTGAAGGATAGACCCCCTGTCCCTACCACCCCCACCCCTGAAGGACAAACCTCCTGACCCCCCACCCCAGCCTAACTGGACCCCAAAATTCCTGATATTAAGTTGTCCTGCCAGATGGATGCTTCCTTTGTCCAGCCAGAAGGCCCACCTTCACTTAGGCCTGCCTCTTCCTGGTGTATAATGGGATGCACCAGGGAAGGGCCTAAGGCCATGATTGGCCCAGGTGCCTAAGGCTGTTTGCACATGGGCCAACTGGAATTTTAAGCCTCTCTCCCATCTCTTCTGTGATGCGTTGGAAGTATTCTAAGATTCCAATTGGTCAGATCCATTAGGCCACTCCCATGGGGGAGTCGTGAGGAGGGGTTCATCCCCCAGAAGAAAGCAAAACTTCAGAGAGAGACAAAACACTCACTAATGTAGATGAATTAACAGACATTGCTGATTGCAAACAACAACTGGCTGATAAGATTACTTTTTCCTCCTTCTTTTTGTTTCTCCATTGAAGCAGAGCTTAGTCCCATGCTCCACATTCCTCAATCAATCTGAAGGGGTGGGACCTGCCCCTTTGATCACACTCCCTCAGTGATGTGCCCATAGCTGCATACTGTGGTAAGGGCACTCCATTAGTAGATGGAAAGGGCCTCATCAATTGATATTAAGCTGTTGTACCAGCAAAGAACAAAAAGATAAATGCTGGGCATCAAGCTCTATGGTTGCACTAAATATTAAGCACTTTATTATATGTTTTTTTGCACAAAGCATTTAGCACTTTAGAATATATTTTCATAAAAAATATTAGTAAGCTAAAAACTCGATGAAAGATACCATATTCCTGCTCAAACTGATTTAAAAAATCTTTGATTAATCAGTGCAGGTGTCTGAGAGCTTATTAGCACTTAGATTTACATATATTGATGACAATTATATGCAGAAGTCCTGTTGATATGCTAGTTTTTGACAAAGAGGACTTTGTCCATTGTGGTGTGTACAGAAACAGAAGTGTCAGTGTCTAGTAATTAAGGCTGTGTGCATATAATTAAGGATGTGCTGTAGCCCTAAAGCATGGCAGGTACCTGCTTAAGAACATAAAAAAGTTTTGGATACGAAAGGAGAGAGGAAAGAAATGAGCTTACTTTGTGATAAAAATGGGGTGTACACTTTTCCATCTTGTTAGCAGACCAATATGTAATAAAGTTCTTTTCTAATCCTAATCATCACCCCATTTCATTCACGTCTACTACCAATATATATGTTTCTATATTTTTTAGTTTGATGCTAATTCATATTATGTGTCATTTATCATCCTTAAAGTCCTGTATCATTGAACCATTACAACTTCCTGGCCTTTGTATCTGCGGTGGAGGAGATTAACAATAGCTCAGAGCTCCTACCAAACCTCACACTGGGATTCCACATTTATAATACAAACAACAATTTATTCTTAACATATACTGCTGCCATGAATATATTTTCAGGAATGGACACCGGGATCCCAAACTACATCAGCAAAACATCTGGACCATTGGCTGCTGTTATTGAAGGTCTTTCACCTGAGCTATCAAATGATATTTCCAGCCTTTCCAGCTTATACCACTACCCACAGGTCAGGGGATACTTTCATTTTACTTCACACCCTCACCATCCAGCATTACCGTTCTTTCCCTCTCCTCCTCCACTATCCAGTATTCTCTCATTTCTCATCTCTCATCTCCATACCATCTCCATCCTGTATTGACTGTATTTCTGCCTCCTTTCCCCTTCCAGCATTGTCCCATCTTTCTCCCTCCTTCCCACCACTACCAGTAGCATCCTACATTCACCCATGGAACAACTGCTATTTACTAGATCAGAATTCTCAGTTGACATCTGTCAGAAAAGTTGTATGGCTGTTTATTTTATTCCCTTTTTGGCTTGGTTTCAGTTAGAGATACTTATCTTTGTTTCTAGAAGTTTAAGTTGAGCTATATGATATGTTGGGTTGTTTTATTCAGGGAAATTTATGACCTGCTATAAGATGTTGTTACCAAACTACTGCAGTATGGTTGGGTGTGGGAGAGAAAGATAGAAGGGTGATTTTTCCATGTACCTTTCTCATTGGCCATTTCCATTCCATGATATCCTATTAAAAAGTACTGTAACTGCATGACATATGTTACAACTATCCATAGTTTGCAATGTTTGTGCTGCTGTACAATTTTGCAGTAACTGCCTCTAGAAAAATTGGATGTGAGAATAATAAAACTTCTTCATATCCACCAGGTAATTTATAAGAAACAGTGTATGCCATGATAAAACATCCCAAGGTCTGAAAGAGATACGAGTCATATAGTAAATAGATTGCACCAATTCAACATTTAAATAGCACTTATACATTTTGTGCCATGATAAACACAGACCAGCTTTATTTCCATACCCAAGGACCTTAGAACATCAGTTCTATAAACTGGATACTAACCTGTACACTCCCATTGTATGCATAAATCTTTAGATTATTAGCACTGTCCCATGTAAGTTCTAGCAAAGTGGCTAAGTGTTATTGTGCAAATACCTGCTTAACTTACATAATGCATATTTGCAAGGAAGATACACACGGGAGGAGCATGGGTGGGACATAGCGGAGTTCCCATTTATTGTTATATATGTTCGTGCTCTATTGCAGGTGTAATTTTATAAACCTAAATGCCATGCAGGTTCAACCTTAATCAGAGGTGAGAAGGGCACCCATAAAAGGCTCTACCCTCCTAGGGCATAAGGAGGTAGACAGGGCAAGAGAGGACATTCTCTCCCTCCACAGATTTCTTAGCCACTGTTGCTCTTCCAGTCTTCTCAGAAGCTTCCCTCCTGTACCTCACACCTCACCTACATAGTTTGGCATATCTTCCTCTCATCCAATCTCCCATCTATTTTCCTTCTGCCCCCTTTGATGCAACAATAGAGGCAAAAAAAATAGGGGCAAAAATAATAAAATTGCATTAAAAATGGTCTTTGAAGAAGGAGGGTCTACAGTGATGACTTAAATCTAATAAAGGAAGGATCATATTTTAAGGAAAAGGGAAGATGTTTCCATAAACTTGGTGCCACACAACTAAATGCTAACAAAGAGGTTAGCTTCAGAGAATGAAAGAGTTCTTTCAGTGTAGGGTTACCAGCTTTCCTCTATAAATAGGAAGGAAACCTGGCCTCAACCCATTCTGACCCCAGTCTTGCCCTGCTCCACCCCAGCTCTGACCCAAATGAACCTCATGTTTCCTTCCCTGAACTCAGGGCTGTGTCTGGAGAGCTTCTGCACATGCACGGACTTCAACATGATGATATCACATGCATACACAGAGGCCCTCCAGATGCAGGACAATCTGCTGGGTTTTGGAAATCTCTCTGGGTACCCAGACAGTCCTCTAAAAAGAGAACATGTCTGGGAGTTCCTAGATATTTGGTAACCCTATTCCAAGGTGACATAGTTTGAGAAAACTGAACAGATACAAGGGGCATCCAGTATAGAGAGACTTATGTACTCAACAAATCTTAAACTGAATTCTGCTGGTAACAGGGAGTCAGTGCTGTTCTACTAATAAATAGGTGATATAAGATTGATTTGATTTATAGAGTATTTAAGATCCACATAAAAATCAACAGTAAAGAAATACCCCCTCAGGTCTTATCTCTATCTCCAGAGGAGGCCAAGGAAAAAAAATACTACCAGACACAAATGTGTAGTTATAACATTCAGGGCATTGGGAATCTTTTTTGGCATCCTATTAACTGGTAGGACAACATCCAAAAAGTCTCATCCAAATACAAGTGACTGAAAATTTTATTTGGATTATGACATCATCAATTAATTCATTATCAAACATACATAAATGGTACATCTTCCAATTAGATTACAATTGTTTCACTAGGATCCAATTACAAACTGCATACTTCAGCAATATTCTATTGGTTCTATTCAAGTCACATGGTTTCTGGTTCATCATACTTCATTAATAATTTTCTTTAGCAACAATAATGACTTAAATTATCATATGCTATTGAATTACAAGACATCTGGGGATATCAAGGTAAGCAGCTATGTTTTGCTTCCCAAGCATTATTAAGGGAACAGTGTGAAAAATATGTTAGTTCTTATAAAGCGAAAAACATTATTAGATCAGTGTGACCTCTAGCCAATGCTTTTTGTTGTTTTTATTTCTTTTAGCTACATTCAACTGTTATGTTATGACTGTCACACACTTTTCCAGACATTAAACTAAAATAAAATATTTTTTTTATCTCTGCTTCACTGGTAACAGAAAAATATATACTCTGCATGCAGTGTCCAAATCTCTGAAGCATTTCTATCATTCAGCTTCATATATACTGTATATATACTATGGCAGGGAAACTCCTGTCAGTAGCTTAAAAACTGCTTTAAACCCTGCCACTAAAGAAAATGTGCCTATTCCTAAGCCAAGGAACCTAACAATTAACTCTGTTCCCAATGCTAAGATCGGACAGGAAGGGCAGAACAGAGAGGGGATGGCAGAGTAGAACAGAATACCTGTTCCAAGCCCCTATAATTCCTCTTATAAATCATCTGTTCATTATCAGGTTAAACCTCTGGTCAGGCAAGCTGACATAGCAAGGGTTAAGGAAAGGGGAAGAGCTGACAGGCAAAACATGCTCAGAGCACAAGTGAAAGTTTCACAGCACAACCATGCTGACAAAACTTTGCTTCCCAAGCAAAGGCTAATTGAAAGGGAAAAGTTCTTTAAACATGGCTGGCCAAATGCTGCTCCAGAGGATAGCTTGTATCCAGCTTCAGAGAATGAGGAATCTCTTATGGAAGTAGAGGGAGATGCCTCTGAGGGGAATTAAATGGAATACAGCCCAGAACCCCTGGACTACATGCAAGGTACTGTGTGGGGAAGAGAATGAAAGTTTGATCTATAACGATGGTCTACAGTACTTAAAAGAAACAATTCTGTCCTTATGAGGGACTGTTTAATGAATGAGTGTTTGATGTATGAATGTGAGGATTGGTTAGCAAAAGAAATTAAATCAGACTCCCTTTATGCAAGCAAAGCATAATGAATAGGGGAGGGGTTAAAGCTAACGTTAGAAGAAGAAATAAAGCCCTGAGTTGATTCAGTGACGTGACGGATTCCTAAAGTCTTCACTGCTTATCCCAGCCCTTCTTATTGTAAACCGCTCGACCTACTTCTTATTGTAAACCCGCCCCTACAATGTAACCTTACTCTGTACAAATATTCATGTACTCAAAGACTTCATTGTTTTTTTCACTGAATGTCCAGCTCTTCTTTATTGTAAACCACCTCAAACTACTTTGGCTTTGGCGGTATACAAACAATAAATTATTATTATTATTATTACACATCCCTGATAGTGGGAACTTTTGGGAGGGGAATCTTAGACAATTAAAACAAGGGTGGATGATTCCCAGCCAACTGCCCAGAAATAAGAGGGGTTAGTGGGGTAGTTATAATTTAGGCAGTCAGGTGGGGAGAACTTCCTTGAAAACAGGGGGCAAAGCACAGCAGTGTGCCAAGCCTAGAAGGTGTGGTGCTAAAGCCCAGAGCCAGCTGGTCTACAGGGGCTCTTGTATTAAAGTTCTTGAAACCAGAATGCTGCCCAGAACTGTGAAAAGCATGGCAGCAGAACTGTGAGAACAAAATGTTTTTGGGGTTTTTTTTCCTTTTCTGATTGATGTGACAAGTAGCTGCAAAAGAAAGCTTTGTTGGTGGTAAATCTTTTCCAAGAATTATCAGCCGATGTGGCTGTATTAGAACTGGTGCAAAGTGAACTGAATAATAAAACTTGGAACTGGAAATTATTGGTGGAAAGTTTTTTTCTTTCTTTTTCTCTGCTGTGCTTTCTTTTTCTTTGCTATGCTTATTCCAGGGTGGTCCTCCAAAGAGCACTAATACTTGTACCTGGGGCAGGAGCTGGGTTGCCAATGCTAGGCTTACCCCTAGCCCCGTCAGATTCCCAGGCAAGGAATGTCTCATACATATGGGATTATGGACCCCATAATCCTACTTAATACAATTATTCCTATCAGTTGGCAGCTTCAATTTCCTTGGGTCCCTCATTTATTCACAGCGGCAATTCAACAGCAGAGATAAAGCATCAATTAGTCCATGGTGAACATGGACCAAATTTGGAAGTGCAAGAATGTGTCAGTCACCATCAAACAAAGACTGATCACTGCCATTGTGTTAACAATCATGACAAGTGAGCCGCATCGACAGGATCATCGACAGCTTGGAAGAAGAAGATACGACAGTGGTGATCCTTGTGGGGACGAACAATGTGAGCAACAGGAACTACAACAGGGAAGTACAGAAGGACCAGTTCTGGATGCTAGGAAGGAAGCTGAAGACCAGAACGCAGAGGACAGCATTCTCGGAGATCCTGCCGGTACCCAGGGCCAATGAGAAAAGGCAGATGAAGCTGCAAACATTCAATGTGTGGATGTGGCGCTGGTGTGAGGAAGAAGGATTCCACTTCGTGTGCAACTGGACAATGGTCTGGGGGAATTGCAAGCTATTCAGGAAGTACAGACTCCACCTCAGTAGAGATGGAACAAAGCTATTTGCAAGCAACATCAAGAGAGAAGAGAAATTTTTAAACTAGAAAGAAGGGGAAAGCCGACAGTTGACCAAGAGAGAGAGTCGATGGTTCGGGAACCGGTATACCTGGAGGATACCGTGCAGGAAGATAGAGGGGAAGACTCACCAGAGGATACCATGCAGGAAGATAGAGGAGAGGATTCACTGGATTGCAAGCAAGACAGACTGAAAGAGACACAAGAGGGAAGGAAATGTAAGAAAAGAATAGGCCGCAAACTCAAGTGTATGTACACGAATGCAAGGAGCCTATGGAATAAGATGGGCGAATTAGAAGCTATGGCACAAAAAGATAACGTGAACATCATCGACATCATGGAAACATGGTGGACTGAGGAAAACGTCTGGGATACTGTGTTACCAGGATACAAACTATATCGCAGAGACAGAGTGTCTCAAAAAGGTGGGGGCGTTGCCATATAGATCAAAGAGGGAATCAAATCTACTGGAGAGACTACACCACAACTGACGGATAAGTTAGAGTCTCTATGGGTCAAAATTTCAGGAACAAATGGACTGGAAACAAAGATTGGCATCTACTACCGACCCCCAGGGCAGTCAGAAGAAATTGATGGAGAAATGATGGACGAGATTAAACGCAACTGCAAGGGAGGCAATGCAGTTATCATGGTTGACTTCAACTATCCGGGAATAGACTGGAATCTAGGCACCTCCAGCTGCGTTAGGGAGACCAAGTTCCTGGATGCTGTAGGCGACTGCTTCATGGAATAGCTTGTAAAAGAATATACAAGAGGAAATGCAATTCTGGACTTAATTCTAAATGGACTGCAAGGACTGGCACAAGATGTACAAGTAGAAGGGACACTGGAAGGCAGCGATCACAATATGATCCACTTCGACCTGGATGCAGGGGAGAAACATCGGTCCAGAACGAAGGCCACGGCGCTGAACTTCCGAAAAGGGAATTACGAAGGGATGAGACTCATGATAGGGAAGAAGATTGAGAAGAGGATAAGCACTGTAAAAATGATAGAGCAAGCTTGGTCTCTTTTTAAGGACACAGTTACCGAGGTACAGAATCTATATATACCACGTATCAACAAAGGATCCAAGAGGAAAAAGAACAAAGAACCAGCGTGGCTCACTGCAATAATAATAATAATAACAATTTAAATACCGCAGGACCATGACGTTCTATGCGGTTTACAATGATTAAAGATGTTCCAGATTGAGTGGAATAAGCAAAGTTCAGACTTAGTGATTAACAGTTCTAGAGATCATTTGTTGAGGACTAAGATTGTATGGGTTGTTTTCCTAAGTATTTCAGGAACAGATGTAGAGGTGAAGGAAGCAATCAGAGACAAGAAAACTTAATTTAAGGAAGGAAGGTGGGACCGTTGGATGACCATGGCATAAAGGGAGTGCTAAAGGAGGACAAAGAAATTGCAGACAAACTGAACACATTTTTTGTGCCTGTATTTACCGAAGAGGACCTACACAACATATCAGAACCCATCAGGCTATATGGAGGAAATGAAGACGGGAAACTGACAGGGTTGACGGTCAGTCTAGAAGAGGTATGCAGGCAGATTGATAGGCTTAAGAATGATAAATCCCTGGGACCGGATGGCATCCATCTGAGGGTCATCAAGGAATTGAAAGGGACTATAGTTATACTGCTTTAAGTAATAGCCGATCTGTTGATCAAATCGGGAAAGATTCCGGAAGACTAGAAGGTGGTGAATGTTACGCCGATCTTCAAAAAAGGTTCGAGGGGAGATCCAGGAAACTACAGACCAGTGAGTCTGACCTCGGTACCGAGAAAGATGGTAGAGGTGTTGATAAAGGACTGCATCATTGATCACCTTGACGAACACGGTTTAATGAGGACCAGCCAGCACGGTTTCAGCAAAGGCAGATCTTGCCTGATGAACTTGCTGCACTTCTTTGAGGGAGTACACAGGCAGATAGACAAGGGTGACCCAGTCGACATTGTATATCTGGATTTTCAGAAGGTGTTCGACAAGGTTCTGCATGAATGAGTACTTCAGAAAATTGCGAGCCATGGAATCGAGGGTGAAATACTCACGTGGTTTAAAAACTGACTGGAGCATAGGAAACAGAGAGTGGGGGTAAATGGACAATACTCGGATGGAAGAGTGTCATCAGTGGGGTGCCGCAGGGCTCGGTGCTTGGACCCGTGCTCTTCAACATCTTTATAAATGATCTGGACATTGGTATGACTAGTGAGATGATTTAGTTTGCAGACGATACAAAGTTATTCAGAGTAGTGAAGACATAGGGGGATTGCAAAGATTTACAAAGAGACATAATCAAGCTCGAGAAATGGGCAGCAACATGGCAAATGAGGTTCATTGTGGATAAGTGCAAAGTGATGCATGTCGGTAACAAAAATCTCATGCACGAATACAGGATGTCCGGGGTGGTACTTGGAGAGACCTGCCAGGAAAGAGACTTGGGAGTTCTGATCGACAAGTCGATTAAGCTGTCTGCACAATGCACTGCGGCGGAAAAAGGGCAAACAGAATTCTAGGAATGATAAAGAAGGGGATCACGAACAGATCGGAGAAGGTTTATCATGCTGTTGTACCAGGCCATGGTGTGTCCTTACCTGGAGTACTGTGTCCAGCTTTGGTCACTGTACATGAAGAAAGACACGATATTACTTGAAAGGGTCCAGAGAAGAGAGACTAAAATGGTTAAGGGGCTGGAGGAGTTGCCGTACAGTGAAAGATTAGAGAAACTGGGCCTCTTCTCCCTTGATAAGAGGAGACAGAGAGGAGACATGATTGAAACATTCAAAATACTAAAGGGAATAGACTTAGTAGATAAAGACAAACTGTTCACACTCTCTTATTCTTAAGCTCGGCCGAGCTTAAGAATAAGTTTTAGCGAACACAGTAGCTAGTAGTTAACACTACATGCACAAGCACTTTATGATTTAAGCACTTTATCTCGCTGCAGCTGGGAGTTAAAGAGAACAACGCCAAGCCCTTGGAATAATCATCAAGATAAGTGTGGTTTAAAATCTATCTACAAGTATATATAATGAGTAATTAAGAATGTTATCGAGTATAAACAAAAAGGAGGCTGGCAAAGGGACATTAGGAGTGTGATGATGGTCCCAAATGTACCCCAGTTCAGTGAGATCACAGAATACACGGGTATTGGTCTGAACACTTCACTAATTATAATATAAATAATTTAATAATTATTATTTATAGAGCTGTGATAATAATAAACAGTGATTTAATAATCATCACAGAATAACACTGTATATCTCCCTACTAATTGGCATATCAATGGTAAAATGAGCCATCTACCAAAACAATAGACTCACTCCTTATAATCAATCAGTCAAACAAACACTCAGTGCAAAGCAATTCTTCTTTCAGTGGGAATTCTGACTCCACTTGCTCAAAAAGAGTCCGTGGTCATGGAATTCTTCATTATTCCCTTACTGATAGAATTATTTTTTAGATTTTTTTATATACTGTTATGTATCATTTTTCAACTTTTAAATAGATATAAAAGTGTAGTCACTTATCTTCAATCTTTATCAATTCCCCTTCCCGACGCGTTTCGAAGTCCTTTATCAAGGTCGGGGGAACTACAAAGGAACATAAGTATATTATACCTTCTGCTAATTTAAAAGGCTAAAAAGTTTTGTAAATAACAGTCACTCACCGATAAGATAAGGTAATCTTACTCCAATATTATGCCACCGGCTATCCAGAAAGATGGCCGCAGCGTTCATACAGAGTATTTAAATAACCCCTCCCCTTACATCATACTCTCACCTAGCAACCGGCCCGACGCAAATTGCATCACTCAAACCACATCTAAACCACGGAGACACACACAACATCATCCAGAATCCACCTGAGCCATCCAATCCGAGGCTTCATTCAGCCCGGAGGGGGCCATAGTTTGAAGTTGGAACATCCAGCGTAGTTCCCTAAGATTTAAAGTACGCTCTATATTTCCTCCCTCCCACCCTACAGTAATCATGTCCATTACCCTCCATTTTAAATCTTTCAGACCATGTTTACATAACCTCCAGTGTCTCACTAAAGGGGAAGCTTCATAGCTCATATTCACCCTAGACTTATGCTCTGTTAAACGGATCTTCACAGCTCTAGTAGTGTGACCTATATAAAGTTTTGGGCAAGGGCATTGGATCAAATATATAACATGATCAGAGTTACAAGTCGTGTTATATCTAGCAGTATATTGAGTGCCTAAGATCGGATGTATCCAATTGTCCCCTGACATCACAAACGGACACCATTGGCAACTACCACAGGATTCATGACTCCCCCTAATTTTAGTCATATCTTCGCTCGGGATATAATGGCCCAAACTTTCCCCTAGATTTTTCCCCCGACGATAAGAGCATATAGGGTACTCTATCAGGGATGGGATAGCAAGTTGGACAATATGCCAATGGTTCCGTATCATACGAGCTATTTCAGGAGCTTGGGAGGAAAAATTTTGCACAAATGCTACAGACTCCAGTTCTTCAGTATCTTCAGTGGTATTAGTTACATTCGGTTTTAGCAACAATTCTCTTTGGGCATATTTAGCTCGTTTATATGCCTTCTGGACCACTTCAGTCGAATATCCTCTTTCATAAAACCTTTTTTTCATTATCTTTGCTTGGAGTCTAAACTCATCCAGGGAGTAACAGATCCTTCTCAAACGAAGGAACTGGCTAATAGGGAGATTTTGTATTAATCCCTTAGGGTGGAAGCTGTGGAATCTCAGCAACTGTTACGATCAGTTTCTTTACGGTAAATCGTTGTAGTTAATTTACCACCTGATTTCATAATTTTTAAGTCCAAAAAATTAATCTGATTTTGATAAACAGTCATAGTAAATTGGATATTACTATCCACCTGATTCAGCCACTCCACAAAACTATTTAGTTCTTCCATGGATGCAGACCACACACAGAGGATATCGTCCAGAAATCTTTTCCAGATCTTTACATTTTTGAAGTATATGCTGTTGTATATGTGTTCTTCTTCCATTTTAGCCATATACAAGGTTGCTAAGGATGGGGCTAAAGATGCCCCCATCGCTATACCATGAATCTGGAGAAAAAATTGTTGACGAAACCAAAAGTAACTCTTTTCTAATACCAAATGGGCCAATTCCATCAAAAAGGAGACCGTGATATTTGTTCTTATCTTTTGACATTCAAAGACCCCCTGTAGCAATTCAAGAGCAGCATCAATCGGAATCATTGAATATAATGCAGTTACGTCAAGGGTTACAAACAACCAGGAATCTCTACAAACAACTTGGATCTCTGTTAACATCTGCAACATGTGAGTCGTGTCTTTAACCCGTGATTTTACTTTCAATACTTCATTTTGGAGAAAAATATCCAAGAATTTAGATAGTGGTTCCAGCGTGGAGTCCCTCATAGAAATTATGGGGTGACCTGGGGGGTCCCTTAAATTCTTGTGGATTTTCGGAAGGAAGTATATTTTTGGAGTCATATGATATTTTGGATTCAGGAACATAGCCTCTCTCAGGGTAATCAATTTTTCTTTATAAGCCTTCGTTATAATTTTTGAGATGGTACTTTTTAATTCTCCTACCGGATCTTCTTGTAACATTTGATAATGTCTTATATCTCTTAATTGTCGATAGGCTTCCCGAGTGTATTGTTCTTCAGAGAGCACCACAATCCCTCCCCCTTTATCTGCTCTGATTATTATTATAGATTTTTCTTGTTTCAGATCTTGTAAAGCTTTCCATTGATCGTAAGTTAAATTAAATTCCGGGCGTCTATCTGCCCAGAGTTGTTCGATTTTCTCCACATCTGCCAAAACTAGATCTCTGAACGTGATCAGATTTGGATGTAAAGGGGTAGGGGGCATCCATCCTGATTTACGGGAAATTAAAGTGCCATCTTCACGAGGCTTGTGATCTACAAAGAACATTTTCAAATGGAGTTTACGTAAAAGACTATATATTGACTTAAAGTAGTGGACAGAGTAGAGGATGCTCTACTATAAGAGGCCAACGGGGTTTTCAGCATGCACGGGGACAGCGAGGAAGGCAGAAATCTCGGCGAGTGGGTTTTCAACCCCAACAAGGACAGCCACAGGACCCGCAGACAAGATCGCAACAGCGAGCCAATCAGCCGTAATCAACCTTTCGGGAAGAAGACTGAATGAACATCAAGAGGCTTTGCTAAATTTGGGTCTGGGTTTTGTACCAAGTATGAAGTATGACACCTTTGAGACTAGACTGTCAATATATAGTCTTTTACGTAAACTCCATTTGAAAATGTTCTTTGTAGATCACAAGCCTCTCGGGAAGGGGAATTGATAAAGATTGAAGATAAGTGACTACACTTTTATATCTATTTAAAAGTTGAAAAATGATACATAACAGTATATAAAAAAATCTAAAAAATAATTCTATCAGTAAGGGAATAATGAAGAATTCCATGACCACGGACTCGTTTGAGCAAGTGGAGTCAGAATTCCCACTGAAAGAAGAATTGCTTTGCACTGAGTGTTTGTTTCAATGGTAAAATGAAGCAGGGGAGATCAAAGGCCCAGTGGCTGGATACCATCAAGAATGACATGGGAAAGAACATCAGAAAATGGAAAGAAACCATGGAAAACAGGGATGTATGGCAAGGACTGGCCTACAGAGAATCCAAGGGTCAGACATGACTGAATGGAGAGTAGTAATAGTTTTCTGATGGAGTTGCAACTGTCCAATAATATTCCATCGTAGGATTGTGAAAAATTGCAAGTGGACCTTAGGAAATTGGAAGACTGGACATCCAAGTGACAGATGAAATTTAATGTGGACAACTGCAAAGTGATGCACATTGGGAATAATAACCTGAATCCCAGTTACCAGATGCTAGGGTCCACCTTGGGGGTTAGCGCCCAAGAAAAGGATCTGGGTGTCATTGTAGACAACACAATGAAACCTTCTGTCCAATGTGCGGTGGCAGCCAAACAAGTAAACAGGATGCTGGTAATTATTAAAAAGGGATGGTTAACAAAACTAAGAATGTCATAATGCCCCTCTATTGCTCCATGATGCGACCCTATTTGGAGTATTGCGTTCAATTCTGGTCTCATATCTCAAAAAAGATATAGTGGCATTAGAAAAGGTTCAAAGAAGAGCAATCAAGATGGTAACTCCTCTTGTATGAGGAAAGACTAAAATGGCTAGGGCCCTTCAAAAGGCTGAGGGGAGATATGATTGAAGTCTACAAAATCCTGAGTGGAGTAGAACGGGTACATGTGGATCGATTTTTCACTCTGTGAAAAATTGCAAAGATTAGGGGGACACTCGAAGTTACACGAAAATACTTTTAAAACCAATAGGAGGAATTTTTTTTTCACTCAGAGAATAGTTAAATTCTGGAACGCATTGCCAGAGGATGTGGTAAAAGTGGATAGCATAGTTGGTTTTAAGAAAGGTTTGGACAAGTTCCTGGAGGAAAAATCCATAGTCCGTTATTGAGAAAGACATTGAGGAAGCCACTTCTTGCACTGTATTGTTAGCATGAAATATTGCTACACCTTGGATTTTGGCCAGGTACTAGTGACCTGGATTGGCCACCATAAGAATGGGCTACTGGGTTTGATGGACCATTTGTCTGACCCAGTAAGGCTATTATTATGTTCTTATGAAAAAAGGGTTTCCATAATCAAAATGATTCATAAGAAAAGTACGTTTTAAAGTTTTGAGAGTGTCTTTTCCCTAATAAGAACAAATGTGCCTAGTCATCCTTAATGTAGAAAATATATTTTTTTCAATCACAAAGGAATTATGTAGGCTAAAAGATAAAGATCAATAAAAAATAACTCTGAGAGAACAAACAGTGGTACAGAGATTAATGGGAACATGTTTTATCATTGCTGAAAATAGGAGGGAGGGGATTAGATGAATTAGATTTGAAGATTTTTTTAAAGAATTCATTTCAGGTTATGATCACAAATCTAAGAATCAACATATTCTAGTTTAGAGACTATAGTACCTTAAAAGATGAAGCCTTTGATATTTGGAAGCCATATATAGATAGATAGATAGATAGATAGATAGATAGATAGATAGATAGATAGATAGATAGATAGATACACACACACTGTATATTTATTTATTAATTTTAAGAATTTATATTTTAACTAGCTTCTCACACATAGAGTCTAGAGTCCTTTGCAAATCATTCAGGGTCTATCACACATCCACCCCTATTTGCATTTGTCTTCTGTGATCCCCCTCTTGGCACTTCAGCTGTGAATACAGAACAGAAATATTTGGTAAGCATTTCAGCCATATCTTTGTCACTTTCTACATATTCCTCCCCTTCACCTTTGAGTCTCAGGATGCAACTTTTGCACTTCTGTATCTCAAAGATGCCTTATCCCCCCCTATGCTTTACTGGGTCCATGGTCTTCATCATAAGACATATGGGGACATACATAAAGATCTCAATATCTAGATTTCTACAGGTGGACCTTTTGCCTAGTCAGGCTTACAGTTGAGTATGGACAGAGATGGCCATGTTTTATAACGTGTATCTCATGCCAAACCATTTCTAAAATACAGATGGACTTCTCAGCTGCCAATTTCTGGGATCAGGACAGGTGTTAGCCAGCCTATTGTATGTAAAACTATCATCCACAAAAGCTGCAGGACAGGATGGATGGTGAATAGTTCCAGCCTTAAGAATAAATGAATAAATGGAAGGTCTGTGGGGTTTGAGGGGCTTCAGGAAAGTCCCCGGGTGGAGATTTTATTTCAGAATATCAGCAGTAGGAACAGCAAAATAATTCACTTGGGGAAGCAGGGGGGGGGGGGAGTCGATATTATCCTAATGTTTCATTATGTCTTGTCTTTGATTTACTTTAAGGAAAATAAGTGACCAGAATTTAAAATGAAAATAAATAAAAAATAAATAAAATTAAAATTAAAATTAAAATATTTTTTGTCCTCAGTCCCTTTATATTCTACCATCTCTCCCTGAATGCTCAATCCAGCTCTTCTGCTACTGCATACCAGGTGGTTGGGTCATCCAATCCCCTTTCCCCTTCACTCCATTCAGTATAATTATATTCTATATATTTGATCTTGTATTAAAGATAGCGATGATTTCAATCTTTTTATTTTCAACAGATCAGTTACATCGCAGGGAATCTTGTCGTGAGTGACACTGTTACGTTTCCTTATTTCTTCCGGACGGTCCCCAGTGAGCTGCACCTCTGCGCTGGGATTGTTAGGTTACTGAAGCATTTTGGCTGGACCTGGGTTGGTATCCTTGCATGCAGTGATGAAAACAGCATGAGGGCTGTGCAGATCCTGAGAGAAGGGATTGAACAGAGCGGAGGTTGCATTGAATTCGTAGAAACATTCAGACACTCCAGTTCACCCATGCTTCAAAATATAAACCATGTCTACAAAAAAATCAGTACGTCTTCAACTAAAGTGATTATTTTGTATTGTAACAAACAGTACACAGATTTTATAATGATCACAAATATTGGTGAAGCACCTGGTAAGGTCTGGATCATCACAGTTGAATTGTTATTTTTCTTACCCTCAGACAATGCTAATGGGAAAAACACTTTAGCTTTCACTGTGGCAAAGAAGAATATTCCAAGTTTCCACAGATTTGTCCGTGAGGTGAATCCCACTGTGTTTCCAAGTGATTCTTTCATAGAGATGTGGTGGAAGGATCTGTGTAATGACCAGTGTCCCAAGAGCATCCAAAGATCCTGCAGCAATAATGAAACATCTGACTATCTCATGCACTGTGATGTCATAAACTCTGGAAACAGTTATAACGTATACAATGCTGTGTACGCCCTGGCACACGCACTCCATATTATGATGATTTCTAGTTATGGAAATACTACTCTGTGGAGAGCAGAAAGTGAGACCAATTTGAACTTTTTATCTTGGAAGGTAATATCCTTTGATGGAGGAATGTTACTTTCAGGAAGAGGTGATGGCTTATGATTGCTTCATTAAGAAAGGGAAGAAGAATGCTTCCTCTCTACCCTCAGAGATGTGCAACAAATTGAAAGATACAAGTGTAATGAAAGCACATGTCAAAACTATGGGATAATATGAGGGACACAACTGTCAAGAGTGTTGTTCTTACTTTATTTACAAACTACTGTTTGCTTTAATATTCCTCTTGGCCTTTTTACGCCTGTCCCTGGATGAGGCAAAAGGAAAAAAATGGCATGCATATGAATAGAATTGTCTTATAATAATATGTCTTTGGGAAGCATGGGGTCACTAAGACAAATTTTCCATTAAACTATTTACAGCAAAAAATAAATCATTGACTGATACCCTGCTAAATATTTACCCTTAAATATTTATTACAATCAAAGAGGGAAGCCTACCCAAAACTAAGGGGTTGGGGATATGTTTGATGGGGCTTCAAATGGCAGTGGTTTGGAGAAGGGGAAGGCAGTGGATAGCTTGAAAGGTTCAAGAGGGAATTTTTTAAAAAAAGTTATTTATTTTTTTTTTTTAAAGTTAAGCTCTTGTAGCTAGCTTCACAGAAATTAACCTTCGATATTCATTGGCAGTGCTGTTGACGGTTAGCATTTAAAAAAAATCTCTTACTGCTTATCGCTGAATATTAGAGAATTATTTTTTAGAGGTTTAAATGCTTAAAATGAATAATTTTTGCCAGTTACATGTAATTAATGTGATCCAGTGGTTTTCACCTAAAAGCATGATCTTAAAGCATGTACATATACTGTATATGCTTTCTACATAGATAGAGATATAGTTAAAGCTATAAATAGAGATAGATAACCACGTGATTGCACCTAAGATAACTTTCCAGATAATATCCCTTACATCATCATGATTTAAAATGAAAATCCATCCCTAAAATGATGAGCAGATTGTATGAACTTAAAGTTAGACCTCTATCCCCACTCTTAGCGTTACCCTTCTCCTCCACTGCCAATTCTAGACTTTGTTCCTTTCATCCAGCTGCCCCCCTATGCCTGGAATAAATTACCCGAGGTTTTTCCATCAAGCCTCTTCCCTTCTCTTGTTTAAAAGCAGATTAAAAACCTACCTATCTGATGTAGCTTTCAATCCTTAACCCTATTCCTCTGCCCTCCAACCCAGCCAGCTGATTAACCGTTCCCCTTAACTGTATCCATGACATCCTGTTTGTCTGTCTTCCTGTTTATATTGTAAGCTCTTTCAAGCAGGGACTGTTTTCTTATGATTTGTGACTATGCGCAGCACTGCGTGCATCTGGTTGTGCTATAGAAATAATTAATAGTAGTAGCAGTTTAATTCATTAGAGGAAGGAGGAGTCTATTGGTTAGACCTGTAGCCTCAACACACTGATGTTGTGGATTCAAATCCTGCACTGCTTCTTGTGACCTTAAGAAGGTCACTTAGTCCTTTGTTGCCCTAAGAACCTAAGATAGATTGTGAGCCCATTGGGACAGATAGTGGAAAAATACTTGAGTATCTGAATGTAAACAGCTTAGATAACCTTGATAGGCAGTATAAATACTTTTATGTTTGTAATAAAAATGTTTTGCTTTCCCAATAGCTTCATCAGTATCTGAAGAACCTTCACTTTAAGAATGTTCTGGATGAGGAAAACTTTTTTAATGAAAATGGTGATCTTGCCATTGGATATAATATTATAAATATAAACAATCTACCCAATGGGACAAGCAGTAATGAAATTATTGGAAGTTATAACCCTTATGCTCCACCAGGGAAGGACTTTACCATCAATGAGAATGAAAATTTGTGGGAGAACTTGTTCAGCCAGGTCAGATCAAGTTTCAAGTTTATTAGTTAATTGATACAGAATCTATCAAATATGTCTAAATGGTTTACAATAGGATTAATAATATATAAACTTTTAAAACAGCTCTAATTAATTAAAAAAGGGGGTTGCATACAGTAAATGAAGCTAACATGAAGCAGAATGAAAAGGGGGTAAGTGAAGCATAATTACATTGAGATAAAAATTTGAAAAAGATAGGGAAGTGGGAAATCACTAGGGGTGGGGTGGGGATAGCTCCTTGGTAAAAGTTTGTCATCCTTGGCTGAAACATTCTGTCATATATTAAAAGTGTCTTTGAATAGGATTGTTTTGAGTTTGAATTTGAATTTTGCCAAAGAAGATTCTAATCTAAGGTCAAGGGGCATGGCGTTCCAAAGGGGTGGGGCCATGAATGAAAAGACGGTCTTACAGGTAGTATCATAGAAACCAAAGAAATGTGTACATAGCATGCACATTCTTATAAAACATGTAAGAATACCAATGATGATCCCTCTGTTCCCTCTAAGCTGAGCAGGAGTCTGCCAACTACATTACTCCCAGTAAGAGGAGAGGTGCTTCAAGATCATCAGGTAGACATATGAATACACTTGCATTGATGATGTGTTTACCGTTTGGTAGACACCACAGGGTCAGTAAGAATCATCTCTGAAGCCTCAGCGCCGTTCTTTGAATGCTTACTGAACACAGCTTGGCTGAATTTGGTGTAGTCATGACCACAAATGGCCTTGACAGTTTTGTGTGTTTGTGCTCAGCCATCTCTCGTACCATAAACTCTCTACAGCCAGGTATGGGGCTGGAAGGTAAATCCCAATTGGATTTCTTAACAGTAGGCATTTTAAAGGGGGGTTGTAAATGTAATGGTGAAGTGGAAGCTCTGGGATTTTTGGGATATGAGCTCGCAGGACAATGAGTATCTGGTGGTGCAATATTACTCATCATAGTTTCAAGTTTCAAGTTTATTCGAATTTTAATATACCGACTATCAAGCAAATATCTAGCCGGTTTACATAGAGTTTAAAAAAAAATTTTCTAAAAGAAATGGTACAAGTAATTATAAAATATTAAATAAATTAAAATACGTAGTGTACATTGAAGACTTTAACATGACCAACTGGATAGTGAGGACAGAAGGGGAAAGGGTGGGTAAAGTTACATTGTAGAGAGAAAAATGGAGATAGAAGGGTTAGGGTTATAACAAATAGGGTGGGGAAAAATGTATGTGATGAAGAATAGTATGTAAAAGTATGATAATAAAGAGAAGTTTAAACCGAAGAAAATGCGTCAAGAAATAGGAATGTTTTTAGGCTCTTCTTGAATTTATCGAGATTTTGTTCTTCTCGGAGTGGTTGTGGAAGGGAATTCCACAGTGTCGGGGCAGATACAGCAAAATTTATTTTTCGTGTGTAGTAAAATTCTTTTATAGACGGAATAAGTAAGAAGTTTTGATTAGTAGATCTCAGGATTCGGGGGGAGTATGTGTATTATTTGCTCATAGAGTGACACTAATGATCTATATAGTAGAATTTAGCAGTGTGTATTTCAAATGTACATGTACAGATTGGGCCCAGTACTCCAGTAGAGAGTGCCAGAGTGTACAGTCTCAAGGTCTTCACTGATTCACTCTGGTTTATTAATGCCAATTTTGAGATCAGGAAAAGAAGGCCACCTTGATTTTTAAATGTAGTATGCGTTCTCTGTATCACTTTCAATAAAAAGACATTTAAAAAATGTAGCAGCTGAAAAGGTAAGGGAAGAAAGGTTAGCTTTCACAAATTATAAGACATTGGAGACAAAAGAAGACAGGCAAAAATATGTGGAAAAGAAGAAAAGCTTTCAGAAAAGCAAAGATGCAAATGAAAGGAAAGGTAGCCAAATTGGGGGAAAATACATTTTTTTAGATATGCAAGTGATAGGAGGAAGTGTCAAAATGACCTATAAAGTGCAATTAAAGGCATACTATTTTTCTTTGGTTTCTGTTCTTAATCTCCTTACTTTGTAAATGTTGCAAGCATCCCTAACCACATTGTTCATTCCTTCCCTCTCCCCAACCTTATCTTCTTTTTTTTTTGTTTCATTGTTACCTACCAATTCCTTCCTTTCCTGATGTTTCTATGGTTGTCTTACTGTTGCTCCAAATTTCATTTTATTTTTGTATTCTTAGATTTACCTTGGTTTTATATTTGTGGTATATTAAATAAATTGAACTTGAACTTAGTCTAATCTCGGTGGTGAGTAAACTAATGGCAACACTTCTTAAGCAGAGAACAGATTTCTAGAATCAAATGGATGGCAAGATCTGAGCCAGCATGGCTTTACAAGAGGCAGGGCTTGTCAGGCAAATCTGATTAATTTCTTTGACTGAGTGACCTAAAAGCTGGATATTGAAGGGGCACTAATTGAGGTATGATACAATTATGTATGTGATACAATAAGCTCACGATAATGAAATCCAGTGGGAGCCAGGGGACTAATAGGGCAGAGTACGGTACTGGGGTTCAAGAAAGGATTGGACAATTTCCTGCTGGAAAAAGGGATAGAGGATTACTGCACAGGACCTGGACCTTTTGGGCCACCGCGTGAGCAGACTGCTGGGCACGATGGACCTCAGGTCTGACCCAGCGGAGGCATTGCTTATGTTCTTACTAGAACATAAGGAATTAATGTGGTGTTGTCTGAATGTATGTTATAGTGAGAAACACTGAAAAGTAAAGCTGACATGTTTCACAGCAGTTTCAGTAAGATTTACTGTGAGGGAAGGGAAGCTTTAACTCTGTTCCTCTCTAATTAATAAGCATAGAATATAATGGGTGCCTTAGCATTTAGCATGCCCTAAATCAATTAGCGTGCTAAATCGGTTAGTGCATGCTAAATTGACCAGTGCACCTTAATAAAAAGCCCCCATATATTGTTATCTACGACTAAGTTATATTGATACAGTATCAGCTGAATATTGCAGATCGCTATATAATTTTTGGCCTAAAGAAGCTATTTATGCCAACTAACAAAGGTAAATTAAGGCATGGATGCTCTTATTCTACAATTACTCATTTAACTTAATGGAACATCCTTAATCGCCCATGACCCACCTATTTCAATGCCTTCTTTTCTTGTGCACGTAACTGTTAGCACTTTTTAAATAATTTATGGGTTGGTGAGGCAACAAGTTTAAACCAAACACTCATCTGCCTGTGTCATATAAGCAGATTGAAATTTTCAAGGTCAAATGAGGAAACAGTGGTATTTCATCATACTGTTTAATCAAACTGTTAATTTAAATAGTGACCAGTACGGGACATTTGCTCAAAGCATTCCTCAATCAACCTGAATGACTGATTCCAGGTCAATCCTATTTTATCTATATTTTCAAACAAATCACCTCCCTTCTCTTGAACAGCTTGGTAATGTGACAAAAAATTTTAAAGAATAGAACCAGCTCATATTTACAAAGGAAAGTAGCATCTGAAAAGTCACCATCTAGTCTTTACTCAACTTTCTTAGATTTTTTTTTTCTCAATCTTCAGGCACCTCTGCAGTCTGGATGTAACCCAAATTGCCCTCCTGGGTTCAGGAAATTAACAAAGGAAGGAAAGCCCATCTGTTGTTATGATTGTATACCCTGCTCTGAAGGTGAGATCTCCAACCAAACTGGTAGGTGATAACATTATTGATGATTGATGTGATGGTTATTTGCTTTTTTGTTGTTTTTGCTTTGGTTTCAAGCAGTGTTTTTCTTACGAGTCTCCACATATCAGCTTTTCCACGTATCTACTACCAAAGGACTTTCAGGAACCCCTGAAGAAGACTATCTTGTCAAAACATGGACCGTTTTGGGTCCTACACTTTCAGTGGACTAGGTCCTTTAGGGTTTTTATGTGGATCATTTTATTTTTATGTGGATTGCCTTATTGTACTTTTGGAACTTTGACATTTTTAATAAAGTCCATTTCAGGGACATCGTCACTTCACAGTGTTTTTTTGTTTCTTTTGTATTTGTTATTGGGCCCATATCCAGCCTTTTCAGTCAGTGTGGTGCAGTGGTTAGAGCTACAGCCTCCGTACCCTAAGGTTGTGGGTTCAAATACCATGCTGCTCTTTGAAACCCTGGGCAAGTCACTTAATCTACAAAAATATCTCCCTTGTATTCAATTTCCAAATTCTTAATTAGAAACAGTGATGAAGTTTTCTCATATCAGACTTATCTCCACCAATCACACACTTAAAATTCTTTATAGAGGAGAAGCCTCAGATCCCCGTGCATTTCTAGTGATTAACTATACAACAGCACTAGATAGGGAACTAACCTCATTGGCATTCTCCCCCTCCTGCCTAATTTTAAGATGATATATATCAAAAACAGGGAATCAGTAGTGGTTAATATATCAGATAGAAAGTTGTCGGAGATTGAACTCAGTATTTTATGCATAGGGTTATCCCTCTTATGCAGAGGGGTTCCCTCACACAACACTTCATGTTTACAGGTCAGGATAGACCTGGAACGTTTCTTCAGGTCTTTACATTTGCGGGAATTTTTTTGGCCCATTGAGTGAGTCTGAAAGAACTGAAGAATCATTAGAAGAACCTAGTGTTAGAGTAAAATCTAGATGGAGTCCCCCGACCCCCATGAGCATTACAAACTTTTAAAAATATGGTAATAAAAGAAGTAAGTGAATTGAGATTTGATTTAAGGAGATCGAGTAATATTACAAAGGACAAATATATGGCTCTAGAAGCCTTAAAATATGATTCTGAGATAATCATACATCATGCTGACAAAGGGGGTGCAGTTGTTGTAAGAAAATAGAATACAATATCATGAGGAGATGATGAGACAACTTTCTGTCCCCACAGAGTATGTTGAGCTATAAACAGACCCCACGGTTGAATTACAAACATTAATACACGAATATACAGTAGAAGCAGGAGATCGGAAATTACTAACAAAGAAAGAAGTGCAATTTCTAAACATACCTTATCCAAAAACACTGGTAATTTACCTTCTTCCAAAGATACATAAAACATTAGACAAATCACCTGGGAGATCTATAGTTTCCAGTTGAGGTTTTTTGTTAGAATCGCTGTCGATTTTCTCTGACATGTTTTTGAGTCCATTAGTTAAAAGTAGTTTTTCCTACATATAATATTCCAGTGACTTTTTGAATAAATTGAGGATGATCACTGAAGTGAATGATATCACGTATATGGCCACATTAGATGTTAAATCCTTGTATACAGTAATTCCACAGAACGAAGTGCTTCAAGTGATTAAATGTGAGTTAGATAAAGGAATGGGAGATCGGAAAGTCCCGACTGAGGTCATTCTGCAGTTAAGTGAAATGGCCATGAAAAATAACTTTTTCATATATGAAGGTCGATTTTATAAACAAATATCAGGGGTAGCCTTGGGAGCCACCATGGTACCCTCAGTGGCAAATTTATATATGAAACCTTTTGAAGAATGGTGGATACAGCAGAATGATTTTTCAGACCATATTAAGTTATGGGTACGATTTATAGATTTCTATATTTATAGATTTATAGATTCTATATTTATAGATTCTATGTTTATAGATTTATAGATTTCTATTATGGGTGGGTTCAGAACAGCGTTTGGATGAATTTTATGAGTGGCTTAACAATAGGCATTCGGCTATCCAATTCAGTATGGTAAAGCACACATCACTAATATCTTTCTTAGATCTAGATATTTTAAAGACACATACTTCATTTGAGACTAAGGTCCATCACAAACCCACAGATAGAAACACTTTTTTACATTACACTAGTTGTCATCCAGGTAAATTGAAGGATAGTCTCCCAATTTCACAGTTCCTTTGATACAGAAGGAATTGTTCCACTTTAGAAAATTACAAAACTCAGGCTAAAGAGCTAAAATGTAAGATGCAACAACGAGGATATCCAGAATGAGTACTGAAGGGTGCCTACACAAGAGCCAGATACACAAACAGGGAATTGTTATTAGAAAGGAAACCTAAACAAAAAGAGGAATGGTGCCCCACTTGTGTACTAACCTTTGGAGGTGGAATAGGAGAGGTGACAAAAATAATTAAAAAGCACTGGTCATTTGTTCAGTTACAACCTCTCTTTACAGAGACAACTTTAAGGGTAGCATACAGTCGTCAACGGAACCTTAAAGAACTATGTCCATCTGACACTGCTATTAGAAGCCATTCAACAAAGGTGCATGGGGGACATATAAAATGTGATAAATGCAAGACCTGTGAGACAACAGTAGAAGCATTAGCTCACTTTCTCCATCCTCAAATAGGGGTAAGTTGGCGTTTGAAACATAGAACTTCATGGGACATGTCATACATGGTTTATGTCATAGTCTGTCCATGTTTGAAATTATACATAGGACTGACTACTCGATCTTTTCGGACCAGGATTTGGGAACATCGGAATAGTTTGGCATGTAGAAGACTTGAGGAATCTTTGGTCCAACATTATTTGTCAGCGAATCATGCCTGCACAGAATTCCAGTGTATGGTCCTGGATCATGTGCCACTTACAACCAGAGGTGGAAATAGAACATAAGAACATAAGCATCGCCTTTGCTGAGTCAGACCACAGGTCCATCATACCCAGCAGTCCGCGCCCGCGGTGGCCCCCCAGGTCAATGACCTATAAGTGATCTAATGCTCTAAAGCATTTTGTACTGTATAGTAATCCTCTAATTGTACCCTTCAATCCCCTTTTCCTTCAGGAACTCATCCAATCCCATTTTGAAACCCAAAATCGTACTCTGCTCTACCACCTCTTCTGGAAGCGAATTCCAGGTGTCCACCACCCTCTGAGTGAAGAAGAACTTCCTAGCATTTGTTCTGAATCTATCTCCCTTCATTTTTTTTGAGTATCCTCTAGTTTTTGTTGCCCCCACCAGTCTGAAGAATCTGTCCCTCTCTACCTTCTCTATACCCTTCATAATCTTGTAAGTTTCTATCATATCCCCTCTAAGTCTCCGCTTTTCCAGAGAAAAGAGCCCCAGCTTCTCCAGCCTCTCAGCATATGGAAGGTTCTCCATGCCCTTTATCATTTTTGTTGCTCTTCTCTGGACCCTCTCGAGTATCACCATATCTTTCTTAAGGTACGGCGACCAGTATTGAATGCAGTACTCCAGATGCAGTCGCACCATTGCCCTATACAGCGATAGGATAACCTTCTTGGTTCTGGTAGTGATACCTTTTTTGATAATGCCCAACATTCTGTTCACCTTTTTTGAAGCCGCTGCGTATTGTGCCGCTGGTTTCATTGTTTTATCCACCAAAACCCCCAAGTCCTTTTCTAGGTTGCCTTCCCCCAATATCATCCCCCATCGTGTATTTGTACATCAGGTTTCCTTTCCCTATGTGAATGACTTTACAAAGAAGCTCATCTGCAATTTATTTGCCCACTCACTCAGTTTGTTCAGGTCCCTTTGAAGTTATTTACATTCCTCAACAGATCTAACCGTACCGGAGAGTTTTGTGTCATCCGCAAATTTTATAACTTCGAACTTCGTCCCTGTTTCTAGGTCATTAATAAATATATTGAACAGCAGTGGTCCCAGCACTGACCCTTGCGGGACGCCACTCGTGACTCCTTTCCAGTCAAAATAGTGTCCCTTTACTTCTACCCTCTGTTTCCTGTCCTCCAGCCAGTTTCTGATCCATCTGTATATGTCCCCTTCCACCCCATAGTTCCACAGTTTCCTTAGTAGGCGCTCATGAGGTACCTTGTCGAAGGCTTTCTGGAAGTCCAGGTATACTATGTCTATGGGGTAACCTTTGTCCAATTGTTTGCTTATCCCCTCAAAGAAGTGCAGTAGGTTCGTTTGGCATGATCTTCTATTACAAAAACCATGCTGGCTTGTTCTCATCAGCTTATTGCTTTCTATATGCTCATTGATACTGTCCTTGATTAATAATTTGGCCATCTTCCCCGGAACTGAGGTTAAGCTGACCGGTCTATAATTCCCTGGGTCACCTCTGGATCCTTTCTTGAAGATAGGTGTAACATTCGCTATCCTCCAGTCTTCCGGGATTACCCCTGTTTTCAAGGATAGGTTGCAAATCTGCTGTAGTAACTCCGCTATTTCGTCTCTAAGCTCCTTTAGTATTCTTGGGTGGATTCCGTCTGGGCCTGGAGATTTGTCAATTTTTATTCTATCTATCTGTTTGAGTACGTCTTCGAGGCTTACCTCCAAGCACGATAATTTTTCCTCTTGATCCCCCTTGAATAATTTTTCTGGTTCCGGCACAGTGGATGTGTCCTCTTTTGTGAAAACTGATGAGAAGAATGTATTTAATCAGTCCGCCAGCTCCTTTTCCTCCATTACCACTCCCTTCCTGTTTCCCTCATCCAGGGGTCCCACCTCCTCCCTCGTCAGTTGTTTTCCTTTCACATATCGAAAGAATGGTTTAAAATTCTGTGCCTCCTTGGCAAGTCTCTCTTCATACTCTTTCTTTGCTGTTCTGACCCCGTGGTGACATTGTTTTTGATTCTTCCTGTGCTCTTTCCAATTTTCCTCAGTTTTATCCTTTTTCCACGTCCTGAAAGATTTTTTTCTTGTCTCCTATCACTTTCTTAACTTCCTTGGTTAACCATGCTGGGTCTTTTGCTCGATTCTTTCTGCAACCTTTTCTAAATCTGGGTATATACAGGTTTTGCGCTTCGTTTACCGTGTCCTTGAATAAGGTCCAGGCTTACTCCACCATCTGTGCCTTTCTGGAACTATCCCTGAGTTTTCTCTTTACCATTTGTCTCATGGCATCATAGTTCCCTTTCCTGAAATTGAAAGTTGTTGCAATGGTTCTCCTCCCCTTTGGCATACCTATTTCCACTTTGAATTGGATCATGTTGTGATCACTGTTTCCTAATGGTCCCACTACTTCCACTTCTTGGGCAGGTCCTCTCAGCCCATTGAGGATTAAATCCAGAATAGCTGTCCCTCTCGTTGGTTCCTTGACAAGCTGTTCCAAGTAGCAGTCCCTTACAGCCTCTAGGAACTCCGATTCCTTTGAACACTTTGAAACTCCATGGTTTCAGTCTATCCCAGGATAGTTGAAATCTCCCATAACTATGGTGTTTGCATTTTTACATTCTCACCTCAACTCGGCTCTCAGTTCTTCATCCTTTGCTTCCGTTTGCCCAGGTGGACGGTAATACAGTCCCATTTTTATCTCGGTTCCCTTTCTTCCTGGTATTTTAACCCATATTGATTCTAGTTGGTCATTTGTCGTAGCTGCATCCACTCCGGTCGATTGAATGCTGTCTCTTACGTAAAGTGCTACTCCTCCTTTCTTATGTGTCCTGTCTTTTCGGTAGAGCTTGTACCCAGGCAGTACTGTGTCCCATTTGTTTTCCTCATTCCACCATGTTTCCGTGATTGCTATGATGTCTAGGATCTCATCATGATTTCTACTTCCCCCATTTTGTTCTTCAGGCTTTTTGCGTTAGTGTACATGAAATTTAAGTCTCGATATTTTTGTTTTCTTGTTATTTTCCCTTGCGATTCATTATTCTTTCTGTCCCCTTCTCCTTCTGCAGAATTTTGTTTATTGTCTCACCCGACTTCCCCTTGTGGTACGTGGTACGTTTCCTCTTTATGTTCATTCCCTTCCTCTTGTTCCTTTTTGTCTTCTTCATGTACTAGACTCCTCCTATTCCCCTCTTGATTCGTCTGGCTCTGTTGGATTTTCGTTCCCTGTTTGGTGTTATTGGTGTCTTCCCCGCACTTCCCCCACTCAGTATCCTTTCAGGATACTGTCTTCCAAATCATGAACACCTGGTCGACTGTCAGCTTTCCCCCTCCTCTCAGTTTAAAGCCTGCTCTATTCCTCTCCTGACGTTTTTTGCTAGTAGTCTAGTTCCCGCCATGCTCAGGTGAAGTCCATCTCTCCTGAAGAGCTTGTTGTTGCCCCAGAACATTGTCCAGTTCCTCACAAAGTGAAAACCCTCTTCTTTACACCATCTCCTCATCCACGCATTTATTGATTGTAGTTCTGTTTACCTCTTCACATCAGCCCGTGGTACTGGTAGGATCTCCGAGAACGCTATCCTCTGAGTCCTCATCTTCAGCTTCCTTCCTAAAATCTTGAACTGTTTGGTGAGTGCCTTCCTGCTGTAGTCTCTCCTGGCGACATCATTTGTCCCAACGTGGACTATCACTGCCGTCTCTTCCGTCTCTGCTCCTTCCAGGATCCTTTCAATTCTGTCGATGATGTCCTTGGTTCTTGCTTCTGGGATACAGGTCACTAGCCGATCCTCTCTCCCTCCTGCTATATGGCTATCCACCTGTCTTAGGGTCGAGTCTCCCACCAGGATTGCAGATTTCCCTTTTTCAGTCTCCGCTGTGGTCGCAGATCAGTGTCCTTGGTGGTTCTCATTTCTTCTCCCTCAAGGTGCTGGTAGGATCTTGCCTCTTCCTTCTGCGAGTTTCCTCCGTGGGATCCTTCTGCCTCGGTGTCAGATGTTTCATGTCCTCCGTTCAGTGAATCCTCCCTGTTCCTGTGCTGCTCGTGTTCTTGCTCTTCCACTCTCCTGTAGGCGTCCTTGATGAACTTCTCAAGTTCCCTGACTTGTTCTTCGATGTGCCTCTCTCTCATAGGGTAATCGTCTGGCTGGAATGGGTCTTCTGAGATGTAGAGTCCTTCCAGTTCCTGGATCCTGTGCTTCAGATGACCAACTTCACTCTTCAAGCTCTTCAGTTCCTGACATTGTCCGCTCACATAAGACTGTCTCCCCGAGAGGAGGTAGTCGTACATGTGGCAGTCCGTGCAGTAGACTGGGAAGCTCAACCTCTGGGCTCCTGCAGCTTCCATACTTGTCTGCCTTCTGGAAGTTCCTTTACTTTTTGCTTGTGTGCTCACTCCTGTTCCTGGCTCTTCCTGATCTCCTTCGTCTTCTGCTTCCTTCTGCTTGTGTGTGTGCATTGTCCTTCTCTTCCTAGTCCTCTGTGCCTGCCAGAACCTTTTGCTTGAGTTCGCCTTTTCTTAACCCTCTACTGTTGCCATTCTGCTTATGTGAGCTCTCTCTATTTGTGTGTATTCTCTTTTTGCTTGTGTGTGCTCTCTCTGCCACTGCCCTTTATGCTGAGGTTCATGTATGTTACCTCTTGGGCCTGCCTCCTGGGCCTACCCTTTTCCTGTCTTCTGTTCCTGCTGCTTTTCTTCTGCGCCCTCTGTGCCTGCCACTTCTCTTTGTTCTTATGTGGGGGAGATCCCCCTGGACCTACCTGTTCCTTGTCTTCAGTGCCTTCTGTCCCTTTGCTTCACTTGCCTGTATGTGGTTTCCTCCTTTACGCCTGCTACTCCCTTACCGTGCTGTCTCTCCTTGTGTTCTTGGGTGTAGTGGTCCAGCTCTTCTTAAGGCGCTCTCGCTAAGGTGAGCGCCGAACGGCTGCACGCCATTGGCTCCCCCTCTTTTAAGGGGGAGTCCAGGTGCTGACGACGCTGGTGATGCAGTACAGGTGGGCGAAGCTTATTCTTGCTACCCGCTCCTCGCCACCGCCAACCCCTGCTTCCTTCTTCCTCCTCCGGCCTCTTCTCCAACTGCCACCAACTCCCTTCTCCTCTCGGCTACCTCTCCCGCTCATCAGCCACCACCTGCTCTTGCCTCCTCCACGCGTCTTTTTAAGAGGGAGTCCGGGCACTGACGATGCTGGTGACGTGGTGCGGGTGGGCGGAGCTTACTCTCGCTGCCCGCTTCTCTCCACCACCAACCCCTGCTTCCTCCTTCCTCCTCTAGACTCTTCTCCAACTGCCACCAACTCCTTTCTCCTCTTGGCTACCTCTCCTGCCTCCTGCTCTTGCCTCCTCCAGGCGACGGATCCTCATGCAGAAAGAACAGGAATGGATTTTCTGTTTGGACATGAATAGCCCAAAGGATTAAATGCTAAAGTAGAGTGGCACATATTTTTTTGACTTTGAAATTGATTTTTTTTATTTTGAAATGTACAACTTTATGGCTAATGACATTTTAACATAGTGATCATCAGTTTCCTATTCAAAGAATAGTTGGTGCAAGCCCATTCAGATTATTGGATGATGCAATTTGGCTCCTCCCATGTGATGTCACATGTTAGCAGTATAAAACTGGGCAGTTCAAAGCGGCAGCCATCTTTGCCATTTTGAGCATTCATACATTCGCTGAGTAAGTAGAAATATGGAGAGAAGTATTCTGGCATTGGTCTTACTCTAACAGCGCTGTTTTGTGCATTATTTTCACAGGAATCCACTGCCCTGACGCAGCTATACAGCGAAATGCCAGCTAGCTTTACGTCAAGCAAAGAAAACAGAAGCTGAGAGATAATTTATGATGGGATACAATAAGAACTTATAAGAACTCCCTGCCTAATTGAAGCTAAGTTCATTATCAGTTTTTTGAGAGTTTTTTTATATATATCATCTTAAAATTAGACAGGAGGGGGAGAATGCAAATGAGGTTAGTTCCCTATCTAGTGCTGTTGTATCACTGGCAATGCACAGGGATCTGAGGCTTCTCCTCTATAAAGAATTTTAAGTGTGTGATTGGTGAAGATAAGTCTGATATGAGAAAACTTCATCACTGTTTCTAATTAAGAATTTGGAAATTGAATACAAGGGAAGCATTTTTGTGGATTTATGATTGATCTCTCTTTATCCTATATACATTGTTCAAGTCACTTAATCTTCCATTGCCACAGGTACATTAGACAGAGTTTGAGCCTGCCAGGACAGATAGGGAAAAATGTCTGAGTACCTGAATGTAAACCACTTAGGCTATAAGAGGTAAATAAAAAAATATATATATAGTGGCTATAAAAATATCAAGATATTGATCACCAATATCAAGATAAATTTAGATTATATATAGAAGTAAAATAGGGACTGACTAGCATTCCTGATGCCGCCGCTGTTGACAAGTTCCGGGCACCCTGCTGACATCATCTCTAGGGACTTGGGTTTTTTTTATGAGCCCTGACCTTGGGTGAGTGAACTTATGAGTGTTCCTGACACCACTGATGCAGGCAAGTGGACACACTGCTGACATTATCTCTGGTACCTTGGGACCTTTTTCTCTGTGCCCTGTATGATACGTGGACCAAGGTCACATGCCAGTCGCCACATGTCCAAAGAGGCATGGCCAATGGGGCACACTCCTTTTGAGCCCCTTTGGAGCCCAGAGGAACAGGAAGCAGGGGATTATCGAGTTTTACCATGGCAAGAAAGAGGAAGAGTAAATTGATATTTGGTCCATCACTAACTATAACTGTGGTAAAAGGAACCATGGATTTGCATTTAAGATCTACTGCTTTAGTGACCGAAGTTGATACTTCCATAATGGTTGTCCCCTTGTCATCCTCTGCATGAACTCCACCTCCTTAACCTAGAAATATATCTTTGGAGGAGGTAGATGTCTCCCCATGAGGTAATCAACATTTTCCTCCTGGCTTACCATACAGGTGAAGGAAGCCATAAAAGAAAAGAAGGACTCTTTCAAAAAATGGAAATGCATAAAGACAACCGAAGCCTGGAACAAACATAAAGATGATCAGAAGAAATGTCACAAGGCAGTGAGGGATGCAAAACAGGAATATGAGGAAAAAATAGCCCAGGAGGCCAAAAACTTCAAGCCCTTCTTTAGATACGTGAAAGGGAAAAAACCTGCAAAAGAGGCAGTGGGACCCCTGGACGACCAGGGAAGAAAAGGGTACATCAAGGAAGATAAACAAATCGCAGACAAACTAAATTCCTTCTTTGCGTCCGTCTTTACGAAGGAGGACACCTCAACAATACCTGAAGCGGAGAAAGTGTTTGCAGGAGAAATAGAAGACAGCCTCACCACAGTTGAAGTGGACTTAGACCAGATATACTATCAGATCGACAAACTTAAAAGTGACAAATCCCCTGGACCGGATGGGATTCATCCGAGAGTCTTAAAGGAATTGAAGGTTGAAATCGGAGAGTTATTGCAAAAACTTGCAAACCTGACAATCAGAACTGGACAGATACCGGACGACTGGAGGATAGCGAACGTCACCCCAATTTTCAAAAAAGGATCGAGAGGGGAACCGGGCAACTATAGACCTGTGAGTCTTACGTCTGTCCCTGGCAAGATGGTTGAAGCACTGATCAAGGATAGCATAGTCCGGCACTTGGACGCACATGACTTGATGAAACCCAGTCAACATGGATTCAGGAAAGGGAAATCATGTTTGACGAATTTACTCCAATTTTTTGAGACCGTGAACGAGCAAATTGATAGTGGGAAGCCGGTGGACATAATATACTTGGACTTCCAGAAAGCGTTCGACAAAGTTCCACACGAAAGACTTCTCAGGAAACTACAAAGCCATGGCATAGAGGGGGATATACAAAGGTGGATAGGCAAATGGCTGGAAAACCGAAAGCAGAGAGTGGGCATAAATGGGAAGTTCTCCGACTGGGAGAAAGTGACTAGTGGTGTACCCCAGGGCTCGGTACTTGGGCCGATCCTTTTTAATATTTATATCAATGACCTGGAGGAAGGAACATCCAGTGAGATCATCAAGTTTGCAGACGATACAAAACTATGCCGGGCGATCAGATCGCAGGATGATAGAGAGAAACTCCAGAGCGACTTGTGTCGGTTAGAAACATGGGCGGAGAAATGGCAGATGAAGTTCAATGTGGAGAAATGCAAGGTAATGCATTTAGGCAATAAAAATAAGGAATACGAGTATACAATGTCAGGTGCAACTCTGGGGAAGAGTGAACAAGAAAAGGACCTGGGTGTACTGATAGATAGGACCCTGAAGCCGTCGGCACAATGCGCGGCAGCGGCAAAGAAGGCAAATAGAATGTTGGGCATGATAAAGAAAGGAATCTCGAGTAGATCGGAGAAAGTTATAATGCCGCTTTATAGGGCAATGGTCAGACCACACTTGGAATACTGCGTCCAACATTGGTCTCCCTACCTAAAGAAGGATATAAAACTGCTGGAGAGGGTGCAGAGACGAGCAACAAAACTGGTGAAGGGTATGGAGAAACTGGAATACGAGGACAGACTTATAACACTAGGATTGTTCTCCCTTGAGTAAAGGAGACTGCGTGGGGATATGATCGAGACCTTCAAAATACTGAAAGGAATCGACAAAATAGAGCAGAGAAGATTATTTACATTGTCCAATTTGACACGGACTAGAGGACATGTAATGAAGCTAAGGGGGGACAGGTTCAGGACTAATGTCAGGAAGTTCTGCTTCACTCAGAGAGTGGTTGACACCTGGAATGCCCTCCCAGAGGAGATTATGACGGAATCGACCGTCCTAGGCTTCAAGAGCAAACTAGATGCATATCTCCTTAAGAGAGGCATATAAGGATATGGTGGACTATAAATTAAGCCAGGTGTACACCTGGCAGGGCCTCCACGTGTGCGGATCGCCGGACTTGATGGACCGAAGGTCTGATCCGGAGAAGGCAGTTCTTATGTTCTTATGTTCTTATGTTCTCTAACCAGCTGGTCACTGCAATTATTTCTGAAGAAACTGAGCCTCAGGGGAAATAGGTCACTTTACAAGATGTGTTGCAAGTTGTAAAGTGAATTGAATCTTCCATGCAAGGAACAATTGTTTCATGTGAGTTTTCTCAGAATGAGGCTTTTAATCTCTCTCAAGTTAAAAATAGTTTGGGTGAGACTGATGTGAATTTTGGGAAGATGAGGAAATCTATAAAGACACTACAGGCTGCTGCTGCTACTTCCTTCGTTAAGGATAGTACTTTGTTACATAATCAATTGGAAGCTATGGAAAATCGATTTCACAGTAGGAATTTGAGATTCTTGAATTTCCCTATGACTCATTATCTGGCTTCTTTGCAACTACTGAAAAAGTAGTTTAAAGATATACTCTTTGTCAGTTGAGAATATATACCATGTGTTAAAGGCTCTAAGGAAACCAAAGAAGAAGGGCAAATGGATCAAATTTCAGCTGATAATTTGGATTTGTCTTAGTTTCTTGAGTCTTTCAAAGAAGTAATCACTAAGTGTGCCACCTTGTTACTAACCTTCTTCTCAGACGTAGAGAAAATTTTGATTTTTAAATTATACTTTCCCAAGAAGCAGGCTCTGTTTTGTGGTCAACCAATTTGTTTATGTATATAATGACTGGGAAGTCAATTCAGAGTGGTTTGCATGAGCTTCTGTAAATGGTGTTACTTGAGCTTCTGTGGAGGTGTTACAATACATGGGCTCTATACAGAGTTACAGGGGCTTCTGTAGCAGTGTTACAATACAGAATTAAGAACAGCATAATTATGGCATAATCAATCACCCTACTTATGTTACCAGCACATCAATCATCCTACTTATATGCATACTATATTCACATCTAATATTAGGTTTACTATTGTAGCTAAGTGTATAATATTAACACACCTTCTAAGGAGTTTGGCCTATTCAACTAAATATAGTCTACAGTATATACATGTATCTGTATTGTGTTTTATTTTATATTTGAAGAATTATCTTCCTCAGTCTAGTTCAGCTTTTGGTCTATATTGAGTTCCTGATTGGGGGGGGAGGGGGGACTAGCCAACTGTCTGCTTTATGTTGTTTTATTGGGTAATGTAGTCTATGAAGAGGATGGTCTTTATCCCTTTCTTGAACTTTCCAGATGTGTCTAGGCAATGGTACAGTAAGTACTTATACAAGAACACCTTACCAGTGTCAGTAGTGTTCAGAACCACAACAGTGTAAAACCCTGGAAAATGGAGGAAGGAAAGTAGGAAAGAACATGAGATCATGTTCACTTTAAAGTATCTTTTGTGTTCGTTCTCTGAGGAAGCCTGATCTGGTGAAACACATCAGAACCTGGAATATTTGGACACCCCAGATGAGTACACAAATTTTTTTGAATTATTTATGCCTTTAAGTATTTGGATTAATCACAACCATTAGAGTGATCAAAGTGCAATAATTGAACATTAAAGGCACATCTTACATGGTTTTACCCTGTTGTGATCTTTACATACCATTTAATTGGTTCTGAGCACTACTGACACTGGTAAGGTGTTCTTCTATAGGTATGTGTGGGTGTTTTTTTGTATTAGTATTTGCTCCAAGTATCACCCTCATGGTAATTCATTCCCAAGTTTTTTATTTTGTTTTGGGAATGGTACAGTAAGGGCAGGGGAACACAGGGTGGTGCCACCTCCTACCCTCTTCTATGTCCTCTACCACTCCTTTCCCATGCCCACTGTGCATGCTTTCCCTTTACCCGTACCTCCTTAGCTTCTCCAGTGCAAGCAGCATCTCCAACCTGCTGCCTGCACTGGTCTCAGCACTCTTTCCGATGTCACTTCCTGATCGGATGTGCTGCTCATGCTGGTGAAGAGTTAGAGGTACAGCGGTAAAGGGGAAGTGCATGCATGGTTTGGAGGAGTGGGCGTGGAAATGAGGAAAAGTGCCAGCACCCCTACCAAGATGGGGCTCAGGATGGTCCACCCTCCCTACCCCTACTTACTATGCCACTGTGGCCAGGCAGACTCAGCTCCATAGGAAGTTAAGGTCTTGGCTTCTCATTTAGAGTCTTTTTTGTTAGATAAACCTGTACTTCAAGAAATTAATTTTATTATTAACAGCTGTGTTAGAGTACAGGGAAATTCCATTGCATTTTAAGAGAATATGCATCTGAGTTGATCATGTAATGTGTTTCTTTGCTTTTCCTTATTTTGGTCTGTTGCATGCAATGATAAATGATATATAAATGTTAAAAAAAAGAAATAAAAAATGTTCCATTGGATTAACTTAATGCATTAAGTTAGTACAATAAAAAAATGTATTAGCTTAACTCCTGTTTTGTTTTATTTCTGTACATTACCTTCAAAAGAGGACCACCACAGATACCAAATAATTTTACTCTAGATAAGCTTAGTACTCAAATAGATATCTATTATGCAACTTATTGATCCAATATTTAGCACTAGGTAGATGAGATTCCTATAAGATTAAGGCCACCTTTTACAAAGTGGTATAGCAAATGCTCCAATGTCCATTCAATTCCTATTTAGTGCTCATGTATGTCCTCAACAGATTTTATTTGTAAGATACTATGATAATATGTTTCATTCTCAGATATGGACACCTGTATAAGATGCCCAGAGGACCAATGGCCCAATCAGAAGAAAGATGCCTGCATCCCGAAAGTAATAATCTTCCTTTCCTATAAAGAGCCTTTTGGGATAGCTTTGACTTTCATCATCATTTTCTTCTTTCTCATCACTGCTCTCATTCTGGCAATCTTTATTAACTGCCGAGACACTCCTATAGTGAAAGCAAACAATCGACATCTCAGTTACCTTCTCCTTATTTCCCTCATGCTCTCCTTCCTCTGTTCTTTGATATTCATTGGCCGTCCGGAAAAGGTGACTTGTATTCTTCAACAGATTGCTTTTGGTATTATTTTCTCCATTTCACTCTCTTCTGTATTGGCAAAAACCATCACCGTAGTCACTGCCTTCCAAGCCACAAAACCAGGAAGCAAACTTGAGACATGGATGGGTTCCAAGGTCTCAAACTCCATAGTTCTTTTCTGTTCTCTTCTTCAGACTCTTGTCTGTCTCATCTGGTTGTTAATTGCTCCTCCATTCCCATATCTCAATATGAGATCAGAAACTGGAACCATACTAATTGAATGTAATGAAGGGTCAAGAGTTGCATTTTATTGTGTTCTGGGTTACCTGGGATTTCTGGCTGCTGTCAGCTTCATCGTAGCTTTCCTAGCAAGAAATCTACCTGACAGTTTCAATGAGGCGAAGTACATCACCTTCAGCATGCTGGTCTTCTGCAGCGTCTGGGTCTCCTTCATCCCTACGTACCTGAGCACCAAAGGCAAGTACATGGTGGTGGTGGAGATATTTGCTATCTTGGCCTCCAGCGCTGGACTTCTGTGTTGTATATTTTTCCCTAAATGCTACATTATTCTGCTGAAGCCTGAAAAGAACAGCAGAAAATACCTAAAGAAAAAATGAAATGAATACATTTGTGCAAATAATGGATTCATTTGTTGTTCTTTTCATTTGTTTGGCATAATCAAAGTGAATGATCTGTACTCTGCCAGGAACACTATCATTGGTCAAGGTTAAGCTACTTTTCACATGTACTTTTATTAGAGCTAAAATGAGATTTTATGTATAATTTTAATGTAAAATTTAAGTAAATATAATGATCATTTCTAAAATCCAAGAATTTTTCAAAATTTGCAAGTATTTATGTGAAAGACCATATACAGTAAACCTTTGAGTAGCGCTTCTAGAATGTCTAATCAATTGCTCATGTGTTCGGCTTAAAGGGAACATAAGTCATAAGAACATAAGAATTGCCGCTGCTGGGTCAGACCAGTGGTCCATTGTGCCCAGCAGTCTGCTCCCACAGCGCCCCTTAGGTCAAAGACGAGTACCCTAACTGAGTCTAGCCTTACCTGCGTATGTTCCGGTTCAACAGGAAGTTATCTAACTTTGTCTTGAATGCCTGGTGGGTGTTTTCCCCTATAACAGCCTCCGGAAGAGCATTCCAGTTTTTCACCACTCTGGGTGAAGAAGAATTTCCTTATGTTTTTTATGGAATCTATCCCCTTTTAATTTTAGAGAGTGCCCTCTCATTCTCCCTACTTTGGAGAGGATGAATAACCTGTCTTTATCTACTAAGTCTATTCCCTTCATTATTTTGAACGTTTCGATCATATCCCCTGTCAGTTTCCTCTTTTCAAGGGAGAAGAGGCCCAGTTTTTCTAATCTTTCACTGTACGACAACTCCTCCAGCCCCTTAACTATTTTAGTCGCTCTTCTCTGGACCCTTTCGAGTAGTACTGTGTCTTTCTTCAAGTACGGCGACCAGTGCTGGACGCAGTATTGCAAGTGGGGGTGTACCATGGCCCGGTACAGAATCATGATAACCTTCTCTGATCTGTTTGTGATCCCCTTCTTAATCATTCCAAGCATTCTGTTCGCCCTTTTTGCCGCCACCTTGCATTACATGGATGGCTTCATTGACTTGTCAACCAGTACTCCCAAGTCTCTTTCCTGGGGGGTCTCTCCGAGTACTGCACCGGATATCCTGTATTTGTGTATAAGATTTTTGTTACTGACATGCATCACCTTACACTTATCCATGTTATACCTCATTTGCCATTTTGCGGCTCATTTCTCGAGCGTGTTTATGTCACATTACAGGTCTTCACAATCCTTCTGCATCTTCACTACTTTGAATATCTTTGTATTGTCTGTAAATTTTATCACCTCACTCGTCGTACCAATTTCCAGGTCATTTATGTTTAAATCATGTTTATTGAGCAACAAAGAGCAATCACATCAACACGTGAATTAGCAATACAAAGAAAGTATAGCACAACCAGGGAAGAGCAGGCTCAAACATTTTGCAATATCAACCTCTAACCCCAAACCCTACCCGCCCCATCCGCCCCCCTTCCAACCACACACCCCAAGGCAAGAGAGAGAGAGAAAAAAAGGGAGATTAGAGGAAAGGGCAAGAACATGAATTACATCATGTGACATGTACAGCAGCTTAAAAGTTCATAAGTCTACTCCTTGCAGCAGGAGAAAAGGAATTCCAGAAGGGCCCCCAGATGCACAGAAACAGCCGGCTTGCTGCAGATTCTAGAGATTTTAAGCTGAATACGCTCCATTTTTAACAAAGTGGTCATATGTTGTCTCCTTAGGTGGAGTTGGTAACCACTGCTCCAGCCAAAGCAACAAAATAGTCTTTTTTCCATGAAGCATCGCCCATTGAAGAAAAGCAGTAGCCCTTCAGAGTAGGAAATTACAGAGAGAAAACATCAAAAAGAACGTTCACCTCCAGCTTTACTCCGCACTGCCAGAGAGAGGAGAGAGTCCGAAATAACTGGTCCAAAAAACATTGCACCAGAGTACACTGCCAGAACATATGTCCCAAAGTAGCTTCCCAGCCTCCACACTTGGGACAGCTGGCGATCATAGCTATTCCAGCTAAATAAGCCCGGCGGGGAGAGATATGTAGATGAAGAACAAATTTATACTGGAGCTCCTAGCTGGCTACATTACTTGTGACCTTGTGAATAGCAAGAACAAAGGATTTGAACATAGCTTCCAACAGCGGAATGGAAAGATCGGACTTCCACGCTGCAGCATAAGCTCTGTACATAAGGGCCGGAGAAGAGTCCAATAGAGCTCTGAGATGGAATTGTAGAGGAACTTTAATTTGAGTCCACAGGGTAAATAAAAATCCCAATTCCTCTTGGACGTCTTCATTCAAATCAGTCCAACAAAGACTCTGAATGTAGTTGCGAAGTTGTAGGTATGGAAAAATATCCCGCGGAGAAAGGGAAAACTCCCGTTATAAATCCGAAAAGGGCATCTTCTTGCCTTCTTCTGTAAGCACATGGAAAAGATAATGGATGCCTTTCTGCACCCAGCATTGGAAGTCCAGAGAAGAGGTACCCACAGGAGAAGCCTTGGCAGAAAAATAATGATGTCTGGAGATCCATCTCCACGTAGCAACGGAAGCAGGTGACACAGCGTGGCAACAGGCGGGGAAGCAATCCCAGCACATGTAGATAATAGCTGACGTGCATAGAGCCCAAAAGGGACAGTTCAAGGCAAGTAGCAGTGAAGTCCTCAGCAGATTGAAACCAATCACTGACATCGCAGAAGCAACAGTAAGGTATTTAACATTTAAAAGGCCCAGGCCCCCCATAGAAACCGGAATACAAAGAGCCGTAAGCCTGCAAAGACCTCTGCAATCTCCGGTCATCTCTAGTCCTCAAAAATAGAGGAAGAATCTGGAAGACATACATCCACTTTGGAGCTAAAAGCATGTTAAACAAATGAATTCTACCAAGCAAGGAAAGAGGGTAGGCTCGCCAAAGATTCAACTTTACAGCAGTGTCTTGCGATAAAGGTTGTACATTAAGACCCTGATTCTGTATAGGACGCCCGAGAGAGGTGTCCTATACAGAATCGGGCCTACACTAACCCCGGTTCTGTAACCGGCGTCCATGTACAGAAGCCGGTTAGAGAATCTGGTTAGATTACACGTGGCCGCTACACTTATCGCGGCAAGGGATAAGTATAGTGGCCACCTGTCTGATCGCCGGCAGGAGGGTGCCAAACCCCTCCTACCAGAACGCCGCCCTCCAAACTCCCAATCACCAGAAGGAGGGTGCTCATCCCCTCCTGTCGGAAAGCCAGACCCCCTCTGGACCCCCCATGCTAAAGACCTCCCCCCATGACTCCCTTAACCTCCCCCCCAACTAACCTTTAAATGTTGGTCAGCTGGACGGGTCTTGCTGCCATCCAGCCGACAGGCCCGCCTCGTGAAATGAGATGGGCCCGCCCCTTCCCGGCCCATCCCCGCTAAGTCTAAGGCCTGATTGGCCCAGGCTCTAGAAGCCTGGACCAATCAGGCCTTAGGCATAGCGGGTCCGCCCATCCCCACTAATCCTAAGGCTTGATTGGCCTAGGTGCCCTCCTGCTGGCGATTGGGAGTTTGGGGGGGTGGCATTCCGGCAGGAGGGGTTCAGCACCCTCCTGCCGGCGATTGGGAGTTTGGGAGGGCGGCATTCTGGCAGGAAGGGTTCGGCATCCTCCTGCCGGTGATCGGACAGGCGGCCGCAGCCGCTCTACTTATTGCGGCAAGGAGATCTCTTGCCGCGATAAGTATAGCGGCCGTGTCTACTTGCAATGTTGGCCAGCATTTTGCTGGCCTACATTTTACATGGTTCAGAGAGTGGCAACTTAATGGCTTGGTTGGACCTGGTATCCAGCGGTCTCCCACTGCGGGTAGCTGCTGTTATAACAACTGCCTATGAATATCTTCAGTTAAGTCGGTTTTTTGATTTGTTGTGGGAGTTGCCTGGGGGAGGTTCTCAGAGTGGCTCCTTTATTGACCTCTCTCATGTTCATTGGTTTGGTGATTTATTTTTCACTATTTTTTGATTTATCACACACAAGGAGGTACCCTATGATGGTGTGTGGGCAGGGACTTGTTGGTTTCTGTCTCATTATGTGAAGAGCTGGAGTTATTCTCCCTTCGCTGCCTCTTTCACACTGAGGGTACTCCATTATTAAATTATATTAGATTCTAGAGTATTCACGCTACTTAGCGTGTGTTCTCTGTTGGTCTGGTCATTAAGTTGCCACTCTCTGAACCATGTGATCTACACTGCCTCTTGGTAGGTTTCTAAGTTTCTTGGGCAGATTTTTGGAGTATTTATATTTGGCCTACATTTTAAGCATCTCTTCCTCTACTAGGGAGATGTGTAGGGCCGTCTAGGTTCGCCGAAGGCCCTTAGGCGAGCTTAGGCATCTTGAGGGCCTCTCTAGGCTCCCGGAGGTGCATTCAATATAGGCGGCCTGCCTGGGGAGCATTTAAAAAAAAAAATGTGCATCCCGATTGGTTGATTAGATAGCTGTAGGATGCTTACAGCTGCCTAAAATCGGGATGGCACTTTTCAGAATCAGGGCCTAAGAGCATACAAACTAGCAAGAGAAGCTGGAATTAAAACCCATAAATATTTGATATGATCGTCTGCCCATTGCAAAGGAAAGGGACTCACCCACTAGGTCCTAACCTCAGCAATCAGCAGAAGAGCCTGAGACTTATGATAGTTTAATGTAAACCCAGAGAAGGCCCCAAAGTGTGATAGTATCTAAAAGAGCAGGTAAAGACTCCTGCGGGTCAGTAAACACAAACAAAAGATCATCAGCATAGGCAAGGACCTTATCATAAGTTTTTTCAGCATCCAGGCTGACCACCATGGAGGGCAGACTGACTACCATGGAGGGCACCTCATGATGTTGACAGTAAGCCATTGCCATAAGTAGTTTTCTGACATTCAAGACTGACTGACAGCCTCGAACAAAGCCCACCTGTTCCTCCCCAATCAAGCCAAGAAGGATTGTGGCCAGCCTGGATGCCAAAATAGTAGAAAACAACTTAAGATCAACATTTATTAATGAAATCGGGCGATAGGCAGTCACAAGTTCAACATCAGCCTGCGGCTCGGGGAGCAAAGTAACTAATGCTGCGTTGGCCTGGCAAGGAAATTCTCCCTCCTGAAAAGCAGTGTCATAGTACGCCAAGAGGGGTTTCACCAAGGGAACCTGTAACATCTTATTGAACTCCCCAGAAAACCCGTCAGGTCCTGAAGCGGAACCCAATTTAAGAGAAATGATGGCTTTTTGGAGTTATTTGGCTATAAAGAGAGAATTCAGAAAGTCCAATTGGGGTTCAGATAATCGAGACAACTGGGAGTGGGACAAGAAATCCCCAAGGGAGGCCTCCAAAGGAGAGGTTCCCTTGTCATATAAGGAGGAGAAGAATTTGACGAACAAGCATGAAATATGATCTGGCTGAGAGTGTAGAGTGCCCGCAGAGTCTTTAATAGCAAAAATATGATTGGACCCCCCCAAGTCTTAACAATAGACGCCAAACAACTTCCCACTTTTGTTACCATAATGAAAGAACTTGCCCTTTCTATACAGCAGCTTGTGCGTGGTACGTTCGTGTATCATAGAGTCCAAGGCCAACTGAGAGGTCAGCAAAATCTCACTGTTAGCCCTAGAAGGGACCCTGATATACGCTGCTTTATGTTTCTTAATTTGTTTCTCCAATCCCAAGATACCAGCTGCCAATCTCTTGTTGCGAGCACTAACATAGGCAATTATATCACCCTGAAGCACCGCCTTCCCCACTGACCAAAATAGAGATGAGTCCATAATATGCTGCAAATTATTATAAGCATAATCCTCCCACCTGTTATGAAGGTAGGTCAAAAAGTGGGGAAATCTCTACCCCCCTGGTGTTGATAATAGTGGGAGGATTCCAATTCAATCCAGACCATGCAATGATCAGACACCTCCATATTAAGAAATGGCTGTGGGGAGTTCCCGTAGTCTCTCGAGATACTACGGGAACTCCCCACAGCCATTTCCTAATGGCTATCTGCACGGGGAAGGAGCGTAGGAAGATCGCTCCTGCTCCGAAAACCAGCTAGACCACCAGGTAAGGCCAGGATGCCGGGGGGAAGACAAAAATATGGGGGTTTTTTTCCCTCCTCCCCCCCAAAAAAAATTGTGATTATGTGAAATCGCAAGTAGGGAAACCGTGAATGGGGAGGGGGAAGTGTATTTGTTACCATATGGATCTTCTCATCTTTGCACACTTCGATTTTCAGCTCTGAAAGAAATTAAAACAAAAAAAAAGAGAAAGACTGCAGATGGTGGATGATGAAATTCGTGTTTGCTTGCTGACTATCGAGCCATGGTTTGAGATAATTTGCACTCTAAAACAAGCACATCCATCACATTGATTAGCAATTCTATTCTATCTACTTTAGTTTCACCATTGTTAGAATTACCTATACATAAGAACATAAGCAATGCCTCTACTGGGTCAGACCCGAGGTCATTCGTGCCCAGCAGTCCGCTCATGTGGCGGCCCAACAGGTCCAGGACCTGTGCAGTAATCCTCTATCTATATCCCTCTATCCCTTTTTCCAGCAGGAAATTGTCCAATCCTTTCTTGAACCCCAGTACCACATTCTGCCCTATTACTCCCTCTGGAAGCGCATTCCAGGTGTCCACCACTCGTTGGGTAAAGAAAAACTTCCTATCATTCATTTTGAATCTGTCCCCTTTTAACTTTTCCAAATGCCCCCTTGTTCTTTTATGCTTTGAAAGTTTGAAGAATCTGTCCCTCTCTACTCTCTCTATGCCCTTCATGATCTTGTAAGTCTCTATCATGTCTCCTCTGAGTCTCCGCTTTTCCAGGGAGAAGAGCCCCAGTTTCTCCAACCTTTCAGTGTATGAAAGGTTTTCCATGCCCTTAATCATTCGTGTCGCTCTCCTCTGGACCCTCTCAAGTATTGCCATATCCTTCTTAAGGTACGGTGACCAATACTGGACACAGTACTCCAGGTGCAGGCGCACCATTGCCCGATACAGCAGCAGGATGACCTCCTTCGTTCTTGTTGTAATACCCTTCTTGATAGTACCCAGCATTCTGTTTGCTTTCTTTGAGGCTGCTGCGCATTGAGCCGTTGGTTTCATTGTTGTATCCACCAACAATCCCAAGTCCTTTTCGAGGTTACTTTCCCCCAGAGCCAACCCCCCATTTTGTAGCTGAACATCGGGTTCTTTTTCCCTATATGCATGACCTTGCATTTCTCTATATTGAAGTTCATCTGCCATTTATTCGCCCACTCCTCCAATGTTGTCAGGTCTCTTTGCAGTTCTTCACATTCCCCTATAGTTTTAACCCTGCTACAGAGTTTAGTGTCATCTGCAAACTTTATAACTTCGCACTTTGTCCCCACTTCCAGGTCAATTGAACAGCAGTGGCCCGAGCACAGACCCCTGTGGGACACCGCTTGTTACCCTTCTCCAGCCCGAGTAGTGGCCCTTCACTGCAACCCTCTGCTTTCTGCCTGCCAATCAGTGTTTAACCCATCTATGTACGTCCCCCACCCCCACCCCGTGGTTCCACAGTTTCTTAAGTAGCCGCTCATGAGGTACCTTGTCAAAGGCTTTTTGGAAGTCGAGATATACGATGTCAGTGGGGTCTCCTTTGTCCATACGGCTGTTTATCCCTTCAAAGAAGTGGAGTAAGTTCGTTTGGCATGATCTTCCTTTGCAGAAGCCATGTTGGCTCGCTTTCATTAGCCCATTTCTTTCTATATGCTCACAGATACTGTCTTTTATCATTGCTTCTACCATCTTGCCCGGCACTGAAGTCAAACTCACCAGTCTGTAGTTTCCTGGATCTCCTCTCGATCCCTTTTTGAAGATTGGTGTGATATTTGCTATTTTCCAATCCTCCGGGATCACCCCTGTTGCCAAAGACAGGTTGCAAATAGTATTTCTGCTATTTTGGTTTTCAGTTCCTTTAATACCCTTTTGTGGATCCCGTCCGGGTCCGGGGGCTTGTCGGTTTTCAATCTGTCTATCTACCGGAGTACATCTTTGAGGCTTACTTCTAATGTCGAAAGCCTTTCCTCTGGGTCTCCGTTAAAGATTTCTTCGGATTCCGGTATATTGGATGTGTCCTCGCTTGTGAAGACTGATGAGAAGAACAGGTTTAATCTGTCAGCCACCTCCTTTTCTCCACTTATCGCTCCTTTTATGTCTCCATCATCTAATGGTCCCACTGGTTCCCTTGCCGGTTGCTTCCCTTTAATATATCTAAAGAAAGATTTGAAATTTCGTGTTTCCTTGGCCAGTCTCTCTTCGTACTCTGTTTTTGCTTTCCTGACCACTCGGTGACACTCTTTTTGATGTTCCCTGTGCTCCTTTCTGTTTTCCTCGGTTTTGTCCTTTTTCCACTTCCGGAAGGATAGTTTCTTGTCCTGTATCGCTGCCCTCACTGCACTGCTTATCCACACTGGGTCTTTTGTTCGATTCTTTTTGCACACTTTTCTAAATCTGGGGATGTACAGGTTCTGTGCTTCCTGTATCGTGTCCTTGAACAGGGACCAAGCTTGCTCCATGGTCTTTGCTTTTCCTGAGCCTTTCCTGAGTTTCTTTCTTACCATTGCTCTCATAGCATCGTAGTTCCCATTCTTGAAGTTGAGCGTTGTTGCTGTGGTTCTCTTCCCTTTTGATGTTCCTACTTCTAGTTTGTACTGGATCATGTTGTGATCACTGTTTCCTAGTGGTCCTATTACTTCCACTTCCTTTCCAGGTCCCCCCAGCCCGTTGAGTAGTAGGTCTAGAGTCGCATTCCCTCTCGTTGGTTCCTTGACGAGCTGTTCCATGAATCAGTCCCGCACAGCCTCTAGGAATTCCATTTCCCTTGCGTTGTTTGAGTTTCCGATATTCCAGTTTATCCCAGGGTAGTTAAAGTCCCCCATTACCATGACATTTCCGTTCTTGCATTCCAGTCTTAGTTCCACTTCTAGCTCTTTGTCTGTTGCTTCTGTTTGTCCAGGTGGACAATAGTACAGTCCCAATTTGACATCAGGTCCATTTCTTCCTGGTAATTTAACCCATAATGATTCCAATCCATCCATTTCTGGTGCCGTATCCATTTTGGTTGAGTGAATGGCGTCCTTTATAAATAGTGCTATTCCTCCACCTTTCTTTTGTGTCCTGTCTTTTCGATAGAGTTTGTACCCTGGCAGTACTGCGTCCCATTTGTTTTCCTCGTTCCACCATATTTCTGTGATTCTGATGACGTCCAGGTCCTCTTTATTGGCCATGATTTCTAGTTCTCCCATTTTGTTCTTCAGGCTCCTTGTATTTGCATACAAGCAGTTCAGGTCCTGGTTTTCTCCTTTCTCTGTTGTTCGTGTCTGTGATTTGTTCCTCTTGTCGTCCCCTTTAAGAGCTGCCAGACCCCGAGCCTTGTTCATTTCTTCTTTCTTCTTTGGCGCATCTTTCTTTGCCTCAGTTTGTTTCCTCAATTCCACCTGTCCCTCTAGCTCTTGCTGTTTCCCCTTGCCTTTGTTCGCCAATTTCTCTTGTTCCACTGGCTCCAGTTGTTTGCCTTTTGTTTCTATCCAGCATTTCTCCTGCTCAGTATCTTCTTTGGATACTCTCACCCGAACCGTCGATGTCCGGTTGACTGTCGGCTTTCTCCCTCTTCTTAGTTTAAAGCCTGTTCTATTCCTCTCTTGACGTTGTTTGCTAGAAGTCTTGTTCCAGCCGTGCTCAGGTGAAGTCTGTCCCTCCTGAAGAGCTTGTTCTTGCCCCAAAAAGTTGTCCAATTTATCACGAAGTAGAATCCCTCTTCTTCGCACCATCTCCGCAGCCATGCGTTAATTGCTTGTAGTTTCACCTGCCTCTTCATGTCTGCCCTTGGTACTGGCAGGATCTCTGAGAATGCTATCTTCTGTGTCCCCAGCTTCAGTTTTCTTCCCAGGATCTTGAACTGTTCAGTTAGTGCAGTCCTGCTGTAGTTTCTTCTGTTGACATCATTTGTCCCAACGTGGATTACCACTGCTGTCTCTTCTGTCTCCGCTCCTTCCAGGATCCTCTCAATTCTGTCAGTGATGTCCTTTGTTCTTGCTCCTGGGAGACAGATCACTAGGTCTTCTCTCCCTCCTTCTACGTGGCTGTCCACTTCTCTCAGGATTGAGTCTCCTACTATGATTGCCGATCTCCCATTTTTCAGCTTCCTCGCTGGTCGCAAATCCGTATCCTCGGTGTGATTTCTTGCTTCCCCTTCAAGGCTCCGGTGAGACCTGGCCTCCTCTTCCTGCCCGATGTTTCCACAAGTTCCTTCATCCATGATGTCTGTTGGTTCCTGTCTTCTGTTCCGCGTGGACTTGGCTTCCTCATTCCAGCGCTGCCGCTGATCTTGTTCCTCCACCCTGCTGTAGGCCTCCTCGATGAACCTCTCGAGCTCCCTTACTTGTTGCTCGATATGGTTCTCTCTTGCAGGGTCTTCATCTATGCTGAGGGGGGCTTCCAGAAAGTGAAATCCTTCTAGTTCCTGGATCCTGCACAGCTTAAAGAACTTGAAATAAATAACTCTCAAATTTAATTTTTTGTTGGTTTTGCAATTTTACAATTTCAATTATAGGGCTCCTTTTACTAAGCTGCGTTAGCGTTTTTTAGCGCACGCAGCATTTTAGCACGTGCTAAACCCGAGCTACGTGGCTAGAGCTAATGCCAGCTCAATGCTGGTGTTAAGGTCTAGCGCACGGCAATTTAGCGTGCACTATTCCACGCGTTAAAGCCCTAATGTGGCTTAGTAAAAGGAGCCCATAATGTGCCACAAAAAAACATTTGCTCTGTTTAGTATGCCAGAGCCATAAAAGTTTGAGAGACACTGCTAGAGTCTTCAAACTAGAAAATAAAGCAGTATTAAAGATGCCAAGGTCAGAGAGACATTGAAGGAGAATGGAATGATTTACCAGGACAAATGCAGTTAAGAGGTCTAAGGACAGAATGATAATTATTTAATCATGATCTTGATAGTGGAAAACAATCATTTTTAGCCCATAAAGAGCCGTGTCAGAACCTAACGGATGTAGCGGTATATAAGAAATAAATTACATTACATTGTGAATTTTGGTTATATTTTATTACTAGACAGCTGGTGCTGTTGAAAATTATTGTCACTTCTGATTATTGAGTTTTAGTGGAAAACAAAATACATTTCTTAAGCACAACCCTCACATATTGACCTCCAACCCAAGCAAGCACTTCAAGTGGTGGGGCTCAGACAGAATGGGTACATCCCCAACTTCTCATTTACCCTGCAAAAGGACATCTGGGTCTACTTGATGGAATTGGTGGTGGTTATTAGTATGGGAAGGAGAAATGCCCACTCACTTCTGTCCTTATCAGCTCCCAAAACTAAAATGGTGCTTGTGTCCCCTAGAGGTATTCCCATGACACAACCCCTAGGAGTCATGTTTCAAAATAAGAGCTTGTTTCCTTTAAAACCGGTACCCCTTACAACCATCACTAGGGGTTCTTGAGGGGAAGCCACCTCCAGCTGATCTCTGCAACTAGATAAACTATACTGATTGTGAAGTCATTTGGGGAAGTCTTGTGAAGAGGGGACACATTGGAAGAAAATGTGATTTGGGGGAGGGCCTTATTTTACTGATACATTTATCTGGTACTGATCACTGAATAATGCAGCCTAGAAGCATTGGTCTATCATTCTCATCTGTTTCTGATATCACCAGCTATCTTAGACTACTGTGTTATTACTGTTATTACACAGTGTCCTGCACAAGCATTCCTACCAAAATTAATATATGTTAAAGACGACATAAGATCTATAAGATTATATTTAAAAGAAATAACTATAATTCATGGTAAATATAGATGTCAGGAGCAGATATCCCTTAAGGTTGAACCCCTGAGCAATGGGCCTCAACAGAGACCACATGGTATCATCAAAACTATTGGAGCTCAAGTAGAAATAGACCGTTCACCTCAGCAAAAGCTTTACAATTTTATTCTCTTCCCTCATTCTTCTTGAGTATAAAGGCAGAGGCCTGCTTAAAATTTTCTGCCTCCCATTCAAATATTCTCTTTGATACAACTATCAAAAACTATTATTCAACTCCACAATACCCAGTATAACAACTGGAGTGGGCAGAGGGAGCAGTATCACAGGAGAAGCGGTATCACAGTTTCACAGTGATAAAGATGGAAGGTCGTCTGGCTCTGATTTTATTCATCTTCTGTACCATCCTGTGGAAGATGGCTGAATGTCAGTGCACACTTAGAAACTACTTATCAATACAACTGCAACCAGGATATCATAGGGATGGGGACATCATGATTGGGGGACTTGTATCTTTAGAAAACTTTTATCCACTTGATCATCCATCCTTTACAACTGTTCCCTCATTTGAAGGACAAGCGTAGTAAGTAACTTCATGATTTAGTTCCTGAGACATGCTTATGGTTTTATTTTGATTGTCTGTATGAACTGCAAACATAACTGTGGATTTCCTTTTTTTTTCTATCATATAAGGTGTGGGTTTTATGCACACAGCCTTTCATTGAACCCTCACAAAAGTCATTTCCCATTCCCAAATTCTGCTTGTCACTGAATTTCTTGTGTTACATTTAGCTTCATTTTGTCAGCCATTGTTTTTTTTTTTACACAAAGAGTGGTAGATGTGTAGGACAGTCTCTCAGAGGAAGTGGTGGAGACAGAGACTGTGTCTGAATTCAAGAAGTGTGGGATAGGCAGGTGAGATCTCTTAGAGCAGGAGTATCAAAGTCCCTCCTCGAGGGCCATAATCCAGTCGGATTTTCAGGATTTCCCCAATGAACATGCATGAGATCTATTTGCATGCACTGCTTTCATTGTATGATTGTAGCCCTCAAGGAAGGACTTTGACATCCCTGTATTAGAGAGAGAAAGATATAATGGTTATTGTGGATTGGAAGACTAGATGAGCCATTTGGTCTTTATCTGCCATTATGTTATTCTATCTCTTCTCCAACCCCTATGGTAAGATGATAAGGAAATTCCTGCGGTATCACTGAGCATCTTCTGAATAATTTTACGATTGCAAGCATCTGTCTTTTCATCTGTTAAAATATTTCCCAGGATGTAGTCAAATTTAGCTTGCTGGCTCTACTTACTAGAACATATTCAGAATATCTCATTGCATTGGTTGTCTGGAAAAGTGGTGAACTCAGTGGATTGATATGTGACTGTAAACATATAGTAGATTATGTTATGCTGGATAATTTAGGATACTCTAAATGACTGACAGTAGGATGTCACCTGGGGAGGAGAGCTGAGGGATAAAAGTATCTGTAATAGAGAACATGAGGTTTTTGGTTGCACAAATTCTGTCATTAACTGTAGGGAGAAGGTTTCCCCCCCACCCCCCCAGACTGTGAGTGCAAGAAAAGTCAGAATTTAGTGAGACTATAACTGAGGGAGTTGGGAATGCCAGTCTGTCTTTTCCTGCTTTCTAAAATCACTCCATCCTTCCACTTCTTTCTTTCTTGAGAGCTCAGAATGGGTTATAAGGTAATAATCATAATAATTGAACAAAAATGAGATAGAGAAAACTAGTTGAGTACGGGTTACAGTGATTTTCCTATAATATATTTGTTTAGCCTAAATTATCATTCTCAGAGATTTTTCAACATACTAGGGCAGGGGTAGGCAATTCTGGTCCTCGAGAGTCGGAGCTAGGTCAGGTTTTCAGGATATCCACAATAAATATGCATGAGATAGATTTGCATCTCAAGGAGGCAGTGCATACAAATCCATCTCATACATATTCATTGTGGATATCCTGAAAACCTGACCTGGCTCCGGCTCTCACGGACCGGAATTGCTTATCCCTGTACTAGGGGAATGCATTTGTTTTGGTATTGCAGACTGCATGGTCACTTAAACTAAAGGAAAGAGCTTGGAGGGTTGGGTGCTCTGATAGTTTGTTTAACAATATTGATGTAAAGAGGGTGCTAGAGTCTAGATCAGTGGTTCCCAAACCCTGTCCATTATATGCAAATTTCTCTCATGCATATTCATTAGGGATATCTTGAAAACCCGACTGGCTGGGGGTCCCCCAGGACAGGGTTTGGGAACCACTGGTCTAGATACTATGGATACTAGACCAGTGGTTCCCAACCCTGTCCTGGAGGACCATCAGGCCAATCGGGTTTTCAGGCTAGCCCTAATGAATATGCATGAGAGAGATTTGCATATAATGGAAGTGAGAGGCATGCAGATCTGCTCCATGCATATTTATTAGGGCTATCCTGAAAACCCAATTGGTCTGGTGGTCCTCCAGGACAGGATTGGGAACCACTGTAAACTAGACTAAGGAAATTAAGTGAATAGGTAAGTTTGTATAGCTTTCATAATGCTCAAAAGCCCTTCCACAGGTCTGATATGTAAAGGCAGTTGATTCCAGTACTTTGAAAAGACATGGGAGTAGGATCGGCATCGGGCACTTTCTAGTCAGAGGCCATGACCAGGGGCTAATTGAAGACATGTTTCCCTTTCTACCATCCTCTTTCTTAACCCCCTTCTTTCTCCTCCTTTCCTTATTGCTCTCTCCTCTTTCCCCTCCCCCTTATGTTTATTTATATTGATAGACCACTTTTCGATATATCATCAAAGCGGTTTACATAGTACTAAACAAAAGGAAAGTAAAAAAATACAAAAGAATAATAAATTACAAAGCAAAATTCTATCTTTCTTAACTCTTCAACTCGGATACATCTTCTGCTGCTTTGTATATGAGCTTCCATTAACACTTCCTTTTTTATTGGAATTATTAATGTTTACATCATAAAGATATAAAGAAAATGGTTAATGTAAGAACATATGAATAGCCTTACTGGATCAGACCAATGCTCCATCTAGTCCAGTATCCCGTCTTCGTGGAAGCGAATCCAAGTCACAACTGCCTGACATTATAAGGACTAAAAATCATAAAGCCTTGATTCTCTAAATGATACTGTTGTCAGAGGGCATCGATCACACAACAATCATGCGACAGTGACATTTAGAGAATTGAGCCTCTGGCAAAGGTGGGCGCCAGGGTTTTCAAGGCCTATAGTTCAGGTGCTTGGTGATGTCAATGGCACCTAAATAGGCACTTTACAGTGTCTAACTTTTCTCAAGGAGTTCTCCCCTCCCTATAGTGATTCCCTTCTATCCTTCTTTCTTTTTTATTTTCTTATCCTGATATAATTATGTACTCCCTACCCCACTTTCCCCTTGTTTCATATCAGATTTTATTTCATCTATGCAAACCCCTCCTTTTTAAATATAACTGTTTTTAGATATTTTATATATATCTATAATAATAAAATGTTAGTCGCGCATGCGCACTCTAAAGTCGTGTTCTCTGATCCGTCGCGGACATGAGTGCGCATGTGCACTTATCACGTATCGGGCTTACCTCCGCTGCAGCCAGCTGAGGTCTATGATGCAGCTCAGCCTCTTCAGACACCGCCGCTCCTCCTCTTCGGGCAGCAGGCTCCTCTCATGCACCCAGCGCCGCCGCTCGGAGGCCGCCGGGACAGAGCTGCGGCGCCGATCGCCTCCACCAGTCGGGCAGCCAGCTGCCGATCTCCAGCGGGCAGGGTATTGGAGGAGAGGGATTGCAGCCGCTCAGCGCCCCCACCGAGGAGCCCAGCAACTTTCTGCCCGGGCTCTTTAACTGACCCCGCCGCCCGGTAACGATTCCAGCAGCATGTGCAAGTCTTCATATGCTGCTTTGGGCCCTTCTACTGCCCTGATTTGCTCTGCCGCATCTCTGATGATGTCATCAGAGACGCGGCAGAGCAAATAAGGGCAGTAGAAGGACCCGAAGCAGCATGTGGAGACTGCTGCACACGCTGCTGGAATCACCAGCTTTGTAGTTGGGCCCGCGGGAAGGGAAAGTGGGGTAGAGGAAACACTAATGCTGCTGCACAGGGAACTGGTGTGGGGAAGGGAAATGGAGGGGGAGGGAATGCTGCTTTGGACAGACAGACATAGGGAGGAAGGGAGACAGAAAGAAAAGAAGAAAGACACAGGGGCAGGGAGAAACACAGAAAGACAGACAGACAAAGGGGGCCAGAGACAGAGACAGAAAGAAAGACAGCGGGATTCGCGTCAGGAGGGGGTGCAGGATGTGGCAGAGGGAACTTTTCCAATGGGTGCAACTGGGCGGCTGTCGGGAACTTCTGATCAGGGGCAGAGCAAGGTAAGTGTATCATAGGGATAAGAAGGAGGAGGGGGAGAAAAAGGAAGGGATGCCTACTGCTGGACAGGGGGAGAAGGAAAGAGGTGCTGATGGACAGGAGGGGTGACGAAAAAGGAATCAGAGGCCTAATGTTGGACAGGGGGAGAAGGAAAGAGGTGCTGCTGGAAAGGGGGAGGTAAAACAAAGGGAGAAGGGCTGCTGCTGCATAAGGAGAGCAGTGAAGGGGTAGTGGTGGACACAGGGGAGGTAAAAGGCAGGGAGAATGGACATGGAGAGCAGGCAAGGGGTGGTGATGGGCAGCCAAGGAAAAAGAAAGAAAGAAAGTGGCTAAGGAGAGAGAGAGAAAGAAATAAAGACAGACACACACACATATATTCTAGCACCCGTTAATGTAACGGGCTATAAGACTAGTATATATATATATATATATATATATATATATATATATATAAATTGTGTTGTAAACTGTTTAGATATATTGGATAGACGATATAATAAGTAAATAATAAACTTGAAACATGAAGCATCTTTGGAGGTACAATTCTGGTGCTGATGTTTTAGGCATGGCCTTTAAATTGATTTTAAGTCTGCTTTTAAATTACATTTTGGACTTAACTTATGAACCTTTAGGGTGCCTACTGGCACTTAAGTTAAGGCACTGTTTAAAAAATAGCAAAATGTATACTGCATAGAGTCTATATTCTGAAGAAGTTTGAGGCTAAAGTAAAATAGAGCAACCAATTTAAGTTTATAAAGAATTCTGTATTTCAACAACATCCTTAGTTGATAAGAAAGCTTCCAAATGAGTTGGATCTGAAAGAAAAATATGATTTGTGTTCCTAGGCACTTACAGGAAAACTTCAAGAAAAAAGTTCACTCCACCCCCCCCCCCCAGAGTCAGGACTTTTGCCTTAAGTTTTAGGAAGGTTCTAGGCCTTAACTGAGTAGGCCTAGAAATATCAGGAAACATCTGAACAATTTGTCCATAGATAGGTACTTCTTTCTTCTTAAAGTAAGCTTTTTAAATTGAATTTTAAAAATATTTACACACCTAATGTGTTTTATCTCCTTTTCTTGAACTTATGTCTTCTCTCCTGTCTATTTTATTTCTGATGCATTTATTCATTTGTGATTCTTGTTTAATTATGGAGGCACTTCACATTTGTTAATGATATTGTTATACTGTGTTCCTTGTTGGAGCACCCATATTGTTGGCTTTGTATTTCATCTTTTATAAAATCAATAAAACTATTTGAACTAAAAAAATATATATATATTTACAGATCATATTAAATACAGAAAAAAATAACCTCCCAAAACATAAAATAATCAAATGAAGTAAATCCAAAAGCTTTTTAGCTTACATCATGAGGAGAAAACTGCCTAGAATCAAAAGAAATCTATCAAGATAATAAAACAGATCCCAAGAACTATACAGATATACGGGATCTCCATTATACATAAGTACTAAATGTGATTGGACTAATACTTCCTATATCTTTAAATATCAAGTTTGAAGGAAATATTCTAAATAAATGGGGGTCTAAGAATACATAGTTCCTCCCTTGTATTCTAAACAAACATTTGCGTGGGAATCTTAAAAAGAAAGTAAGCTTTAAGAATTAACATTTTCTGATCAATAGAAGATAAAGATTACAACAACGTAGCCCACCTATCTTAAAAGATCTAAACTGCGCAGGAAGTTCAAATTTTCATAATATCCATCTTGATAAATCAATCTTACCTCTCTAGCAATGTAATATAAATAATTTATAACCAACAAATCATAAAAGAGTTGTAGAATATACATTTCACATAACTGTGGACATCATTTCTGATAAGCAAGAGGACACTTGGGGCTCCTTTTACATAGGTGAATTAGGGCCTTAATGCACGGAATAGTGCATGCTATATTGCAACGTGCGCTAGCCGCTACTGTCTCCTCTTGAGCAGGTGGTAGTTTTTTGGGTAGCACGTGCTATACCGTGCGCTAAAAATGCTAGCGCACCTTTGTAAAAGGAGCCCTTGATTTTAAAATATCTCTAATCCCTCTTTGCACCTTGTTCAAAAAAATTTGCATGTCACCACTGTAAATTTGTATCCATTTTAAATATTGCCTCATAAATATCTTTAATGGAAGCATCTTGTTTAGCGGCAGCCATAGTATCAGAAAATAAAGTATGAGTAAAAGTAACAGAAGTTATTTACACTGTTCCCTCTAAGCTGAGCAGGAGTCCTCCACCCACAGTCTCACCAATAGAGGGTGCTGTTTTACTGTCACATTTTTCAATTGTGAGGGACAGGCAAGTTCTGCAGGACTCCAGGGAACATACCTGTCCTTAGCGACTGAAAATATTCCACCCCCTAGTGGTAGCAATGCAGCTGGAGGACACCTGCTCAGCTTAGAGGGAACACTGAAATTTAGAAACACTTTCCTTCCTCCTTTTTGCTTACTGTTAGAGCAGAACATAGTCACATGCTCCACACTCCTCAATCGCTCTGAAGGGTTGGTCATGCCCCTTTGGGCATGACCAAGCCGATGTTCCCACAACCACATACTGTGGTAAGGGCTGCTCCTTAAGTAGATGAAAAGGGCCTCGATCAATAATACTAGGGCCCCCAAGCACCCACTTCAGTGCCTTCATGAGTCACTCTCAGCTTCTCCTCCACTAACACTTCCAAGTGTTCTGTCCAAGTATAGCCTCATCTTTATTGGGGGGACAGGGAACCTCTACCAGTATTCCTGCCATTGCTGTCTCCCCTTGATACCATATCTTCAATCAGTCTGCTCTGGCCCCTGCATGCTCTTGAGTGGTGAGTTTATTTAATGACTCTGATGTCTGTGGATAGGCACAGAAACAGAATTGTCAGAGTCTAGTAATTAAGGCTGTGCGCATGTGGGCAGAATGTGCATTTACCTGCTGTGGACCTAAAGCATGGCACATACCTGCTGAAGAACAGGAAAAAAAACTATGGGGAAAGAGGAAAGAAATGAGCTTGCTTTGTGCTAAAACTGGGGTGGGCACGTTTCCATCTTGTTAGCAAACAAATATGTACCTTCCAAAGTATTTAGATCAATGCTGTCTTTTTAAAATGTTTATTTTATTTTTATTTTTCCTCTAACTCTACTTTTCACTTCACTATTACCCTCCAGGTACTTTAGTTAGATTGTGAGCCTTCGGGACAGTAAGGGAATTTTCCAAGTACCTTTCTTATTTCTAATCTTAATGTATATTTTCTGTAAACCGCTTAGAACCTAACGGATGTAGCGGTATATAAGAAATAAATTACATTACATTACATGTAAGAATCCTAATCATCACCCCATTTCACTCACATCTACTACCAATGTCTTTTTTTCTATATTTTTTTTTAGTTTAATGCTAATTCATATTCTGTGTCATTTATTATCCTTAAAGTCCTTCAGGATTGTACTATTATAACTTCCTGGCCTTTGTATCTGCGGTGGAGGAGATTAACAACAACTCGGAGCTCCTACCAAATCTCACACTGGGATTCCACATTTATATCCCAAACAGCAATTTATTCTTAACATATACTGCTGCCATGAATATATTTTCAGGAATGGACACCGGGATCCCAAACTACATCAGCATAACATCTGGACCACTGGCTGCTCTTATTGAAGGTCTTTCTGCTGAGCAATCAAGTGAGTTGTCCAGCCTTTCCAGGATATACCACTACCCACAGGTCAGGGGATACTTTCATTTTACTTCACACCCTCACCATCCTACATCAGCTCTCTTTGTCTCTCCCCAATATCTTTCAGTATTGTTTCATCTCTCCTTGCCATACCATCTCCATTTTGTATTGACTGCATTTGTCCCTCCCTCCCCTTCCAGCATTGTTCCATCTTTCTGTCACTTCCCCACTACTACCAGTAGCATCCTACATTCACCCGTGGAACAACTGCTATTTCCTGGAACAGAATTCTTAGTCTGCATGTGTCAGAAAAGTTGTATGGATGTTTATTTTATTCTCATTTTGGCTTGGGTTCAGCAATATTCAATTTTGTTTCTAGAAGTGTAAGTTGAACTATCTGATACTTTGGTTTATTTTATTCATGACTTGCTATTAGATTTTGTTACCAAACTGCTGCTGTGTGCATCCCAGCTACAGGAAGCTTGGACAGTGGCATAGTAAGGGGGAAGGGGGTGGTCTGCACCTTATTCAGTGTTGCTGAGGGTTTGACACCCCTTCTACTCTGTCCCCTGCTCCTCTCTTTCCATGCATGCACAACTTTTGCCTTCCCCTGTACCTTTTTTTACTTCTCCAACATGAAGTTACTGCCCACGTCGACATCGGTGCTCACTGAGATGTCACTTCTGGGACCTGCCCCTATGAAGTGACATCAAAGGGTAAGCCGACACTGACATGGACCTGCTGTTCATTCTGTAGAAGTTAAAAAGGTATGGGGAATAGGAACGGGGACACATGCATGGCAGGGGGTAGGGAAGAGGGTTGGAGAAGGGTGCTACTGTGCCAGGCACACCTCACCCTTTCTAGGACCCTGAGCTCTGCTGTATCTTCCTGTTTTTGGCATACATATAACAATGTCCCTGTGCTTGTCTTCTGTTTTCTGATGCTCCTGCTGCCCCTACCGCCATGCTAACCTTCAGAAGAGTGGTACATTTGACCAAAACATGAGTGATCAGGATGGAGAAGAGGAAAATGGAGACAAACAGGGCAATGCAGGGTGGTAACAGTTGGAAGAAGGTGGAGAGATGTTGAATGGTTATGGTGGGTGAGAAAGACAGAAGAGTGATTTCTTCAAATGTGTCTTTCTTATTGGCCATCTCCGTTCTCTGATATCCTATTAAAAATTATAGTAACTGCATGAAATATGTTACAAACTATCCACAGTTTGCAATGTTTGTGCTGCAGTACAATTATCCAATAATAGACTGCTTCTAGAAAAATTGGATATGAGAATAAGAAAACTCCTTCATATCCACCAGGCAATTTTATAACATGATAATATATCCCAAGAGCTGAAAGAGATACAGGTAATATAATAAATAAATCAGTGTTTCTCAACATGTGGTACTCCTACCCTTAGGGGTACATAGACTGCTTGTTGGAGGTATGCGGCCTAGCTGCTGCTGCAGAGGAAATTCCCACCCATTTGTAGAAGCTGCCGGGGATCTCACTTTCCTGCCCACTCCCAGCCACTGATGGGGATCCCTTCATCCCTGACCGCCCACCCTTTCTTCCCCCGAAGCTGTCCCAGTTCTTGTTCTAGCTGCACTCGATCCTTCAGTCTTCAACAGCACTCCTTGCAGGGATGGTGCAGACAGTGATTTCCATGATGCACATATGTAGCTGACCTGGAAACCTCTCTGACATCAGAGTTGACATCAGAGGGAAGGCTTCTGGGTCAGCCATGTGGAGCAGGTGAAAAACTGTCAGCGCCATCCCTGCAAGGAGTGCCGCTGAAGACAGATGGAGTGAGTGTGGATCAAACAAGAACTGAGTCAGCTTCAGAGGGGATGGGTGGGCAGGCAGGGAGGGAGGAAGAAGGGGGTGGGCAGGAAGTCAGGATCCCCTATGGCAATGGTGGTTTCTATGGACAGGCGGCTACTTATGTGCAGCTACTTACATGCAGGGAGGGGGGTCACAAACTTGACACAGAGTGAAGGGAGGGAGAATGAACATGGGACACAGGGAAAGAGGAAGGGGGCACTAACTTGGGACATAGGAGGGAGGGAATAGAAAGTGAGAATTGTTGAGTATGAGTGTGTGAGGGAGAGGGAAAGATGATGGCACATGAGAAAAGGATGAAAGAGGAAAAAAGGTCACATAGAGAGGAAAGAAATACATTGGGAGAGAAGGATGAAAGGGAGTAATGTTGGATATGGTGGTGGAGAGGGAACAGAGGGACAGATTGAAGGGGATTGTAAGGGGGAGGAATGTTGGACAATGATGGAGAAAAACATGTGGCATTGTGCTGGAGAGTGGTGATAAAATGTGCATGGGGCTGGTGGGCAGTAGTGAAAAATGCTGCACATGATCTGGGGCATGAGAGTGGGAAAAATGTTAGATGTGACAGTAGAGGAGGTAGGAGAAATGCCTGGATCTCTCAAGACAGATGAACAGTGAGAGAGAGAGGGATACTTGTTGCCAATAGGGGTGGAGGAGCGAGAAAAAAAGTTGGACTCATGGAGAGAGAAAGATATTGGTTGGGGAAAGGAATAAGGTCAAGAGAAGAGGAAGCATGCAGAAAGCAGAGAGAAAGATGTTGGACTGGTGGAAAGGAGGAAGAAATGTTTGTTGTGGCAGTAGAGAGAGTGGGAGAGGTGCACTCTGGATCTCTCTCTTTTTCCCCACTCCCTTTGCAGCAAGGGAGGGAATGAGAGAAGGACAGTGAGAGAGAGAAGGAGACATGTTGACAATTGGGGTGGAAGATATAGGAATAAAAGTTGGACTCATGGAGGGACAGAGAGGGATATTGGTTGGGGAATGGAAAGAGGTCTGGAGGAGAGGAAGTATCTAGGAAGCAGAAAGAAAGAAATATTGGATGCACAGCCAGAACAAAGTGCAAACAGAGATTCGTGAAATTACCAGACAGCAAAGGTAGGAAAACAATTTTATTTTCAATTTATTGATTGAAATGTGTCAGTTTTGAGAATTTATATCTATTGCCTATATTTTGCACTATATTTGTCTATTTTTCTGTAGTTGTTACTGAGGTGCCTTTGGATATTTTAAAGTCATCTGCCTTGACCTCTTTGAAAAAAAACCTGAAAATTAACATTTTCTCCATGTACAGTGCTTTATGTTTTTTTTTTTTTTTAAATTTTGTGATTGTCATTATGTATTAAGATTATTTTCTATGTACAGTGTATGAAACATGGATGGAATAAATTTTATCACAATTAGTACTATTATTATGGGATGGGGTCAGGGGCAGAGCTTGGATGGGTCTGGGGCAGAGCTTGGATGGGGATACTTGGTTGATATTTATTAGACTTAGGAGGTATTTGGCTTTAAGAAGTTGAGAAACACTGAAATAGACTATATCAACTCAAAATTTAAAGAGAAATTATACATTTTGTGCCATGACAAACAGACCAGCTTTATTTCCATACCCAAGAACCTTAGAACATCAGTTCTATAAACTAGACACTAACCTGTACATATCCATTGTATGCATAAATCATTAGATTATTAGCACTGAGATGAATATATCTGTGTACTGACCCATGTATATACTAGAATAGTGCCTAAGTATTATTCTGTAAAACCTGCATAATTGAAATAATGCATATTTGCAAGGGAGACACATAGAGGAGAAGCATAGGTGGGACATAGTGGGGCTCTCAATTATTGTAAGTTATACAAGTTCTTGCTCTGGGGCTGGTGTAACTTAATTAACCTAAATGTTATGCAGGTTCAGCCTTAATCAGAGGTGAGGACTTACTCTCCTAGGGACCCCCCATGGACATAGGGAGGTAGAGGGGGCAAGAGACGGAATTATCTCCACCCACATGGATTTCTTAGCCAGAACTGCTTTTCTGCTCTGCCTTTCACCTGCATAGTTCAGCATATCTTCCTCTTACCCAGTCCCCAATCTATCTTCACTCTGCCCCCTTTGATGCAACTTTCAGTTTCCTCAGTTTGTTATTGAGAAAGATATAGGGGAAACCACTGCTTGCCCTGTATTGGTAACATGGAATGTTGCTACTCCTTGGGTTGTGGCCAGGTACTAGAGACCTAGATTGGCTACCATGAGAATGGGCTACTGGGCTTGATGGAACATTGGTTTGACCCAGTAAGGCTATTCTTATGTTCTTATCGCATTAGCAGCAGGGAAGGCAGATAAAAATCAAATGGCCTATCCATTCTGCTGTCCACAGCATTTAATATATCCTTCTCTCCTTAAGAGATCCCACAAGCCTGTCCCACACTTACTTGAATTCAGACAAACTTCATCTTGTTTATATTTTTTTGTAAGTGTAATCTTCAGAATTGTATACAATATTCTAAATTAGGTCTTCTAGAGTCTTAAGCAGGGGCATCAATATCTCCTTTTTCCTACTTTCTATACATGTCCCTATGCACCCTATCATCCTTCTAGCTGTTGCCTTTTCAACCTGTTTGACCCCTCCTTAAATCATCACATACTATCACACCAAAGTCATGCTCCTACCTTAGGTTTCTGCAGCCCAAATGTATTAAATCTTAGCTGCCAAATTTCAGGACATTCTTCATACTTTCCTGGTCCTTCCTCATGTTATTCACATGGACAAAGTGATGGGGCAGGATGACATATATCCAAGGGCACTGAAGGAACTTAGGGAAGATCTGGAGGATCCACTGGATGACCTTTCAATGCTTCTCTAAAGTCAGGAGTGGTACTGGAGGACTGGAGAAGGGCAGATATAGTTCCTCTCCCAAAAGGTTGAAGGGAGAAATAGGGATCTATAGACCTGTAAGCCTAACTTTTGCATTAAGTAAATTAATGGAAACTCTTTTTAAACAGAGTAGAGTGGCAAATCTGGCTTAGCCATTTTTTTGTAAATGGAGGGCATCCAAGATGGCTGATCTCACCTGATGCCTGGATGGTCTTCTCTCAATGCTTCCTGTTTCATGCCGACCTGGAGCTCCAGGATGGTCATTTCCTATGCCAAAATGACAAGGAAGGAATAACGCTGGCACCTCACAGTGCCCCAAACCTGTGCTAGAGCTTTCTGAGGCTGCATGTGCAGACGATGTCAGAGAGGCTCACTGGAGATGTGGCATCACTGGAGAGTGGAGGCCTGTCAGATCTCCCTGGGCTGGACACTACACGGGGCCCCAACAATAGAGTGCCTTCCCCAGCTGACGAACGCTAGTTCCCTGCAACAGGACCAGGGCACCACTGAAGTTGGTGTCAGTTCCTGACATGAGGGCTCGAGTTAAGTCATCTGTGGTTTCGGATTTTCCCAGACTGGAGGACGTTTTCATTTGTAGAATCTGATTACAATCCGAGAGAGAGTTGGACTCCATTGGAGGTAATCAGGAGGAATCCCAGCTGGGTGAACAGACTATGGGGTTCCTTTTACTAACAATATTAGTGCATGCTAAACGCTAATGCATCCATAGACTATAATGGATGCGTTGATGTTTAGCGCGTGCTGTTTATCATGCGCTAAAATGGCTAGCACGTCTTAGTAAAAGGACATGTATAACTTTACAATTGCCATTTTCCTTGATTAAACCTCCTGAATTAACCCTTGATTCATTAAGGAATTTAGTTGCATATCTGGGGAAATCTTTATGTCCCTAACTTAAGGGCTCCTTTTACGAAGCCGCGTTAGTGGTTTAACGTGCCTAACAGCGTGTGCTAATTTACCGGCCGTGCTAGCCGCTACCGCCTCTTGAGCAGGCGGTAGTTTTTAGGCTAGCGCAGGGGTTAGCACGCACTAAAAAGGTGCGTGCGATAAAACCGCTAACGCGGCTTCATAAAAGGAGCCCTAAATGTCTGGAGGAAAGAACAAAAAAAAAAAAAGCAAGAAGAAATGAAAGTTTAAATAGAATCTTTAAAATCCCAGTTTGACAAACTTGATAAAGATTTAAGTGAGATTCATCAAATGCAAGAAGTTTTTTTTTTTGTTCAATAATCTTGTTTTTACAACATACAACAGTATACTGACCAATTTCAATAAGAAACAATATGGTTATAGGATTCAAGGAAACATGAATTCACTAGAAGCAGGTGTTGCCAGACAAATCTGATAAATTTATTTGATGGGTGATCACAGAATTAAGAACATAAGAACATACGAAGTTGCCTTCGCTGGGTCAGACCAAAGGTCCATCGCGCCCAACAGCCCGCTCCCGTGGTGGCCCATCAGGTCCATGACCTGTTAAGTGATTTCTGTCTGAAACCCTTCATTCCCCTTTTCCCTTCTATCTATTAACCTTCTTAGTCCTATCTCTATCCCTATCTGTATCCCTCAATCCCCGAGTCCTTCAGGAATTTATCCAATCCCTCCTTGAAACCTCATAATGTACTCTGACCTATCACATCCTCTGGAGCACATTCCAGGTGTCCACCACCCTCTGAGTGAAAAAAACTTCCTAGCATTGGTTCTGAACCTGTCCCCTTTCAATTTCTCTGAGTGCCCCCTTGTTCTTGTGGTTCCAATAGGCTGAAGAATCTGTCCCTCTCCACCTTCTCTATGCCTTTCATGATCTAGTATGTCTCTATCATGTCTCCTCTGAGTCTCCGCTTCTCCAGGGAGAAGAGCCCCAGTCTTTTATCCATACCTTTTATCATTGAATTGAACAGAGGGAAAGCAGTAGATATGATGTATTTGGTTTTAGCAAAGGCTATGACAATGTACAACACAGGCATCTAATAAATAAATGGAGTTCCTCAACATAGGTCCCAATGTGATGGACTGGCTCAGAAACTGGTTGAGAGAAAGGCAGCAGAAGGTAGTGGTCAATGGAGATCGCTCTGAGGAAAGGGATGTGACCAGTGGTATACTTCAAGGTATGGTTCTTGGTCCTGTCCTTTTTATCACTTTTGTAAGTGGCATTGCTGAAGAGTTTCAGGGAAGATTTTCAATCTTTGTGGATGGTACCAAAATCTGTAATAAAGTAGACGCACATGATGCTGTGAATAGCGTGAGGAAGCACCTCGTGAAGCTTGAGCAACAATGTGAAATTTGGCAGTTAAGATTCAATGCGGAATAGAAATCTGTAATGTAATGTAATGTAATGTTAAAGAATACAATGTTATGCATTTGGGATACAAAAACCTGAGGGAATGGTACAAGGGTGGACACTACATGAGGGGGATAGCACTATATGGAGAGCAAAAGGGGCAGAGTGACGGAGTTGTAGAGTAGGGACAAATGTATCTCCATCCCCATAGGAATGCAATTTTCCCACCCCCATGCTCCATGAATTTTATCTGTGTCCCTGTCCCAGCCCCTTCCCAGCAAGATCTGCCTCATTTGCTTGTAAGGTTAAGGCAGAGCTTGCAGGATGGATTATTCCAGCCTTACAAAGAAGTAAATAAATGGAGGATCTGTGGGGTTTGAGGGGCTTCATGAAGGTTCTAGGGTGGGAATCTTATTTCAGAATTTCAGCAGCAGGAACAGCAAAAGAGTTCACTTGGGGAAAACAGGGGGGTGGGTATTATCCTTCTGTTTCATTATATCATGTCTTTGATTGACTTTAAGGGAAAGAAATGATGCAATATAAAATAAAAATGAATGAAAAATAAAAATAAATAAAACTCAAATATTTTCTGTCCTCTGCCCCTTTTTACTCTGCCATTTCTCCCTGAATGCTGAATCCAGCTCTTCTGCTACTGCATATCAGGTGGCTCAGTCATCCAAATCCCGTTTCTCCTCCATTCCATAAATATTTCATGTTATGTTAAAAATAGCGATGATTTCAATCTTTTTATTTTCAACAGATCAGTTACATCTCTGGGAATCTTGTCATGAGTGATCCTGTTAAGTTTCCTTATTTCTACCGCACGGTCCCCAGTGAGCTGCACCTCTGTGCTGGGATTGTTAGGTTACTGAAGCATTTTGGCTGGACCTGGGTTGGTATCCTTGCATGCAGTGATGAAAACAGCATGAGGGCTGTGCAGATCCTGAGAGAAGGGATTGAGCAGAGTGGAGGTTGCATTGAATTTATGGAAACATTCAGACACTCCAGTTCACCCATGCTTCAAAATATGAACAATGTTTATACAAACATCATTACATCTTCAGCTAAAGTGATTATTTTGTACTGTAACAGACAGTACACATATTTTATAATGATTACAAATATTGGTGAAATACTTGGTAAGGTCTGGATCATCACAGTTGAAACAGAATTTTTCTTACCTTCAGATTATAGTGATAGGAAAAACATCTTGGTTTTCACTGTGGCAAAGAAGAATATTCCAAGCTTCCACAGATTTGTTCATGAGGTGAATCCTGTTGTGTTTCCAAATGATTCATTCATAGAGATGTGGTGGAAGGAACTATGTAATGACCAGTGTCCCAAGAGCATCCAAAGATCTTGCATCAACAATGAAACATCTGGCTACCTCATACACTGTGACATCATAAACTATGGGGACAGTTATAATGTATACAACGCTGTGTACACCCTGGCATATGCATTGCATGATATGATGACTTCTAGTTCTGGAAATACCACCCTGAGGATAGCAGAAAGTGAGACCAATTTGAACTTTTTACCATGGAAGGTAATATCCTTTGATGGATGAAGTTACTTTCAGAAAGAGGTGCTGGCTTATGATTACACCCTCAGAGTTGTGTACCAGATTGAAAGACACAAATGGAATGAATAGATATGTAAAAATCACAGGGATAGAATGCATTGCATAACTTTCAGAGTGTTTTTATTGGGGTGTTTTATAAACTAATGTTTGCTTTGCTATTCCACTTGGAGTTTAACTCCTGTCCCTGAATGAGTCAAAGTGGAAAAATCACAAGCATATGAATAGTATTACCTTTTGACAAAATTTTGCATTAAACTATCTTATGTTAATACGATAGATCTTCTTCAATTAGACATGCAGATTTTTAAATATCTCATTTCCCCCAACTCATTTCAAGGGAAACCAGCCCTTTTCAAAGTCTGCCTCTGTGCCAGATACCATCCTCTTTCCTCCTGCTTCTGATCAATCTCTGCTGCCCCCACCTCTCTTGCTGCTGTACCTCTGCTCCTTGCCGCCTCTGAATTGGTGACTTCTGTCTGGCAGAAGCTCCATCCACTAACTGCCAATCAATCACCCTGGAGTTGAGCTTCTTCTCTCATCAAACAAAAACAACTGCCAACCAATCCACAGTAAGATAATGGAAGCAGGAAACCAAAGAAGAGAAATACCGCAGAGTAGATGTTTGTGACGCCAGGTTTAATGAGTCACACAGTAGTGTTTCAACTCTATCATCTTCTTCAGGGGTCCTAAGGAAGAAAGTTATATTTAGATGCAATAGTGGATAAATAGAAAATTAACCAGTTCCACAGCTCCCTCCAAAAAGTACAGGACTCAGCCTCCACATACTCTCCAGTCAAGCAGGGGCTTTTAAGGGTGTTTTCCATTATCACACCATTTAAGCCAATTAAAACATTTTAGGTTTTGCACAGAAATTGACTAGGCAAAAGGGGGTAGAGCCAGTGTGCTGATGGAGATGGCCACCTGAGTTGATATCTCTCCCCTCCCAGTTAGTGTTTATTGATCATCGACTGATGGAAATCTAACTGTTCCAATTTCTGACACATTATTTGCTTTTCATTTTTTTTGTGTTCTTGACTTTCAGATGGTAATTGGGGCATCTTGGCGGATGAGCCTGGTAGTAGCTGATGAAAGTGGGGAGGCCCGATTATTTGAGTGCATGGTGCACTGGCACAGGATGCGCCGAGAGATTGACTAATTGAGGGAAATACTGCTTTTCTTCCCTTGTGCTGTGGATCCTTAATGGCATCTGAGATTTTGCCTTTCAGATGATGACACACTGAACCGAATCCCTGTTCATACGGTAACCTACATGAGTCGTGCAGCCTTCCAGGTTTGAGAGGAGAGACATGATATCGGGGCCTATGCAGCTAAGATGGGAGTACTGCCTGATGTATAGCACTGATAATTTGTATTGAGCAGTACTCCAGCGGCAATTGGGCTCTGGTACTGAATTTTTTTGAAAGCTTTTGTGCAGTTCCCTAATTGCTTTTCTTGGATGACATCGCAAAAGAAATCTACTGTAGAGGAATTTAATTTTCAAAAGAGTGACTATAATAAAATGAGGGTAATGGTTAAAAAGAAGCTAAAAGGTTAGGACTTTAAACCAGGCATGGACGATATTTAAAAATACCATCATGGAAGCTCAGGCCAGATGTATTCCATGTATTAAGAAAGGTGGAAAGAAGAAGAAATGAGAGCTGGCATGGCTAAAAGGTGAAGTGAAAGAGGCTATTAGAGCCCAAAAAACACCATTTAAAGAATGGAAAAAGGATTCAAATGAAGAACATATGGAGGTTGGGCCTGGCTAAATTATGATGAGCATTACCAGTGTAGTTTGGCTCAGGACAAATTTGAGGTGAGGTATTATGATGTAGATTTGTGGTTGTCCAACATGACTACGGGACATCCTCAAGTTTTTTTGTGTAACATAGTAACATAGTAACATAGTAGATGACGGCAGATAAAGACCCGAATGTTCCATCCAGTCTGCCCAACCTGATTCAATTTAAAATTTTTTTTTTTTTGGCCCATGGGTCACTGGGGAGGGTTTCCTTGGGAGGTTCTGTATCTCAGTTTGGAGGGAGTCCTGGATGGGGTGGAGTGGGGCAAGGTGGGTCCGTTAATTGGCAGGGTGGTCAGTAAGGATCATTGTTTGGGGCATCTTGCTTCCTGTTCAACTCTGGACATTGTGAATTCCCCGGCTATCACTTCATACACAAGTATAGCCAATGTACTAGCCTTTGGATCAAAGTGTTAATTCCTTTATTTATCCTAATTATTCAGTCTTTACGGAAGAATATGTAAGAGATCTACTTGAACCGGAAATGGTTTTCAAGGGTGATGATGCGGAGGAATTGAAAGAAATCTCGGTGAATCTGGAAGATGTACTGAGCCAAATCAACAAGTTAAAAGGTGATAAATTGCCTAGTCCAGATGGTATACATCCCAGGGTACTAAAAGAACTCAATCATGAAATTGCTGACCTGCTGTTAGTGATCTGTAACCTGTCACTAAAATCATCTGTAGTACCTGAAGTTTGGAGGGTGGTCAATATTATTCAGATTTTTAAAAAGGGCTCCAGGGGAGATGTGGGAAATTACAGACCGGTAAGCCTGACTTCGGGGCTGGGCAAAATGGTAGAAATGATTATAAAATTGTGGAACACATAGACAAACATGATTTAATGAGACAAAGTGAGCATGGGTTCAACCAAGAGAGATCTTGCCTCACAAATTTGCTTGACTTCTTTGAAGGTACATAAGTACATAAGTACATAAGTAGTCGCCTCCGCCGGGGCAGACCAGAGGTCCATCCAGCCCAGCGGTCCGCTCACGCGGCGGCCCATCAGGCATATGGATAAAGGTGAGTCAGTTGATATAGTGTATCTAGATTTTTTAGAAAGCTTTTGATAAAGTTCCTCATGAAAGGTTCCTGAGAAAATTAGAGTCATGGGATAGGTGGCAAAGTTCAGTTGTGGATATGGAATTGGTTATCAGATAGAAAACAGAGGGTAGGGTTAAATGGTCATTTTTCTCAAATGGAGGAGAATAAACAGTGGAGTAGTCTATTTAACTTGTTTATAAATGATCTGGAAATTGGAACGAGTGAGGTGATTAAATTTGCAGATGACACTAAACTGTTCAAAGTTATTAAAACACATGCTGATTGTGAAAAATTGCAGGTGGACCTTAGGAAATTGGAAGAGTGGGTGTCCAAGTGGCAGATGAAATTTAATGTGGACAAATGCAAAATGATGCACATTGGGAAGAATAACCTAAATCACAGTTACCGGTCCACCTTGGGGGTTAGCGCCCAAGAAAAGGATCTTGGTATCATTGTAGATAATACAATAAAACCTTCCAACCAATGTGTGGCGGTGGTCAATAAAGCAAACAGGATGCTGGGAATTATTCAAAAAGGGATGGTTAATAAAACTAAAAATGTCATAATGCCACTGTATCGCTCAATGGTTCAACCTCATTTGGAGTATTGCATTAAATTCTGGTCTTTTTATCTCAAGAAAGATGTAGTGCCGCTAGAAAAGGTTCAAAGAATAGCGACCAAGATGGAAAAGGGTATGGAACTCCTCTCATATGAGGAAAAAATAAAATGGTTAGGGATCTTCAGCTTGGAAAAGAGATGGCTGAGGGGAGATATGATTGAAGTCTATAAAATTCTGAATGGAGTAGAATGGGTAAAAGTGGATCAATTTTTTGCCCCATCAGAAATTACAAAGACTAGGGGACACTCGATGAAGTTACATGGAAATACAGTCTAACCTCGGTTTGCGAGTAACCCGGTTTGCGAGTGTTTTGCAAGACGAGCAAAACATTCTCGCAAAATGTGTCTCGCAAACCGAGTGTTGACTCGATTTGCGAGCACCCCCCAATAACCGGCATCGCTCCCCCACCGCTCACAAAGGGCCACCTTCTGCTCAAATCGGCATCCCCCCGCGAGAACAGGAGCCCCCCGCCCGACCAACTTTAACTCACCCCCCCTTTGGCACCGGCACGCAGCCCACAAGTGCCGGTGCCGCTTGTAGATCTTCTTCCCAGTCTCTGCCGGCTTTGAGCATGCATCTGCGCATGCTCAAGCCCTTCTAATTCTCCCTCTCGCTGAGACTGGCGAGAGGGAGAATTAGAAGGGCTTGAGCATGCGCAGATGCATGGTCAAAGCCGGCAGAGACTGGGAAGAAGATCTATAAGTGGCACCGGCACTTGTGGGCTGCGTGCCGGTGCCAAAGGGGGGGTGAGTTAAAGTTGGTCGGGCGGGGGGTTCCTGTTCTCGTGGGGGTGCCAATTTAAGCGGGGGGGGGGCCCTTTGCGAGCGGGGGGGAGCGGTTCTCATGCCGGTGCCAGACGGGGGGGGTGAGTTAAAGTTGGTCGGGCGGGGGGTGCCAGATCACGCGGGGGGGGGACTTTGCGAACAGGGGGGGAGTAGCGCCCTGGCCTCGGGGGGGGGGGAACATATCAAAGTGAGTTTCCATTATTTCCTATGGGGAAACTCGCTTTGATAAACGAGCATTTTGGATTACGAGCATGCTCCTGGAACGGGTTATGCTCGTAATCCAAGGTACCACTGTACTTTTAAGACCAATAGGAGGAAATATTTTTTCACTCAGAGAATAGTTAAACTCTGGAACACATTGCCAGAGGAAATGGTAAGAGCAGATAGCATAGTTAGTTTTAATAAAGGTTTGGATAAGTTTCTGGAGAAAAAATCCATAGTCTGTTATTGAGAAAGACTTGGGGGAAGCCACTGCTTGACCTGCATTGGGTTTTGACCAGGTACTAGTGACCTGGATTGGCCACCATGAGAACAGGCTACTGTGCTTGATGGGAGCATTGGTCTGAGCCAGTAAGGCTATTCTTATGTTCAATATGTTTCTTTTGATTCTGCTAATGACATGCTGTGTTCCCTTAGGTGAGAAGCCTTGATGGCCAAGGTTGATATTGAGTCTGCTTTCAATTTGCTTCTCATTCATTCTAAGTTTTTTTATTTGTTGGGTTTTCATTTTGAGGAGAAATTTTATTTTGATATATGTATGCCTTTGGGCTGCTTCGTGTCCTGTGACTATTTTGAGGCATTTGCCACATTTTTGCATTGTGTGGTACAAAAGTGTACTGGGTATGATTCCAGGGTCCATTACTGGGACAATTTTTATTTACAGGTGCTGCCTTGTCTGGTCAGTATGAACACCTAGTGGGTGTCTTTCAGAGTGTCATATAGGAATTGGGCATTTGTTGGATGCAGAGAAGTCTGAGGGCTCATGCTCTTTGGATTCTGGGGTATTGACCTGGATTCTGGTCAGATGGAATCCCAGTTACCCAGGGATAGGGTACTAGCATTGCAGGTCAAGCTTGCATGAATGCTTCAGAAGAGTAGTTAACCTTGTATGTTTTACTGGGTCACTTTAATTTTGCTTCTAGGATGATTGTGATGGGAATGTTTTTTTTTCCTGTCTGGCTCTGTTAACTAAGGGATCAGGAAGAAGTATCCTCATATTTGGTTAAAGGAGGATCTTCATTTGTGGCAGACTTTTTAAAATCAAATTTTAATGGGACTTGTGTGTGGCAGAAGCCAGCAGTGTCTGCCTCAGACTTGCTGTTGTTTACTGATGTAGCTGGCAATCATGGTTTTGGTATCTTTTTGTCAGGGAGCATGGTGTGCTCAGCTCTGGCCTGAGTGATGGTGGGCTAAGGGTTGTGCCAACGTAGCATTCCTTGAGCTATTTCCATTTTGGGTGGCTCTGATATTGTGGGGTGGGCAGCTACAGAATAGGAGAGTTATTTTGTATTCTGATAATGTTGTAGTGGTGGAGGCTATTACTAAGCAATCTGCCCATTGCCCTCTGTTGGAGCTTTTGCATTTGATAGTTTTGTCCTGCCTTTAGTTTAATTTATTGTTGGGGGTGATATGTGCCTGGGGTTTGTAATGACCTTTCTAATGCTCTTTCTCATTTTCAGTGGGTATGTTTTTGAGCATTGGCTTCACAAGTGGACCAGGCCCCAACAGCTCTGCCAGAGGATTTTTGAAAGCATGTCCAGTCATCTTTGAAAAATTGTTGAGGAATTCTTTGGCTACGGGTACTTGGCAGGGGTATACTATGGGTTGATACCAATTTCAGACATTTCTGCAGGGGTTTGGGACAGGACCAGCATGTGCAGTGGATAAGTTGTGTGTGCTACATTTTATTTTATTTTCTCATATGCAGAGTTGATCAGTTGGGGTGGTGCATCAAGCCTTGGCTGCAGTCTCGTTTGTTTTTAAGTTGGGTGGTTGGAGTGACCCGACAGCTTCCTTTTTGATCCTGAAGCTGATGTTGGGTTATGTGTGGGTTGAGGTTGCTTCGTAGTCACGTTTGGTACATCTACCCATTTCACCTGGGCTTTTGGAGCAATTATTGGTTGTGTTGAAGCATGTTTGTTTTTCTTCTTTTGAAGTGTGTCTGTTTCAAGTTGCTTTTGTGGTGGATTTCTTTGGAGCATTGTGGGTGAGTGAATTAGTGGCACCTGCTAAGACATCATTGGAAGGAACAGGTTTATTATTGTCTGATGTTTTTGGGGGGCTCTAGAGATTTGTATTTATGTATTTGTGCTCCAAAACTTAACAGCTTGGAAAGGGGCTGTGACTCCACTTGCGTATGACTCTGACTTTGTCTTGCTGTCTAGTTTCCCTGGTTCATTCTTATATGCAATGGCACCCTTCTGGTTGGTACATGAGGATGGGGTCCCCTTACCCATTTCTAATGTGCAGCTATGCTGAAGAAAGTGATTAGTGGGGTAGGTTTTGATCCTTCTTTATTTGGTACTCATTCTTTTAGGATTGGGGCTGCTTCTTTTGCTGCAGATAGGGGTGGGTCTCCTGAATTAATCTACCACATAGGGTGCTGGAAGTCTAATGCATATTTGAGTTATATTTGTGATGTTTGATTAATTTTGTTTTATTTAGTTTCAGGGAATTTTGCACTGCCTGTTGACTGCTGCATATGACTTTGTGGGCATTCCTATATATATTGGGACAAGAAGCATGCAGCAGAGTCCCGATGGAGGTCCAACTTGGACCTGTCAGCTTTGGGATTTGAGATTTGATGGCTGTGACTTCATGGGATGCTGTGGGAGCAATTGATGCCAGTGTTATTCGATGCTCAACACTACTCGTATCCTGAATTTTATTGCATTTGGGTGGGAATGATTTGTGTACTGTAAAATGGATTGATCTGATTTGCCACATGCAGAAGGATTTATGATTCTTGCTGTATGCCTATCACTCATTTGGTGTGGTCTAGAATTATTCCTAGACTGGTTTGGCAGGGGTGCAGAGTAGTAAGGGTGTGGAACGTTTGCATAAGAGAGTGAATGTAGAGGTCATTGTGAGTTCTTTGGGTGGTTTGGTTTTGCATCATGAGTTGCTTAAGGTGGATTGTCCTGGGCTTTATCATCTGGACAGTGTCCATTTATTGGATATTGGTTTGGATATCTTTTTGAGTTATATTCAGGATCTATTAGAATCTCTTTATGGGAAGTCTACTGGCCGCAGCAAAAGCATAACAAGTAAAAAAAATTGGGAGAGGAGAGCAGTGACAAGCTTACACTATCACTGCTGTGGCGGAAATTGGTTTCTTCCAGGCGGTCAATACTATGTTTTGTGGATTTATACAGTGATTGATGGAGGGCAGCTACTTGTGTGTGATACCATCACAGATATTGGTGATGCCAGATGGCACTACAGGTCTCAAGGGGGAGACCTGTAGTGCCATCTGTAGTGTAAGAGAAAACACAGTATGAATTATGGGGGCTGTCAGCTAGGTCATTACCGATTAGCTGTCATGGGTCTGGGGTTTATGAAAACCACTTTGGGAAAGTTAATTTATTAATTCATGGTAATGTTATTACATTACATTATATTACATTACATTAATGACTTCTATTCCGCTTGTACCTTGCAGTTCTAAGCGGATTACATCAAAAAGATAACTGGTCATTTCCAGGAAGAGGAATACAATTAAAGACGTTGGGCCTAATACATCAAAACGATAGCTGGACGTTTTCAGGAAGAGGAATACAATTAAAGGCGTTAGGTCTAAATCAAGTTTTAAAGGGAGGATACTAAGAGGGGGAGAGAGGGTAAAAGAGAGGGGGTTAGGAAATTAGGATGAATTTCTTGAATAGTATGGTTTTGATTTCTTTTCGAAAAGCTTTGAGGTCAGTTGAAGCTGTCAGTAGGTTGGTGATGGAGGGGTCCAATTTAGCTGCATGTGTTGCAAGTAAGTTGTCGTACATCTTTTTGCGTTTAGTTCCTTTTAAAGGGGGGTAGGAGAAATAGGACTGGGTTCTCCTCTGTCTGGAAGAGAGGTTCCTATTTAGGCGGTTGTTTAGGTGGGAGGGTGCCGTTCCGTTTAATGTTTTGAATAATATGCAATATAATTTGAATTGGATGCGGGCTTGTATTGGAAGCCAGTGTGAATCTAGGAAGGCGTTGGTGATGTGGTCAAATTTTCCAAGGGAATAGATCAGTATAAGGGCAGTGTTCTGGACGGTCTGTAGTTGTTTTATTAGGTATGTGGGACATGGAAGGTAGAGGATATTGCAATAGTCCATTAGACTTAGGACTAGGGATTGAACTATTTATTTATATATATTTATTTATTTATATATTGTTTGTTAAATAAAGCTGCAGCCAGAATTTATTTATCCACACAAGAAATTGATTGAGTTTTTATTTTAGAAGGCTGCTATTTGTTATGAGCATCGAAAGCAGTGTGAATGCCAATGTTAATTTTTTAAATAAAAATGTTTTGCTTTCCCAATAGCTTCATCGGTATCTGAAGAACCTTCACTTTAAGAATGTTCTGGATGAAGAAATCTTTTTTAATGAGAATGGTGATCTTGCCATTGGATATGATGTTATAAATATGATTAAACTGCCCGATGGGACAAGGAGTATTGAAATTGTTGGAAGTTATAAACCTTATGCTCCACCAGGGAAAGACTTTACCATCAATGAGAAAGCAAGTGTGTGGAAAGACTTGTTCAGTCAGGTGAGATATAAGATAGAAACCAAAGAACCATGTACATATCTTGCACATTATTATAAAACAAGTAAGAATACCTAAGATGATCCTCTGTTCTTCTAAGCTGAGCAGGAGTCCACCAACTGTACTGCTCCCAGCAAGAGAGGTGGTGATTCAAGACCATCAGGCAGACATGTGAGTGAAGATGCATTGATGATGTGCTCACTGTTTTGTAGACACCACAGGGGCATTGAGGATCATCCCTGAAGCCCCAGTGCCATTCTTTGAATTCTTACTGACTACTGAAATTGGTGTAACCATGACCACAAATGACTTTGAAAGTTGCCAACTTACTAGATTTTGCTCAATCCCAGAATTTTGTGTGCTTGTAGTCAACTATCTCTTTTATCACAGACTCCCTAAAACCAAGTGTGGGGCTAGAGAAGATAAACCCCAATTGGATTTCTTAAAAGCAAGTATTTTCAAGGAGGTTGTAAATATAAAGGTGAAGTGGAAGCTCTGGGATTTTTGGAATCTGAGCTTGCAAAAACAATGAGTATTTGGTGGTGTAATATTACTTATCATAGATAGGAAATGTGTATCATTGGTTCACAGAGTAACACTAATGATCTCTATAGTAGAATTTAGCAGGGTGTATTCCAAATGTACATATACAGATTGGGCTCACTACTATAGTAGAGAGGGCCAGAGTGCATATTCTCAAGGTCTTAATCGATCCATCTCAGCTTACTGCTGCCACTTTTGAGATCAGGGAAAGAAGGCCACTTTGGTTCTCAAATGTATCAACTGAAAAGATAAAAGGAAAAAGGTTAGCCTTCATACATTATAAGACCTCACAGAAAGAGGAAGACCGGCAAAAATATGTGGAAATGCTACAATGAGCTAGAAAAGGGAAGATGTAAATGGAACTAACAAGAAAAAACTTGACCACATCACTCCTTTGCTAAAAAGTGCACACTGGTTGCCAATCCATCATCGCATTACTTATAAAATTGCCTTAATCTCCTTTAAAACAATGGACTCCAAGGAACCTTCTTTTATTCATAAGTTCCTTATGCCTCAGGATCCTCCAAAACTCTACGATCTGCCTCTCGGCACCTTCTTTATCTCCCATCCTTAAAAATTATCAGTACACGCAGGGCAACTTCATTCGCTACAATAGCTCCTACAATATGGAATTCGGTACCAATATATTTAAGGCCTGAGAAAAATATATATATATATTTTTTTATAAATCTTTATTGATTTTCCACATCAACAACAGTGCCAATTAGATGTACATATAATGAATCAAGAAAAAGCACATTCATCTTTCAGAAAACATGAACAATCACTTTTGCCCCTCCCCTGTCCCCCTCTAATGACTAAACAGGAAGATCTATATATTCTTTCATTAACCTTTCCCAATCTAGCTTCTGTAAAAATCCTAAATAACCCCAGCCCCCTCTCCCCCACCCCTTGGATGTAAAGGTTATAACCAGAAATATATTAATAACTCATTCAATTATCTAATATAATAAAACCTTAAGCCGCGCATGCGCACTCTTACCTGCATGCTCCCATTTTCCATGAGCTGTAGGTCTCTTGCAGGTAGGAGTGCGCATGCGTGCCTAGCTGTGCCAGTGACCTGCCTGCTTTCCACTTCACGCAGTCTGGAAATAATGCCCTACAGCCTGAAGATTTTTTTCAACTCAAAAGACACCACGACGGCTCCTCCCATGAGCCACTCCTGCGTCAGAGAAGGCTTCTGACACAGGCGCGATCGTGAGAGAAGCCACCCGGCACCCTCAGACCCAAAAATAACATCCGACCTAGGAAACTTAAATGTGTCAACAGGACCGCGGAAAGGGGGGGGCGGCAAGGGACTAAGGGAGCCACGGCACTATCCTGTCAGCTCCCAGACACAACCTACTCCTCTTGTGGCCCGGACACCAAACTCCACAGATGCAGTGTGGGCAAACCAGCTCCCTGCGGCCCAGCAGAGGACCCGCGCCAGAGTGTGTCGGCAACCAATGCAAAAGAGTCAGCTCCCCTGGAGCCCAAATCCCACCAGCGCCAGATGGAAATAGATAAGGTAAAAGGGAAATGGGATCTTGAATATGGTTAGGTAAAAGGAAGGGAAAAGGGCTACTGCTGGACAGGGGGACCAGGCAAAGGGTACTACTGGACAGGGGGGGATAAAAGCAATGGAGAAGGGCTACTGCTGTACAGGGGGAGCAGAGAAAGGGTACTACTGGAGGGGGGGAGGTAAAAGCAAGGGAGAAGGGCTACTGCTGGACAGGGGGAGTAGGGAAAGGGTACTACTGGACAGGGGGGAGATAAAAGCAATGGAGAAGGGCTACTGCTGGACAGGGTGAGCAGGGAAAGCGTACTACTGGATAGGTGGAGGTAAAAGCAAGGGAGAAGGGCCACTGCTGGACAGGAGGAGCAGGGAAAGGGTACCACTGGATGGTGGGGGGATAAAAGCAATTGAGAAGAGCTACTGCTGGACAGGGGGAGCAGGGAAAGGGTACTACTGGATAGGGGGGAGGTAAAAGCAAGGGAGAAGGGCTACTGCTGGACAGGGGGAGCAGGGAAAGGGTAATACTGGACAGGGGGGAGGTAAAAGCAAGGGAAAAGGGCTACTGCTGGACAGGGGGAGCAGGGAAGGGGTGCCGCTGGACAGGGGGGAGAGAAAGAAAAGAAAAGAAAGCCTGTCTACACATCTATTCTAGCACTCGTTAATGTAACAGGCTAAAAAACTAGTTATTAATAAAATTAGTCAAGGGACCCCATATTAGTTTAAATACCTTAGTATTACCCTGTTGATCATTTATCATTTTTTCCATCCTATAACAAAGACATTATGAGTGCCACCAGAAACTAAAATTCAAGCGATCAATGTTTTTCTAGTTTTTTGTGACCATTTGGATGGCTATCCCAGTTATAATCCCAAAAGTCTGTTTTTATGTCTATCTATTAGTGGCTTAGGGGATAATAATGTTCCACAAATTATTGTTTCATAAGATAACAGAAATACAGTTTCTAAAATCAAATTAATATGCCCCAAATCAGTCTTCAGAAGGTAAGTCAAGGAACAATAGAATAATAGATGATCCAGTGACCCTATGCCCAAATGATAGTGCCAGTATTTATTTGACTTAGAACTATCCAAATTATGCAACCGAACAAGGGTCCAAAAACTTCTGTGGAACAAGAAAAACCAAGTTTGTATCATAGATGCTGACGCTGTACATCTCATCCTCCAAGTCCAAATTTTTGGCCATTGAGTAGCAAAAATCTGTTGCTTAATCTCAATGCTCCAAATATCTTATTCATATAGCCTGATGCCCTAGAAAATCCATCTGGAAGCATAGGACCGGCACGCTATTCTGATTTTTTAGATTTTGCCAATCAGTGAACCCCTTCTGAATGGTTTGCTTCAACTTCAACCATTTATAAACTTGAGACTTTGCTATGCCAAATGATTGTTGCAGTCATGAAAAATCAAGCATTTTTCCATTTAATACAACATCATCTAGCGTACATATACCTGCCTGCATCCAATGCTTCCAGAAAATCTTAGACTCACCAATTTGAATCTTGGAGTTTAGCCATAAGGATTGAAAAATCTTGATAAATTTAAGGGTGGTCTTAAAAGCTTTTTATTTAAAGACACTTATGATTGCTAAATGATTTCAGGGTCCTTCCATGCCAAATTTTTCTTTTTTATTTTTATCACTTATATGATCTCTCTCTTTTCCCTCTTGTTTTAACCGTAATTGGTCTCTTTTCTTTAAAATTGTATTTCTCCCTATCATCCCGTTGTTTCCATGTAAGTACTGTCATGTCACCAATGTTTGTTAATTGTCTCCCTTTATAATTTTTTAACTGTCAAACACTTAGGGATCCTTTTACAAAGGCGCGCTCTAATGCTACATGCACTAGCCGCTACCGCCTCCTTTTAAGCGGGCAGTAATTTTTTGGCTAGCGTGCGCTAATCCTGTGAGTGCGCTAAAAACGCAAGCGCACCTTTGTAAAAGGAGCCCTTAGAATGTATGATCAGCGTTTTATCAAATTTTAATAAAACTTGAAACTTGAAGAAAAAATGGAAAGAAATTTTTTTTAAAGATATGTAAGTGATAGGAGGAAGTGCCAAAATGGCATTGTGGGGTTCAGAGGTGAAGAGCATTAACATGTGGAAGCTGATGAAGGATGAAATGCTTAACAATTATTGCTGTTCTGTGTTCATGGATGAAAGATGAGATAGGCTTGAAGAAAACAAATGCAAATGGAAATTAATATATGGTTGGTTCTCAGACTATGGGCATATTAGCAATCCATAAATATTCATGCAATGTAATGAAATGTTTTGGAGGAAAATGATACTGCATCTGAAAAGTCATCACCTACCCCTCTTTTACAAAGCTGCGTGGCAACAGCCCCGAAGCCCTTTAAATCTCTATGGGCTTCGGGACCGTTACCACAGCGGCCCACGCTAAACGGCTTCATTAAAGAGGCCCCTAGTATTTTCTTAACTTTTTTAGATTTTTTTTCTAAATCTTCAGGCACCTCCACTGTCTGGATGTAACCCAAATTGCCCTCCTGGGTTCAGGAAATTAACCAAGGAAGGAAAGCCCATCTGCTGTTATGACTGTATACCCTGTTCAGAAGGAGAAATCTCCAACCAAACTGGTAAGTGATAAGATTATAATAATAATAATAATAATAGCTTTCAGTTGGCCAAATGGCCCATCTAGTTTGCCCATCTGCAGTAACCATTACCTCTTCCTTTCTTTAAGAGATCTCATATGCCTATCCTATGCTTTCTTAAATTTAGACACAGTCTCAGTCTCCTCCACCTCTTCTGGGAGACTGTTCTACATATCTACCACCCTTTCTGTAAAAAATATTTCCTTAGATTACTCCTGAGCCTATCACCTCTTAACTTCATCTTGTGCTCTCTCATTCCAGAGCTTCCTTTCAAATGAAAGAGACTTGACTCATGCATATTTATATCATGTAGATATTTAAACATCTCTATCATATCTCCCCTCTTCCGCCTTTCCTCCAAAGTATACAGATTGAGATCTTTAAGTCTGTTCCCATATGACTTATGACAAAGACCACACACCATTTTAGAACACTCTATCCTTTTTATATATTTTTGAAAGTGTGTTCTCCAGAATTATGCACAATATTCTAAATGAGGTCTCACCAAAGTCTTATACAGGGGGCATCAATGCCTCCTTTTTCCTACTGGCCATACCTCTTCCTCTGTACCCTAGCATCCATTTAGCTTTTGCCATCACCTTTTCAACCTGTTTGGCCACCTTAAGATCATCACATACAATCACACCCAATTCCCACTCTTCTGTCGTGCACATAAGTTCTTCACCCTCTAAACTGTACCGTTCCCTTAGGTTTTTGCAGCCCACATGCATGACCTTGCATTTCTTAGCATTAAATTTTAGCTGCCAAATTTCAGACCTATACCTCTCAGAAGGGAACTGTAAACCACCACTATCTTATGTCTCCTAGTGATCATGGATACAGCAATTTTGGGGATTTCAAGGTTTGGCCCTTCATACTATTTACACCATCCAGGGTGTCTGCTCTATTGCAGATTTTGGTATTATCCGCAAAGAAGAAAATCTTACCTGACAGCCCTTCAACAATATTGCTTATAAAAATGTTAAAAATAACAGATCCAAGAACAGAACCTGATAACATCCCTTTCCTCAGAGTATCCCACTGGTAACATCCCTTTCCTTAGAGTGATCTCCATTAACCACAGACCTCTGTCATCTTCCACTAAATCAGTTCTTGACCCAGCCTATTACTTTGGGGCCCAACCCGAGGGCACTCCGTTTATTTATTAGATGTCTGTGTGGAACTCCCTCTATCCAATTCTCTGGTCAACCAATCATTTAAAAGTGGGCTAACATAGCTACCATACCATTTAGATAAATATAGTACTCGATCCAATATTTAGCACTAGGTAGAAGAGGTTCCTATGAGATGAAGGCACCCTTTTACTAAGCTGCTTGGCAAATTTTCCAACACCCATTTAATTCCTATTAACCATATTTAGGTAGGAGCTTATAAATTTAAAAAAAAATAAAATTATATATATAGGCAATCATGTATGTACTGAACAGATTTACTTTGTAAGATACTATGATAATATGTTTCATTCTCAGATATGGACACCTGTATAAGATGCCCAGAGGACCAATGGCCCAATCAAATGAGAGATGCCTGCATCCCGAAAGTAATAATTTTCCTGTCCTATAAAGAACCTTTGGGGATAACTTTGACTTTCATCATCATTTTCTTCTTTCTCATCACTACTTTCATTCTGGGAATCTTTATTAACTACCGAGACACTCCTATAGTGAAAGCTAACAACCGACACCTCAGTTACCTTCTCCTTATTTCCCTCATGTTCTCCTTCCTCTGTTCTTTCATATTCATTGGCCATCCTAAAAAGGTGACTTGCATTCTCCAAAAGATTGTCTTTGGGATCACTTTTTCTATTTCACTCTCCTCCATATTGGCAAAAACCATCACTGTGGTCACAGTTTTCCAAGCCACCAAACCTGGAAGCAAGCTCTGGAAATGGATGGGTTCCAAGGTCTCAAACTCTATAGTTCTTTTCTGTTCTCTTCTTCAGGTTATTTTCTGTCTCACCTGGTTGTTAATTGCTCCTCCATTCCCATATCTTAATATGAGATCAGAAACTGGAACCATACTAATTGAATGTAATGAAGGGTCAATAGTTGCATTTTATTGTGTTCTGGGTTACCTGGGATTTCTGGCTGGTATCAGCTTCATCGTAGCTTTCTTAGCAAGAAATCTACCTGACAGTTTCAATGAGGCCAAGTACATCACCTTCAGCATGCTGGTCTTCTGTAGTGTCTGGATCTCCTTCATCCCAACATACTTGAGCACCAAGGGCAAGAACATGGTAGCAGTGGAGATATTTGCTATTCTGGCCTCCAGTGCTGGACTTCTGGGTTGTATCTTCTTCCCTAAATGCTACATTATTCTACTGAGGCCTGAAAAGAACATCAGAAAACACCTAAATAGAAAAATTAGATGAATAAATTTGTATAAAGGATTAATTTGTTGTTCTTATCATTTGTTTGGCATAAGCAATGTGAATGATCTGTACCTTGCGAAAAACTGCATCATTGGTCATATTTAGGCTACATTTCACATGCATTTTTCTTATAGTTAAAATAAGATTGTATATATAATATGAACATAAAATTTCAGTAAATGTAATTGTCAGTAACAAAGTTATGAGTGATAATGTATTATTGGATCAACCTTATACATGGCAGTGCTTTTCAGGGTCTTTTTTCATTTATTAAATCAATGGAAAAACAGTAGCAACTCTTGATGGCTACTTATAAAGCTGTGTTAACTGTTAACATATAAATTAAAATCTGTTAACAGTAATGACAGGAAGAAACACAAACCCATCTCATTAGTTTACTGCATCAGTACAAGTTATTTTCTGCACTTGCATTAAAATGTGTGCTGAAGCTCCTTGCACTGATAGGGAATGTGTGGAAGAGATTCTGAGTGAGATTCCCAAAGGGATTATTGAGACTGGTTAGTCTATTACCTGAGCAGATGGGGGAGTGATGGTTGTCTGGAAAAGTGGTGAACTCAATGGATTGATATGTATCACTGTAAACCCTATAGTATGCTGGATAATTTAGGTTACTCTAAATGACTGACAGTAAGTTGGAAGGCACCGGGGAAGGAGAGTTGAGGGATAAAAGTATCTGTAATGGAGAGCATGAGATTTTTGGTTGCACAAACTCTCTGTCAGTAACCGTAGGGAGAAGGGGGTTATCCTAGACTGTGATTTCAAAAAAGGTCAGCATTTAGTGAGACTATTGCTGAGGGATTAGAAATGCCAGTCTGTCTTTTCCTGCTTTTCTTTCTTTCTTAATAACTGAACAAAAAGAAGATATAGAAAACTAGGTGAATACTGGTTATAGTGCTATTCATATGTTACAGTTGTTCAGCCTAAATTAGCATTAACAGAGAATGCATTTGTTTGGGTATTACAGACTGGATGGTCACTTAGGGCTTGATGTACTAAAGTTAATTATTACCACTAAACCTGCTTTCACAGCTTTAGTGAAGATCGCTTTTTAACATCCCGATGCACAAAACAGCTCACCGCGTGTTTTTCCCCCTTGACTGCCCATTTTCTAATCTGACGATGCAAATTATAAGAACATAAGAAATGCCTTCACCAGATCAGACCCTAGGTCCATCTAGTCCGGCGACCCGCACACGCAGAGGCCAAGCTAGGTGTTCTCTAATGGACACCTTGTTCACCCGTGTCCCTCAATGTGATTTGCATGAAGATGTGCATCCAACTTGCCCTTGAATCCCAGAATGGTGGTTTCTGTCACAACCTCCTCTGGGAGAGCATTCCAGGCGTCCACCACTCGCTGTGTGAAGCAGAACTTCCGGATATTAGTCCTGAGTCTACCTCCCCTAAGTTTTAGTCCATGACCTCTTGTTCGAGTCACTGTTGACAATGTGAATAACGAAGATTCTTGCTCCATTTTGTCGAAACCTTTTAGTATTTTAAAAGTCTCTATCATATCCCCTCGCAGCCTTCTCTTCTGGAGGGTAAACAATCCCAGTTTTTCGAGGCGTTCTTTGTAACTCAAATTCTTCATACCTTCTATTAGTTTTGTGGCTCGTCTATTCACCCTCTCTAGTAGGGTTATATCCTTCTTTAGGTAGGGTGCTGAATCGGGTTGCCAGAGCAAAGGAGAAGAAGGCAGCGTGCTCTGGTAGCCTGACTGAGAGAGGGAGAGTTGGAGACACAGAGTTCTGCACAGGGGAAGGAGGCAGGAAGAAGCACAGGACTCGGGGAAGCGGTGAGAGTACGCTTCGCCCACCCCCACCGCGTCAGAGGCAGCGTCGGACTCCCCCCTGAAAGGGGGGCGGAGCCAACGGCGCGCAGCCGTTCGGTGCGCGGCAAAGGCAAGCGGCAAAGGTGCTCGCCTTAGCGAGAGCGCCTTTGCGAAGGGCCTTTGAGAAGGGACAAGGCAACGGAGTAAGACAGAAGGGTAAAGAAGCGACAAGTACAGAAGGAAATCACAGAAGGTAAGAAAGAGACAGACACAAAGGGCCAAGCCGTTCACACAAGTATAACAAGCAGGCAGAGGGAGAGAGTGAGAGAGAGGACACCAGCGGCTGGTAGAGAGAGAGAGGACCCCAGCAGCAAGTAGAGAGAGAGAGAGAGACACCAGCACAGAGTACCAACACAGAGAGAGAAGAGACAGAGAGGACACCACCAACAGGCAGTGAGCGAGAGGACACCAGAGGCAGTTAGAGAAAGAAAGAGAGGGCACCAGCACAAAAAGAGAGTCAGGGAGGACACCAACAGAAGATAGGGAGAAAGGACACAAAGTGGACACAAGTCACAAGTAATCTCAACTGATATCTTAAAGAAGGAACAACAATGGAAGTAGAAGGAAGCCAGAAGATGAGCTTTCCAGTGTTCTGCACAGACTGTCATATGTATGACTATCTCCCCTCGGGGAGACAGTCATATGTATGCAGTCGGTGTCAGGAACTGAAAAGCTTGAAGAAGGAGGTCAAGCGACTAGAGGACAAGATTCAGGAGCTAGAAGGATTTCACACCACGGAGAGACACATTGAGGAGGAAGTCAGGGAACTCGAGAGATTCATTGAAGAGGCATACAGGACGAAGGTGGAAGAGAACGAACTTCAGATGAAAGAAGAAGCTACACGGATACCAACATGCAAGGGAGAGCAAGAAGAAGATTACCTCAAGGAGGGAGAGAGGACCGACTGGTGACCTGCCTTCCGGGAGCAAGAACCAAGGACATCGTGGACAAAATTGGAATGATCCTGGAAGGGGCAGAGACAGAAGAGACCGCTGTAGTGATCCACATCGGGACGAACGATGTCAGCAGGAGAGACTACAAAAGAAGCACGCTGTTAGAACAATTCAAGATTCTGGGAAGGAAGCTGAAGATGAGGGCCCAGAAGATAGTGTTCTCAGAGATCCTACCAGTACCGAGGGCAGATGTGAAAAGGCAGGAGGAACTACAATCAATAAATACGTGGATGAGGAGATGGTTTGAGGAAGAAGGATTCCACTTCGTGAGGAACTGGACGGCGTTCTGGGGCAAGAGCAAGCTCTACAGGAAATATGGACTGCACCTGAGCGCAGCAGGAACTAGACTCTTAGCAAACAACGTCAAGAGAGGAATAGAACAGGCTTTAAACTAAGAAGAAGGGGAAAGCCGACAGTTGACAAAGGGTCGACGATTCGGAAGACGGTATCCTGTGAAGATACCGAGGGGAAAAATGGCTGGGAAGGAACAAGGGACAAACTGCAAGAGTCGACTAACCCAGAAGAAATGGTTACAATGTCTGCAGCAAAAGAGAAGAAAATATGGACCGTAGCACAGGGAAAGGAAAGGAGGACAGCAAAATACCAGGATCTAAAGTGCATATATGCTAATGCAAGGAGCCTAAGAAACAAAATGGGGGAACTAGAAGCCTTGGCCAATGCAGAAGACATCGACATCATTGGAATCTCTGAAACATGGTGGAATGAGGAAAGCAAATGGGATACAGCACTACCGGGATACAAGCTCTATCGCCAGGACAGAACAGGACAAAAAGGAGGTGGAATAGCCCTATACATAAAAGAAGGCATACAATCCACACAAATGGACACAGCACAGACGGAAAGCAAGCCGGAATCTCTATGGGTTAAAATACCGGGAAGGAAAGGGCCTGAAATAAAGATGGGCCAACTTTATCGCCCACCCGGGCAAACCAGAGATATCGATGAGGAAATGGAAGCCGAGATGAAGCGTGAATGCAAAATCGGCAACACGGTTATTATGGGAGACTTCAACTACCCTGGGATAGACTGGAGGCTTGGAAGCTCGAAATGCGCTAGGGAGACAAAATTCCTGGAAGCTACACAGGATTGTTTCATGGAACAGCTTGTTAGAGAATCGACGAGAGGAAATGCCACTCTGGATCTAATCCTAAATGGGTTAAGGGGACCTGCAAAGGAAGTAGAAGTAGTGGGACCATTGGGAAACAGCGATCATAATATGATCAAGTTCAAGGTTGAGGTAGGAGTGTCAAAAGGCAAGAGATCCATTGCGACAACCTTTAACTTCAGAAAAGGAAACTACGAAGCAATGAGGGAGTTGGTAAGGAAGAAACTTAGGAACACTTCCAAAACATGGCTAACGGTAAATCATGCCTGGTCCTTCTTCAGGGACATGGTGAGCGAGGCGCAAAATCTGTATATCCCCAGATTCAGGAAGGGGTGTAAAAAGAATCGAACAAAAGACCCGGCGTGGATAACCAAAACAGTGAAGGAAGCAATAGACAATAAGAAAAAATCATTCAAGAAATGGAAAAAGGACAAAACTGAGGGGAACTGGAAAGAGCACAAGAAGCATCAAAAAGAATGTCACCGTGAGGTTCGGAAAGCCAAAAGAGAGTATGAAGAGAGGCTAGCCAGGGAAGCAAGAAATTTCAAACCATTCTTCAGATATGTTAAAGGGAAGCAGCCGGCTAGAGAGGAAGTGGGACCGCTGGACAACGGAGACAGGAAGGGAGTGGTGAAGGAGGAGAAGGTAGTGGCAGAAAGGCTTAACATGTTCTTCTCGTTTGTATTTACAAACGAAAACACGTCCAACATACCGGAACCTGAGCAATTCTTCAACGGAAGTCAGGCAGAAAAATTAACATCCATAGAAATGAGCCTTGAGGACGTTCGTAGGCAGATAGAAAAACTAAAAACTGACAAATCCCCGGGTCCGGATGGCATACATCCAAGGGTTCTGAAGGAATTAAAGGAGGAGATAGCGGAACTACTGCAGCAAATTTGCAACTTATCCCTGAAAACAGGCGAGATCCCGGAAGATTGGAAGATAGCCAACGTTACGCCCATCTTTAAAAAGGGATCAAGAGGTGACCCGTGAAACTACAGGCCGGTGAGCCTGACTTTGGTTCCAGGGAAAATGGCAGAAGCACTGATAAAAGAAAACATCGATCAACATTTTGAAAAACATGAACTTCTGATAACCAGCCAGCATGGTTTCTGCAAGGGAAGATCGTGCCTAACGAACTTATTGCACTTCTTCGAAGGGATCAACAAACGGATGTACAAAGGAGACCCCATAGACATCATGTATCTAGATTTCCAAAAAGCCTTTGACAAGATGCCCCATGAACGTCTACTCCGGAAACTGAAGAACCATGGGGTGGAAGGAGACGTACATAGATGGATCAGAAACTGGTTGGAGGGTAGAAAACAAAGGGTAGGAGTGAAGGGTCACTACTCCGACTGGAGGAGGGTCATGAGTGGTGTCCCGCAGGACTCGGTGCTCGGGCCGCTGCTATTTAATATCTTCATAAATGATCCAGAAACAGGGACGAAGTGCGAGATAATAAAATTTGCGGATGACACCAAACTATTTAATGGAGGACTGCGAAAAGTTGCAAAGGGACTTGAACAAATTAGAAGAATGGGCAGCGAAATGGCAGATGAAGTTCAACATTGAGAAATGTAAAGTATTACATGTGGGGAGCAGAAACTCGAGGTACAACTATACAATGGGAGGGATGTTATTGAATAAGAGTACCCAGGAAAGGGACTTGGGGGTAATGGTGGACATGACAATGAAGCCGCACAGTGTGCAGCAGCCGCTAAGAGAGCGAACAGAATGCCTGGTATAATCAAAAAGGGTATTACAGCCAGAACGAAAGAAGTTATCCTGCCGTTGTATCGGGCGATGGTGCGCCCGCATTTGGAGTACTGCGTACAATATTGGTCGCCGTATCTTAAGAAGGATATGGCGTTAGTCGAGAGGGTTCAGAGGAGAGCAACACGTCTGATAAAAGGTATGGAAAACTTGTCATATTCTGAGAGATTGGAGAAGCTGGGTCTCTTTTCCCTGGAGAAGAGGAGACTTAGAGGGGATATGATAGAGACTTACAAGATCATGAAGGGCATAGAGAGAGTAAAGAGGGACAGATTCTTCAAACTTTCTAATAATAAAAGAACAAGAGGGCATTCGGAAAAGTTGATAGGAGACAGATTCAAAACAAATGCTAGGAAGTTCTTCTTTACCCAACGTGTGGTGGACACCTGGAATGCACTTCCAGAGGACGCAATAGGGCAGAGTACGGTACTGGGGTTCAAGAAAGGATTGGACAAATTCCTACTGGAAATGGGGATAGAGGGGTATAGATAGAAGATTACTGCACAGGTCCTGGACCTGTTGGGCCGCCGCGTGAGCGGACTGCCGGGCACGATGGACCTCAGGTCTGACCCAGCGGAGGCATTGCTTATGTTCTTATGTACTCCTTGTGACCCTGGGCAAATCACTCAATCCTCTACTGCCCCAGGTATGTTAGATAGATTGTGAGCCCACTGGGACAGATAGCGACACTGCGCACTGAGTCGATGGCTTCAGGGTCCTGTCTATCAGTACCCCCAGGTCCCTTTCTTGTTCGCTCTTGCCCAATGTTACACCTAACATTTTATATTCTTGTTCTTTGTTTTGCCTGCCCATGCAAAGTAGCCAAGCGATTGTTGCCTAACATCATTTGGCTATTAAAAAAAAACAACAAACAAACAAACAATGGGATTTAAGCAATAGGAAAAACCAAGAGGTCTAGAACTGTGTTACTGACAGGCCTGCTTCTTTATTTTTACACACACAAAATATTTGTCCCATAAAAAAATGAAAAAGTCTCTCCACCGCTGATGATGGCTCTCACCAATGAACCCTAACAAATGCAACATGAGAGAAAATTGACAAGAGGGATGCCCAATCCCTCCTGCCAGGCAGAACACCTCCGTACCATGGCCTCGCCTGAGCCAGGTACCCCCAAGCCACCATCCCCACTGACCCCCCCCTCAAAAAATGACATGAGTGATGCTCTATCCCTCCTACCACTGGATGCACCACACCATGAACCTCTCCATTACTCTTTTATAAAGTTGGAAGCAGAAAACCCTCTCTGAGGCTCCTGCTTTGGGTCCGCCAGTCCTAAATGATGGGCCTTACACTCCCTGGTGCATCATCTGATATATGTGGAGGGGCCAAAGGCCCTGATTGGTTCAGTTACCTAAGGCCCCTCCCAATCAGGGATTTAGGCTCCTCCCTCAGTATCCTGGATACAAAGGGAGGTGCCTAAGGCCTGATTGACTCAGACACCTGGGAGGGGCTTTAGGCATGTGAACCAATCAGGACCTTTGGTTGTTCCCCATGTATCACATGATTCACTGGGGAGGGGATGGCCCATTATTTAGAACTGGTGGACCCAAAGCATGAGACTCAGAGTGGGCTTCCTGCTTCCAACTTTTAAAAAAGATATGGGGGAGGTTTGGGGGGAGGTTCAAGGGAATTGGGGGTATCCAGTTGCAGGAGAGAGTGGGCTTGGTGGTGTTTGGTAAAGGGGGCCATGGTGTGGGAGTGTTCTGCTTGGCAAGAGGAACTGAGTATCCCTCCTGCCATTTTGGGGGGGTTATGGGGGACGGTGGCTCAGGGGTGTCTAGCCTGGGGGGAGGCATGATACGGGGGACTTTTTTTTAATGGGACAGATTGTGTAACACATACACAACATCTGTGCCATTTAAAAAAGAATCCGTAACAGCAGTGACAGGAGGCTGCTTCCCCTGTCATTGAAACATAGAAACATAGAAACATAGAAATAGACGGCAGATAAGGACCCACGGCCCATCTAGTCTGCCCACCTTAATGTCCCTCCCCTACCTTTGCCCTGTGAAGAGATCCCATATGCCGATCCCATTTGGCCTTAAAATCAGGCATGCTGCTGGCCTCAATTACCTGTAGTGGAAGACTATTCCAGCGATCAACCACTCTTTCAGTGAAAAAGAATTTCCTGGTGTCACCTCGTAGTTTCCCACCCCTGATTTTCAACGGATGCCCTCTTGTTGTCGTGGGACCCTTGAAAAAGAAGATATCTTCCTCCGCCTCAATGCGGCCCGTAAGATACTTGAACGTCTCGATCATGTCCCCCCTCTCTCTGCGCTCCTCGAGCGAGTATAGCTGTAATTTGTCAAGCCGTTTTTCGTATGGTAGATCCTTGAGTCCCGAGACCATCCGGGTGGCCATTCTTTGCACCGACTCCAGTCTCAGCACATCCTTGCGATAATGCGGCCTCCAGAATTGCACACAGTATTCCAGGTGGGGCCTCACCATGGATCTATACAATAGCATAATGACTTCCGCCTTACGACTGACGAAACCCCTTCGTATGCAGCCCATGATTTGTCTTGCCTTGGACGAAGCCTGCTCCACTTGATTGGCAGACTTCATGTCCTCACTGACGATTACCCCCAAGTCTCGTTCTGCTACCGTTTTTGCTAGGATCTCGCCATTAAGGGTATAAGACTTGTATGATTCTGGCTGCCCAGGTGCATAACTTTGCATTTTTTGGCATTGAAGTTGAGTTGCCATGTCCTAGACCATCGCTCCAGTAGGAGTAGGTCGTGCATCATGTTGTCGGGCACTGAATCTTCGTCTGTTGTGCATTTGCCCACTACATTACTCAGTTTGGCGTCATCGGCGAATAATGTTATTTTACCTCGAAGCCCTTCTGCCAAGTCTCTTATAAAGATGTTGAATAGGATTGGGCCCAAGACTGAGCCCTGTGGTACTCCACTAATCACCTCCGTCATTTCGGAGGGGGTGCCGTTCACCACCACCCTTTGGAGCCTACCTCCAAGCCAGCTCCCAACCCATTTCGTCAATGTGTTACCTAATCCTATAGAACTCATCTTGCTCAGTAACCTGCGGTGTGGTACGCTATCGAATGCTTTGCTAAAGTCCAGGTACACGATGTCCAGGGACTCCCCTATATCCAGCTTCCCCGTTACCCAGTCAAAGAAGCTGATCAGGTTGGATTGGCAGGTTCTCCCCTTAGTAAATCCATGTTGTCGGGGATCCCGTAGATTCTCCTCATCCAGGATCTTATCTAATTGGTGTTTGATTAGAGTTTCCATTAGTTTGCTCACTATCGATGTTAGACTCACTGGTCTGTAGTTTGCTGTCTCCATCTTTGAGCCTTTCTTGTGGAGTGGAATGACGTTAGCCGTCCTCCAGTCCAACGGGACGCTGCCTGTACTAAGGGAGAGGTTGAAGAGCGCGGACAGTGGCTCCGCCAAGACATCACTCAGCTCCCTAAGCACCCTGGGGTGCAGGTTGTCCGGCCCCATTGCTTTGTTAACCTTGAGCTTTGACAGCTCACCGTAGACACTGCTGGGCGTAAACTCAAAGTTACTAAACGGGTCAACTGAGCCAACCCTTGTCTGTAGCTGAGGGCCGAGCCCTGGCGCTTCTCGGGTGAAGACTGAGCAGAAGTATTAATTTAATAGATGGGCTTTTTCCGAATCCTTTTCCACATAGTCTCCGTCTGGTTTCCTAAGACGTACAATCCCGCCTGAGTTTTTTCTTCTATCACTGATATACCTGAAGAAGGATTTATCTCCCTTCTGGATGTTCTTTGCTAGAGACTCCTCCATGAGGAATTTAGCCTCCCTGACTGCTGTTTTGACGGCTTTTGATTTGGCCAGGTAGTCTGCTCTAAAGTCCTGCTTCCCTGATTGTTTGTAAGAGATGAATGCTTTTTTCTTCTCCTTGATCAGGTCTGAGATCTCCGCAGTAAACCACTGTGGCTTATTGTTCCTTCGCCGTTTACTTACTGATTTTACATAGCGGTTTGTTGCTTCTTGTATGGTTGCTTTCAAAGTCGACCACATGTCTTCCACGTTATCGGTTTCTTCTTGGCTTTGTAGCGCCTGGTGAACGAAGTCTCCCATTTCTTTGAAATTTGTGTCCTTGAATTTGAGGACTTTGGTTAGTGTAGTAGATTTAGTGAAACCTTTCCTGATATTGAACCATACCATGTTGTGGTCACTGGAGGCCAATGTGTCGCCCACCGAGACCTCTGTGACACTTTCTCCATTGGTAAGTATCAGGTCCAGTATTGCCTGATCCCTTGTCGGTTCCAACACCAGTTGCCTGAGGCTTGCTCCTTTCATAGAGTTTAATAGCCTCCTGCTGCTGCCGGAAGCAGAGGTAAGTGTAACCCAATCCACATCAGGCATGTTGAAGTCACCTAGCAATACTGTGTCCCCACGCAAGGTGATATTTTCTATATCTTCGATTATTTCCATATCCAGGTCATCCTGTTGTCTTGGGGGGTCTGTAAATTACGCCAAGATACAAGCATTTGTCCTTCCCTCTGGCCAAATTAACCCAAAGGGATTCCCCAGTATACTGGACATCTGAGATTCTCGTGACCTTAATGTCATCTTTAGTATATAATGCTACACCCCCTCCCTTCCTACCCTCTCTGTCCCGGCGAAGCAAGTTGTAACCCGGTATGACCATGTCCCACCCGTGGGAGTCTGTGAGCCAGGTTTCGGATATCGCCACCACATCCAGGTTGGCATTCCTTATTTCTGTTTCCAATTCCAGGATCTTGTTTCCTAAACTGTGTGCGTTGACGTACATAGCCCTCCATGTTATATTTTTGTTATGTCTCAATGGGGATATTCCTGTTTGAGCTATTTGAACACCTTTAGCATTGTTTGTGTTATTTGTGCTTTCCTGAGGCTCAGAACCACAATGTGTACTCCCCATATACCCAGAACTACAGTGTGTACTCCCCCTAGACCCGGAATTACAATGTGACCCATAAATATGATGTGACCCTACTCCCGACTCAAAAGTGTGTGCACTCACCCCTGACCCAGAAATTTGGTGTCTACTTTCCTCAGCCTCATAAATGTATTGGCATTTTAGTTCGCCTGGTATGTTGTTTGTGCCTGTACCCTCCCCCGACTTACCTAGTTTAAAGCCCTGTGGAGTAGGCGGGCTAGGCGGTGTCCAAGGACATTCTTCCCTCTTCTGGTTAGGTGTAGCCCGTCGTGTCCCTGTAGTCCTTGCAATGCTTCTCCATGGTGCAGAAACCCGAAGTTCATCTCCTTGCACCATCCTCGCAGCCAGTCGTTCGCCCTTTGTATTCGATCCTCTCTGGCTCTGCCCTTGCCCCTCACTGGGAGAATCGAGGAGAAGACTACCTGCACATCCATCCTCCTCAGCTTCTCCCCCAGGGCCCTGAAGTCTTCAGGTATGCTGTCCGGGCTGCTCCTTGCGGTGTCATTGGTTCCGACGTGGATTAGAACCATGGGGAAGTGGTCTCGGGGCTTGATGAGTCTGTCAATGCAAGCAGTGACATCCTGGATCCTGGCCCCTGGCAAACAGCAGACCTCTCTTGATTGTAGGTCTGGTCTGCAGATTGGTCCCTCGGTGCCCCTCAGCAGCGAATCTCCGATGACCACCACTCTGCGCTTCTTAGGGGTGGGCTGTACTGTTGATTCCGGAGTTGAAACCGTCTGCTGAACAACTACTTGTAGCTCTTTCTCCGGACCTTCCTGTAGCAGCTGATATCTGTTCCTCAGGGCGATATGAGGTGTCGATGTTGAGCTGTCCTGTATGGGGGAAAAAGAGACAGAGTTAGGTCCTCTGCATTTTCTTGTGGAGGAAGTCACCAACTGCCAGGAGTCAGCGTCTCCAACCACTTCCTGCATTCCGGTAGTTTGTCTCAAGGTGGCCGTTTTGGATGCTATGGGTGTTCCCAGGGTGGTCTTGTCAGGTTCCTGTTCAGCGATCTGAGACAGCTCCTGGATGACTCCATCGATGAAGGTCTCGTCGTCTCGGATGCTCCTTAAGCGCTGAACCTCCTCTCTCAGGCTCTTTAGCTCCATCAAAAGGCTTTCGTCCGGTTGAACCATTACTTCTGTCTGCGTTGAGACTGTAGACATCTTTGAGGGGATGGCCTCGGTCTGTACAGAGACCTCTCCCCTCCGTCCTGGTTCTCCTTCCATCTGTACTCGGACCATAGCCATCCCCTGGGTGCTCTCGGTGACTGAACTGCCTGTTTTGATTGAAGTCTTGCTGCTTATAGTCCTACCTGCCATTACAAAGGTTTATTGTTATTATTTCTTAATTTAAATTTTTTTTTTTTTTTTAGGATGTTTGTTAGGGTGGGGGCTGTTAGGTGTTGGTCAGTAAGTGTTGAGGGAGGGATAGAGGTAGTTAGTTAGTTCTTGGTCTGAGGGATGGAGTAGTTAGTTAGTTAGTTAGTAGTAGTAGTTAGTTAATTAACAGTTAGTTAATTGTCAGTTAAGAACGTCTGTTTGTTAGTGTGCCTGTTTAGTGAGAAAGATTTAGTAGCTTGTTGGTGAGATAGAAAGTTGTAAGATTGAGAGTTAAAGACTTGGTAGAACGCTAAAGAAAGACTGAAGACAATTGATTACAGGTACCTTGGCAGAATCATTAACTAGAGTTTTGCCAAAGCCAAATAAAGATCCCACACTGGTTTCAAACTACAGGCCTATTTTCTTAATTAATGTAGATGGAAAACTTTTAGCTAAAACATTGGCTATACGTTTGGCTAAAGCTCTCCCTTTTATTATTGGAATGCACCAAACAAGATTCGTTGCTCAGAGACATTCTTCTAACAACACTAGGCTGTCCTTACATATGTTGAATTTGTCAAAAGCCTTAAATGATCCGGCTTTTTCTGTATTCCTGGATGCAGAGAAGGCCTTTGATCGAGTTGAATGGACCTTCATGTATCAAACGTTAGAATGGTTTGGTATAGATTCAGGATTTATACAAATGGTTCAAACATTTTTGATATTGTATTGGATCCCTTGTTATTAGCTATTCAGCAAGCGAAGGGGATTGGGAATATAAGGTCTCTGCTTATGCAGATGATATATTGCTCTATTTGAGAAATCCTGAGAACACCATTCCTTGTTTACTTGAACTGATTGAGAAATTTGGAAAATTTTCAGGATACAAGATAAACTGGAGTAAATCAGAAATTCTTCCACTTAATGTCCACTGTACAAAAGGTTTGTTTGATTCATTTCCCTTTCTTTGGAGAGAGGATGGAATAAAGTATTTAGGCATTTGGATTAAAAATACGATGGAAGAAACAATGATAATAAATGAAAAATCTTTATTACAGAAGGCAACAGAAATGTGTGAGCAATGGAATCCTTTACATCTTTCGTGGTGGGGACAGTGCAAACTATCAAGATGATGATTTTGCCTGTGGTTTGTTATCAGATGGGTATGTTGCCGGTGTATTTTCTAGGGTCCTTTTATAAAAAATGAAATAGCATTCTTATAAAATGTATTTGGCTGGATAAAACTCCTAGAATGGCTTTGGTATCTTTACAAAGGCCAATTTCAGAGGGAGGGGTAAATTTTCCCAATTTTTATAGGTATCATCAAGCATATATTTTGTGCCAGGTTATGTTCTCCCAGAGCTCATGGAAAAACTCCCAGATTGGTTGTGGTTAGAATGGCAACTCATGTCTCCATTATGCCTTTGCCATGTGCTCAGTATCAAAATGCCTAGTTACAGTAAAGATAACAGAATATTAGCTGATACATGGAAAACATTGCGTTATGTAAGTAATTTAACAACTATTCCAATTCACAAATCTACAAATCAATCTATATGGCTGAACTCCAAGATTCAAATTGGCAGAGAAAGGCTCACCTGGAGGCATTGGATGATAGCAGGAATACATTTATTAGAATATGTTATCTCTAATGGTAAAATGCTTGAATTTTCCTAGTTGCAACATAAATATGGCCTTAATAAATCAGAAAGTTTTAGATGGTTGCAACTGAAGCATGCCATTCAGGCGGGGTTCCCTGACTGGAAAAACCTTAATAATCAATATAGTATGGAATTCTTATGCTTTCAGGTGGACTTCTTGGGTCACCAGGCCACTCAGTGGTATAAATTACTGAATGGATTTATTAAAAAACAAACAAACACTGGTCTGAGAGACATTTGGAGCATTGAGATTAAGCATCAAATTACTGCGTCTCAATGGCCAAAAATTTGGACTTGGAGGATGAGATGTACAGTGTCGGCATCTATGAGACAAACATGTTTTTTCCTGTTGTATAGAGCATTCTGGACCCCTGTTTGTTTACAAAAATTGGATAACTCTAAGTCTAATAGATGTTGGCACTGTAATCTTGAAGCAGGAACTTTAGACCATTTATTATTCTATTTTCCATTTATTATGAATTTTTGGAAATCAATTTGGGACAAAATTAATTGTTTATTAGACAACCCAGTGGCATTATCATATGATACTGTGCTGTTTGGTATGGCAATGAGAGCAAAAAGTCAGATTTCTACAAATAATAACAAATTATTACTTATAATGACTGGTGTTGCCATTCAACAGATTATATATAATTGGAAAAATTGGAATAGATTAAATTATAATTTATGGTGGAATTTCTTATGTCATGTTTATAAAATGGAGAGATTTATTGCAATACAGTGGGGAAATTTCAAGATGTTTGGGAGCCATTAACAAAGTATTGCACTGATTAGATGACATTTTTTCCCTTAAATTTATAAGTTCAATTGTGAGGGGGGTAATTTTATTATAACATATTGTACAAAGTATTTGATTATATGATAGGAAAGGGTGGGAAGGGTGGGAGATAAGAGCATATTATTTGTACCATTGATGATTATTAAGTGATATATTTATTGTTAATTTGTTTAGATATATTGTCACACTTATTGTAAGTTTGTAAATGAATAAAGAATTTAAAAAAAGAAAGGAACTAACTACATAAAAACATATTATCAATAATCATATTCTGAGCCTTATAAGCAGAGGGAAATTTCAAGGTTAATTATGTAATCAAGCTGTTAATTCTAAGAGTGACCTGCGTAGGAACATTGCCCAATATATTCTCAAATCTGAAGAAATTTGATAATTATCTGGGCTTTTTTTAACCCAAAAATACATTGGCTCCCAGTACAGGCCAAAATATTATTCAAATTGGGATGTGTTATAAGATCGTGCTTGGTTTAGTTCCTTTTTACTTATATGCTCATCTTTTATTTTCTTTACCAAAATGATCTTTGCAAAATATGACTTATTTTGCTTTTCCGGCAGTAAAGGAATGCAAATATAAATGATATGTAACCAATCTACTTTCCTACCAAGTGGCCAAATGGGAATCTATAATCCAACCATTAATTTTGCTATCATTATCTTACATGCATTTTAGAAGATTAATAAAAACATATTTGCTTAGGTAATTTGGAAAATAATTATTTTATGGTTTTATTTGATTGTAAATTCAACAGTTAAATTACTAGTTTAATCTTTTGTAAATCACATAGGACCACAAAGTATCTGTGATTCATAAATAACATTTTATATTATGTCATTCCAGGTCAAAATGATTTCACATTTTGGGATCCTTTTACTAAGGTGCGCTAGCCATTATAGCACTCGCTAAACGCTAACGTGTCCATAGGATATAATGGACGTGTTAGTGTTTAGTGCGCGCTAAAACGGCTAGCACACATTATCTATATTTCCAATCAAAATAGGACTCATACCTTAGTAATGAGCTCAAAAATCTGAATGGAGAAAACTGGCTCATGTTTAGACAGAAAAGTAATAGGAATTTGAAAAGTCATAACAGAGAGTTAGCTAAGGTTATTTAGATTTTTTCCCTCAATTCACAGACACCTCCACAGTCCAAGTGCAGCCTAAGTTGCCAGCCTGGTTTCAGGAAATTAAT